>NC_061508.1:44250991-44278697 GCF_022539505.1 Lolium rigidum
TTTTCTTGTAGTGAGGCCACAAGTGGTTATTTGTTTACACTTGGAGGTGGCGCCGTTTCCTCGGAAGTCTTGCAAGCGAGACCATCATTACGAGGTCAACTATGGAAGCGGAACTCACAACATTAGACACGACCACCGTTGAAGCGGAGTGGCTTCGTGAGCTCTTGATGGACTTACATGTGGTTGAGAAACCAATACCCGCTATTCCTATGAACTCGTGATAATCAAACCGTGATCGTCAAAGTAAACAGTTCTAAGGATAATATGAAGTCATCAAGGCATGTGAAGAGGAGACCGAAAGCTGTCGAGAAAATGAGAAACTCGAGAGTTATAGCGTTGGATTATATCCATACGTCTAGAAACCTCGGCGTACCCCTTCACAAAGGGACTATCACGAAATGTGATAGAAAATGCATCGAGGGAGATGGGTATGAGACCCACAATATGAGCTGCCCACGGTGGTAACCCACTCTATGTGATCGGAGATCCCGTGAATTAGAGTCGGGAGACAAGTCGTTGGTTAGCCGGGAGGAGAGTATATATCCCTATAGCAATTTTACCACTCCGTAAGATGCAATACTCTCCTAATCTGCATGGCAGGTTGATAATTATCTTAATGTGTTCTAAGTGGCTTATTTTAGCAAAGATGTTGTCCTGCAGAACATCTTTTGAAGAACACACCTATATGAGTCTGATTGTTTAACGTCGCAATCTATGAGAGTTGGGTGCTCTCTAGTAAACTCATGAAAGACCCTGGAGTATGACGTATAAGCTCCAAACCGCGAGGAAGTCTCGCGGCAGCCTAGTATCGGTCTAGGCTTTGTATGAAGCTAGTGCGCGAGAAAACTTGTAGTTCAAGGCATAGTCCACTATCCAAGTTGCAATCTAGTGTAATATGAAGCTTTAAGTGGAAGTTCAACTTAACAGTCTCCACGACATACCGGTATATAAAACAATGTTCTGGAAACCTATTGGTGAAATGTGCCAATGAGAGTTTGTGGGGGATAGCTGGAATTTGGGGCATTTGGCCTTTGGCCCATGGCCCATTATCAAATTCTGAAACTCACATGGCCCACTCCAATAATCAGTGGCAGCACTAGTGGGAGCTAAAGTTTAGTCCCACATTGCTAGTTGGGAGAGAGTTGGAGTGGTATATAAGGTGGGCTGTTCTAGTCTACACTACTTAAAAAAGAGGAAGGTGTTCCCTATTCTGCCAAAGCATCACTACGACCAACCTTTGGTCGTTCTCTCGTCGTACTCCCGTTCCGCACCTGGGCCGCGTCGTCCTTCCCGCAAATGTTGCCCTGGGCCGTGGCTTCATCGTCCCGCAAACGTCGCCGCATTCAACCCCACCCACGCCCCCCGCCGCCCATCTCTCTCTCCCATCGTCACGCAACCCTAGCACCGAGCAGTCCTCCGCCACCGGCCTCGCCTCCTTGCCCAAGCCGACTCCCGCCGTCGTCGCCATGGAAAAGTGCCCGCACTCTCGCCTCCTCGTTGTCGGACTCCCGACCACCGAGCGAAGCGCCGCCTCCATACTCTCTCCCCAAGAATCCAGCCACCTCTCCTCTCGGCCTCTCCAGCATCCACACCTTGGCGATGGCCCTATCGGCTTCTCCCCGACATCCAGGGGCCCTCACACCTACGCCTCCAACGCCTCCTTGGTCGTCACCGTCTCTACCGCATGGATCCGGCGCCATCGCCTCCCCCTGGACCGTCGGTAATCCCCCTGCTTGTCCATGTTAACCACCGCCCGACGCCCTCCATAGATCTTGACCAAGAGGAGCAGCACATAACCTCAAAAAAAGAGGAGCAGACACGGAGTCAATCCGGGCATGGAGGCCCAGATCCGACCTCCCCCTCCTCCTCCTTGCCCCTCTCTCGAATTCATTCTCTCATATTGCAAATCAATTTCGTTCGTGTTTTAGCAAATCTATAGCAATCAGATTATTTACCATGTAATCCGTTATTCCGCAGTCAATTTTAGGTCACTGGATGCACGAAACGAACCATGGTTTCGGTGAATTTTGGGTCACTTGGATGGGCGCTCGTCGAGGCCACAACCGCCGGCAAGTCCGTCGTTGCGGACTTGACGAACTGCTGGCGGGATTGGCGCCGGGTTCAGATAGGTCGGCTTCTTGGCCTTCATCGTCGTGTGGGAGCAGCTCAATCCTCAAGTCCCCATACGTAGTTATGAACAAGGTGATTAGAGTACGGTTTATTCTCAGAGCACATGTAGTACTTAGCAGTGAGGTTTCAGTGTTGATTCTTTTGGGGACCTTGCTCTCTTTCACTAACAAAGGTGAGCACTTCTCACCTATATGCACGTACATTCGTTGATTCAGCTAAAGCAGATACTAGATTGGTTGTGAATCAGATTTTTGGTATAATAACTCACAGCTGGGTGAATACCTAAAAGGTTGTTGTTTCCATTGACATTTCCGTCAAAAAAATTAATTGTACTACATGATATGAATTGATGATAAGAAGTTAAATAGTTTATCTTATCAGTAACTTTTACTTTAATTCAAATGTGCAGATATATTTCATCTGATGCTTTCATAAATTCAATTATTGTATGTGGGACTCTGGGTGCAGAACAACATGGTGGTCATTAACCGATGCCTTTGGTTAGATATATCTTGAAACAAACCTATGAGAAAACAATTGGTAGCATTGTTTCTTTGCTTTGGTTAGATATATCTTGAAACAAACCTATGAGAAAACAATTGGTATTTGGTAATTCTCTAACTTCTATTTTTTTTTTTGGGAAATGCTCTTGTTACATATTAAGATGCCAACTCTAAAGGTTGATTGAAAATATTCTGTTGTTATTTTACGACCATACTATAGTTTGATCGCTTGCTATAAGAAATAACCTTGTTACATACTTCAGTTTTATATTTCAGAAGATGAACTCGTGCTTTAATATCATGATCATATAGAAGGATCATATTGATTAGCTCAATTTTTATATGTTCCATGATTTTTAGACCGGTCATCGCATTTTGTCATGATCATCCAAGAGTTGTCTCACATGCGAGTTGACAAATATCCAGGTTATCATTTAGCACATATATTACTTATGATCTCACTGATGGCATAAACTAGGATCCATGTGATATTGCATTGGCGGTATACAAACGTGATAAACCCGGGTATTAAAAAAGAGAGATACAAGGTGCTCTTTACCTAAGTTATTTATTGATCTCAACCAAGGTTTAGAATTTTATCAATTGATAGACGCGAAAGAAAGGTTGGCAAAGTGCTTTTTACAAGTTATTTCTCGAGTTATGTTCAATTTTAAGCATGCATTGCGACGATTGGGACAGGCTCGGTCCGGTCCTAATTGAAAATGAGACCGATGGTATTACCATGATGTGTAGTTTGTAGATGCACTACAGTGATTTGTCCCCTGGTAATTAAATTGCATCTCCTAGGAATAAAATGTGTATGTTCAAATATATGTATTTACACTCCAACTTTTATGGTATAATGAACCATTGTGATCGCATGACCTGCGCTTCTTCCTTCATGTTTGCTTGGTTTAGCTGTTGGTCTATGCTTTATATAACTATGAATTGTAAGTATACATTTTGGCGGCAGTTCATTAAAACAATAATTTGACCAATGTTTTGATGTGATACATGGAGTAAATTTTGCAATGATTCATATTCCTATCTTATTACAGATATCCCAGAACCACAAATAATATTTGTCTTTTGTATTGCAACCAAAATGTTTGTGATCTGCTGTTCGCACATGTATCATATGCACCGAAGGAGTTACAACCATCTCTCTCGTAGACAACTTGTAGGCATAGTTCATTAAAACAATAATTTGACCAATGTTTTGATGTGATACATGGAGTAAATTTTGCAATGATTCATATTCCTATCTTATTACAGATATCCCAGAACCACAAATAATATTTGTCTTTTGTATTGCAACCAAAATGTTTGTGATCTGCTGTTCGCACATGTATCATATGCACCGAAGGAGTTACAACCATCTCTCTGTAGACAACTTGTAGGCATGCCCTGTGCAGCTTCCCGCTCCATAAATGAGGCCGCTTCCATTGTATATGTATGCTTGCGTTATGAAATCCTTAGTGTGCTGATCTATGACAAGCTTATCAGCAGATTGAATCTTGTCCCGGTCATATGGGGTGTCAGTCTCCTGCAGCTGAATTTATGCTCCTTTCAAAAATTTGTCTCCTTGGAGCCTGGTCAGATCATTACTTCTTAATTTCCCTTAGGATCAACCAAGTTAGTTGTGTCCTATCAATGTATAATTAGGCATTCACCTCCAAAAGAAACTACTGGGTTCAGGTTATAGCTTTACAGAATAGGATGTGAACTACATAAGTGGCGAGAAAAGGAATGCCTCAAAAGCGACTTTCTTCTTAGTATTTCACATCCTTTAATAAGATACAGAAAGAGATTTTCATAAACTAAACTACAAAATTATTTGGGTTGCTCTAAAGCATATGATGAATTGAGTACCTTTTCATGAATGTCCAAGAATTTTTATTGTTGAAAGGAGGCCCTTAATCGAAAAACTAATTTATTCTTTTTCCAACGTCTGCTCTCAAACTTTTGCATTTATTTCTAACACATTTAAGTTCTTTCTAACATAGAAAATCATCATATGTGTTGCGATGACTACGAGGACACTTGGCACCGAGACGCTAGATCCAGATCATGCACCACCTCTCCGAGCATCCTCGCCACTATGAGGATGCACTCTTCATGCATATTTTCATGGAGATCTGAGGCGGTGGCTAGCTCTTCGACCTCATCGTGACCAAGGAGCACTACACCAAGTGTGCTGCTGAGAAGCTCATCAAGACAATTATTGTGGCCGTGGAGAGATGCCACTTACTTGTCGTCATGCACAGGGACCTCCAGCAGGAAACTTCTTGTTTGTCGGCACCTCCGAGGACATGCCACTGATTTTGGGCTATCCATGTTCTAGAAGTCTGGTATGTACTATGTTTCTTTGCTTTACATTGACCAATCTACCACAATTCATGATATAGAGATGGCCTTTCATGTGTAGTAATTTATTGGCCGGTTGGAGCTTATTGGGATGATCAAGATGGCAATAGTACTTTGTAAACATTTGTTTAAAAAAGTCTTCCTGTCATTCTTTATTTCCTTGAAAAGGGTGCTCAACATAGGGATTTTTTTTGTTGTCTTACTTGGCACCATAAGAATCAATGTAGACGTCTCCTTCATTGCGGCTACATATTATGCAGATTTGTTTCCCTTCGGAATTGGGAGCATAATTTATATACATTTTGAGAATCATGGTTTTAAGGCATCTGCCTTTTAGAACGCTTAGGAAATAAGGCGCCATGGTAGCGCCTTGGAAATTTGTCCGCTTTAGGCACACTTAGGTGTCAGGGCGGGGGTAGAACGCCTTACCACCTTAAAAACCCATGTTGAGAATGCCTGTTTTCCAGAAGGAAAATATTTGTTTCTCACTTGAGTTAGTGTTGGTGATCTGATTCTATCATTTGTTGCTCTGTTAGGAATTGTAATCTCCAACAAAGTTACATAATTCTTGCAAATACAATAAAAGGGAAAATTATATGAAGAAATCTTCATGAAATGGTCAAATTGCAAAGAAAAGTGTTGCAAATTTTCAAATCCCCCGTCCCAATTCTCTACCACCTGCAATTATCGGTCTTTGCCTTATCTCTCCTGTCAGTTATGTGGAATGTGATGGCCTGGATTCTGGTGTAATAAGATAAGTAAATATAGTGTTAATTTTTGACTTGTTTCTCGAGTTGTAGTACTCTTTCAGGAAGATTTGCTAATTTTCTACATGACCAACATCATTAATTGGTTTTTTATACGGACCTTTAGCTATTTTCCCTTAGAACTATCAAACTAATGTAGCCTACGCATTCATTCTAGCTTGTAGTCGGTGAATGCACAACCGCCTACAATTAGTAATGCAGATGATGTTCCTTTATCTTTGATGTAGGTAGCTTTGATGAAAAGTACTTTGAATTATGGACGAATTTTAGCTATTTATTTGTGTTAGTGCAGAACTATAACTCATATCTAACATTGTGCCGGATTTAGATCTCTTACAGTGGCATATGATTGCCATTTAGATATCTTACATGGCATATTTAGTGGCAATGCACCCTGGATTTCCATTAATATGTGTGCTAGCGATAAACTGATCATGTTTGAGGTGAGATACATATCACGAAATTGTTACCATTGATACCTAAACCACTATTCATCCCTTTGGTTCTGGCTGAATGTAAAATGACACAACTTATTTGCCCTGCAGGTTTACTTCGAATGTTGATCTTCCTGGGGTCCATGGTGTACGACCCGCAAGAGATCATTTAGAGGGCGCACCACGGCGACACCCTCTTCACTGATTTCATCGCCGTCCTTGTCAGGATCCTCATTATCATGGTGATTGGTGAGCACCCAAACCACCTTCGCGGCATATTCATTCTCCATCCACTATTTACCCCAATTTATGATCATGTTGATGTGGTATGATCTGATATATTGTGTTGATGCTGGTTTCCATTGCAGCTCAAGAACGCAGGTGACAAGTCAAAAGAAGGGGGGAGGGTGAACATTTCATCTGCACGTAGTAGATACTATTGGTACTACCACCATCGCTACTGGTACTACCACTGCTACGTAAGAAAGCATGTGAAGTAACTGTGTGTGAAGAGGAGGATAAGGTCTTGAACATTTCCTCTGTACATAGTAGATGGTACCACCTCTGTTACGTAAGAAAGTTGGTGCAGTAACTTTTGGGTGTTACTCTGTTAATTCACGCGTGTGAATCTGATGTGACTTTGAAGGTTTTGCTCACATGGTTTTCATTCTGGATTTCTTGTACTCCTGCCATGTTTCATGAGTTGGTTGAAACCTGGAATGCATTCGTATGTGAAATGGTTTCCGTTGTATGATTGCTCGTGTGTATGTGGTTTGAACTTTGCACTCTTCATTCATTTATGCGTTGAATGCATCTTTGTGTTGTTCAAGTTTTTTTGGATGTCCCTAAAGGATCTGCCAAATGCATCTCATGCATGTCTGCAGCCTTGTGTTGATGAGCTATGTTATTGTTGTGGTTGGCTCGCTGGGTGGGCATCCTGTATGTAATTATGTCTTTTCATTGTTGTGGACTCAGTACGTAGACATGTCTCACAATTCAGCCTTAGAGTTTGAGACCTCTCGGAACTGCAGGATTCAGAAACATAACAAAATGCAAGGATGAGAAACACAGGAAGAAGATACCGAATACGGACTACTCCCTTCGGTCTTAATTAATTGACGTATCAGATTTGCTAGGTCCATGTTCAATCATGCTACACTCCGCATCCATTAAACTAAACCGGAGGTAGTAGCAATCTAGCATAGAGCTCCTTCGATACAATGCAACTATATGAGAAACGATTAGTACCCCGCTCCCCCGGTCCATAAATTAGTACCCCACTCATCCGATCCATGACCTGAACCCTGGATACTTATTATGAGTAGTAGATTTCTATCTACCTTTAATACAAGACAAGATACTATTAAAGGGGTATGAAAAGAAGCCAACAACTAACTGCTAAAAAAATGTCTTCTCGGAAAAAAAGAAGACTGCACTGCCAACGGTTGGAAGTGTTGATTTATTTGTTCAGTGATTTTGGTACTACTGTAATATTTCCTAAAAACGAAATATTGTCTTGCATATATTACATTCTATACCTTCGGAGGAATGTTAGCTTTATGTACCATGATCATCCTCTGTAAAGCCATTGGTTGAACTCGCATTTAGGGTCATCCTCGGTAAATCCAGAGCTCAACCAGGGATAAGGTAAAATCTTCTAATGATATTTATGAAGATTCGGAACATAGGTGTGGAATTTACCGTGGAAGAGTAACAAGACCTAGAACTTGGAACCACGCGGATGCATAACAATATCGTCTTGTTATTGCATTCGGTATTATCATGATGTAATATATTATGATATCTTTGATTTGTTTTAATTGATAATTATATATGTGCATTGAGAAATTAAATTTAAGGACCCGTGGCAACGCACGGGCATTTATACTAGTCCTAGTAAGTGAGTGAGAAGAGAGAGAGCCCTCGCGCACTCCTCCTCCTCCGCCGCCCGCCTCGCCTCGTCACGACACGTCACGTCACGACGCGGGTTGCGGGAATCTCGCCGAGCCGAGCTTATCTTTTTCCTGTTTGGGAAATTAATTGTGTAATCAATTTCGAGTCATTAACGGACGCGTTACTCAGCCGTTTTGCCTTCCGGTTTTTCTGGATCGTGGCCCACGACCTTCCCGAACCGCACTATATAAGCGCGGACTCCAACCCTAGTCTGTGCAAGACGCACATGCGACTACGGGGACAGTAGGCCTCCGGAACCCTGCTTCTCGTGAACCTGTACGGGTGAGGGGCAATCAGGTTTTTGGGGAGCGCTCCGGCGCGACTACTGGCATCACGACGTCGTCCTCGGACGACGAGTTTCTCCACACCGACAACTTCTTCCTGGACCTCAGCGACTTCCTCGGCAACCTCAACATGGGCGACAACGAAGCTGCTGCGAAGTATGTGATCTTGTCGTTTCTCTTTCAGTTTCTGTTAGAGTTTCTTCTTCTAGTTTCTATGGTAGATGCAATCGATTTGTCTTGTTTAGATGTGATCTGTTCATCTACTTTACTAGTCTGCATGATTAGTTTACTTGTTATCTTCGTAGTCATGATTTATCAATTATCTGTACGGATTATTTCATATGGATATTTGCTTATATTTCCAACATGGCCTCCCGCTTCTTCTCCTTCGGGAGATGGGAGATCGCCTCATCCCACCATTCGTTGAGAGACTTCCCACCCGGAGGCAGCGGGACACCGAAGGTCCCATTCCAAGCGAAGATCTGTTCCCTGACAGCGGTGGAGAAGTGACAGTCAAGGGTGAGGTGTTGCACCGTCTCTTGGTGTATATGACACAACTTGCAGATCGGGTCGTGAGGCCATCCTCGGAGCGCGAGGTTGTCAGCTGTGAGAGCTTTGCCGTGCAGGGCTAGCCATGCAAAGAATCTGCATTTGGCCTCAGCATGGGATGGGGCAGGATGTTTTTGGAAACCACTAATCGTCTTCTAAAAAGAACAAATTGGAGACCGCTGATCACTAGAAAGTAGAAACGCAAGCAGATCAGGATCATAGCCGTGACATGGACATGGTATGCTCAGCTAAGGTGCAATTCAATGTTGGTAGAAACAAACAAGCAGAAACAGAAAGTGTTCTGAGCCTGATGGTAACATCACATGGACCCTGCAGCCAAAGCTTGTGTACACTCCAGTGATACGGGCATACCATACGGCACACATTGGAGTACACTTGCACTGCAGCAGAGCAAGCTGCTTCATAAGGCGATGGCGGCCTTGCTCCGCATCGACGCCGCCGGCAGTCTCCCCGCCCCGCGCCGCCGCACAGCAAAGTACAACGTCGCCCTTACCGCACCGGTCTCCGCCCGTCGCCGCGGCAGTTTTCCGTCTCGAGGTCTCGCCGGGGAGCAGAGCAGGACGCGCTCACGCGCATATGTTTTACCTGCAGGATGCATCAAACGTTACCTCAAAACTTATTTGTTGTTCCTGTACAGGGCTGCGCTGCGCCGGCGCGGAAGTGGGCGCCGCGGAGAAGCCTGACGCGGCGGTGGTGGCAATAAAGGAGGCCGTGGATGTGCCATTACCGCCGTTCGAACAGAGCTTGGTGGCGGTGGGCAGCGCCAGTGACAGCGCGGCAGCCAACAAGGTAACTTCGCTGTTCTGCACGCAGCGTGTTTGTTATATTGCGTCCATTACTGGAGTAATGTAGAAACAAGCAGTATAATAACATTGACTATGTTTTGGTAAGTATCAGACATTCAGGGTTATGCTACAGTCGCAGTGCCTCTGAACTTTAGCTTGTACTAGGATTAGTTGATTTAATAAGTTGTTGTCCCACAATACGCATCTCTAGAGTCTGAAACTCCCATTTTGCTATGAGGTTATCAGAATTTCGCCTAGAACCGAAGCCATGTATGTTTTCATTATTTCTTTTTTGTTCTACCCGCAGTTGAGCGTTCTCTCAGATTCATCAATCAGCTTACTGCCTAAGCGTAGACATGTACTTGTGCTGATGATTATTGCATTAATTCGTCCATAATTCTTGACGGAGTTAAATCATTTATTGTTTTTCAAACTCACAAGTGTGCGCGGGTATAGTTGCTATACTAATCTTCTATTTTTCCGTTTGTCCTTTTCTTACATCACATATCAATCAAAACTTTCGATTTCGCAAGAGAGAGTGATCATGTTACAACATGTAGTAGATTAAGATTTTTTTTCCCCATTTTGAAAACTTTGCGATGCGTATTCTCAACATAGGTGCACGCACAACTAGTTGTGAAGTATCGTGTTTTCCATCTCTTGTTCATGGAGAATTAATATCTTGTTCTACCGTTTGAACCACTAGGCTACATGTCATCCGCAGAGACAACGTAGTATGTTTTGCTAAACCTTGTTTCCTGCACATGTCATTGAGCTTCAGTTTATATTGTGGAATCTTCTTGTTTCAAATGTTCCAGTTGGGCTTCAAGGAGACCTTTACTTATGTCATGTATGGCACGGGTGCTTTCGTTGCCGGGTGGATTTTGTCTGCCTTTATTTCAGCAATTGAATCAATTCCCTTGGTGAGCAGTCATTAAATCCTTATTCGAAAATGTATTCTTATTCGAAAATGTATTCTTGGTGAGCAGTCATTGAGTACTTGATTCACTGATTGCAATCATGCCCTCAGCTCCCAAGGATACTAGAGATTGTAGGCCTCGGATACACAATTTGGTTCAGCTCACGGTATCTTCTTTTCAAGGTGTGCTCAACACTAGAGATTGTAGGCTTTGGAAGTTCGGATACACCATATGCCCTCAACACAGTATTGTTCTATTGTGTTCTCTACTATGTTCAACTTCTCACCGTGTGCTTAACTGCTTGTCACTCGCAGGAAAACAGGGATGAACTGTTTGCCAAAGCTTATGATCTCAAACTGAAAATTATTGGATCCGATGATGCATGATTTGGTGTGCATATGGTAGGGCTTCGGTGCATTTTTCTCTCCCTTTGTAACAAATAGATTAAATTGTGCGTTTCCAAAAACATGTTACCAAATTCCAATGCTTGCGCTTTTAGTGTCCGTGCTGTTTTGAACTACTCGGTGAAGAACTACATCATCTGTAGTAGATTCCGCGGAAACTCCAAAACCATAAAATAACCGGCACTTTGCAGTTTTGGCCAAAAAAAAGTCAGTTCCAGATATTGCAAATATGGTCGACCAGTAAAACCTTGTCCGGTAAACCGCCAAACGAGGCATGCATCTGATCCTTGTATGTCCAGTTTGGAGGGCAAGGTATACCGTAAAAGGCAAAGAAAAAACCCCACACTCTCTAGAGTCCGGCCAATTTCTGGCGAGGAGGTTCAATCCCCCGCGTTGTTTGTCAGGTTTGAACACGAATTGTGGCTAGAGCTTGCGTCACAGAGCTCGTGCTAGCAGTGTTGTGCCGAAAAGCTGCGGTGGAGGAGGAGGGCGGCACTTGAGCGGGGGCAATGTGGTTCTGGAGTTCCATGCGGAAATTTTTACCTTTGCTGAAACCAAACTTTTCCATAGATAGTTCCACTTCCACACTCCATTTATCCTTTATTGTACAAGATCTTGTAAATTTCTCTCCTTCTCCTCGAATTGGTGCTTCCATTCTCCATGATATGCGGACCGGATAGAAAAAATTGTGTTCTCATTATGTCTCCATGCTACAAAATCCTCCATACCATTTGATATAGAGGTATTGGTAGAATTTTATTTGCATCGATCGAAAAGAAGTTGTCACGTATTATTTTATATATGTAAAGATGGAAAAGCTGTACAATGACAAAGCCAAAGCCAGGGAAAAAGAAAACGAAAATAAAACAAGGGAAAGACTAGTCGCGATAGGCAATCTTCAAGTTATCTAAATCGTCCCTAATATGGTACAACAAACTCTTAGGCGAGGCAGAGATATTCTCAAAAATTCTGCGATTTCGTTCCTTGTACAGGTGCCACACTCCGTAGACTGCAATTGAAAGTGTGATCCGAGTTTCAAGCTAATGGAAGCTGGATGAGAATAGGAACGCGATTCACTGGTTGCGTTGCTGCCCGTGTGGGCTGCCGGTTTGAAGTTGCGGCCACAGTCCACATCCAACGGCCAACGGCCCGGCACTTCCACTTCGCGCTCGCGCTCGCGCTCGCGCCTCCCTCCCACAAACACACTGCGGCCGCCGGCGCCGCAAACAAACGGGCACCCAAATCGCCCGGATCAGCCGATTCTGTAGCCGCCCCGAGCGGCGCCGCCCATCTCCAGTCCCCTCCTTGCCGGCAGAAGCTGAGAAGACGGCGGAATCGACGAGACTCCCTCCCTTCCACCGCCGGCCATGAAACCTCCGCCGCTGCCCGCGTCCGCCAAAGCCCGACCTCTCCCGTGGATCTCGCCACTCCAATACCGCAGCCCCACCCGCGCCGCGCCGCCCCCGCCCCCTCCGCCGCCGTCCTCGCCGCCGCCGCGCTACGTCGACCACCCGGACCTCGCGCGCCTCATCGCCTCCTCCCAGTCCGGGCAGCGCGCGCTCGACCTCTTCAACGCCGCCGCCGAGCAGCGCGGCTTCTCGCACACCGCGGCCACCTTCTCCGCGCTGCTCATCCGCCTCGCGCGCGCGCGCCTCCCGTCCGCCGCCGCCGCGGTCCTCCGCCGCGCGGCCTCCACGCCCTGCCGCTTCCTCGAGCCGCACTTCCTGCCGCTGCTCCGCCTCCTGCCGCCCGACCACGCGCTCACGCTCCTCCGCCTCCTGCCCTCGCTGCTCCGCCGCACCCGCGTCTCGCACAAGGCCCTCGCCGTCTGCCTCGACCGCCTCGTCTCCTCCCGCTGCCCCGGCGTCCTCTCCGCCCTCATCGCCGACCTGCGCGACCCCAGGAACAAGTACCTCCCCACCCCCAACACCTGCGTCTACAACATCCTCATCAAGCACTACGTCAAGAGCGGCGACTCCGAGACCGCCTTCAGGGTGCTCGACGAAATGCGCGAGTACACTTGTGGCGACGTGAGCCCAGACCTGGTCACCTACTCGACCTTGATCGGCGGGCTGTCTCGTGCGGGTAAGATGAAGGAAGCGTTTGAACTGTTCGAGGAGATGATCGAGAAAGACCACATCGTGCCGGACCAGCTGACGTACAACGTGATCATCGACGGGTTCTGCAGGCTGGGGCAGGTGGAGAAGGCGCGGACCATGTTCGGATTTATGAGGAAGAATGACTGCGAGCCAAATGCTTTCAACTACGCCACTCTTATGAATGGGCATTGTAGGAAAGGGGATGTGGACAACGCGAAGCTGGTGTTTGAGGAGATGAGGACTGCTGGGGTGGAGCCAGATGCTGTCAGCTACACGGCACTGATCGGGTGCCTTTGTAGACATGGGAGTGTCGATGAGGGGATCGATCTTGTGATGGAGATGAGGGACAAGGGATGTAAGGCTGATGTCGTCACATACAATTTGCTGATCGAGGGGCTGTGCAAAGATGGGCGGATGGTGGAAGCGATGGACTTGCTCGGGAGAGTGCCACTGGAAGGAGTCCAGCTGAACGTCGCAAGCTATCGGATTGTGATGAATAGTCTGTGCTCACGTGGAGAGATGGAGAAGGCCGTTGGCTTGCTGGGACTGATGCTCGGACGAGGATTTCGACCACACTATGCAGCCTCAAACACCCTGTTGATTGGTCTGTGTGACGTTGGCCGTGTAGCAGATGCCACGGTCGCATTGTATGGATTGGCCAAAGTTGGATTCATGCCAGAGGCTACTTGTTGGGAAAAGCTGATCGAGGCTGTGTGCCGCGACAGAAAGCTTAGGAGATCTGTTGAGCTTCTGGATGTCTTGATTACAGAAGGGTAATCAAGTGAACTCAGCACCCAGTATGGCTCTACTTTTTTACCGGAAAGAGGATGCAAATCCGGTATAAAGGTCGCTCAACAATGGAGTAATGACACAGTGAAGAAAGCACTTCCACGCAAGATGATCAGGCACGTTTGATCTATATGCAATCCAGAACTTATCACAAGCAAGATGCAGTCCAGAAAATAACGCAGGGGGCGTGTGATCTGCAACAGAACCTTGTTCGCAACCAAACGACAACAAGGCTGGCATCCTGAGGCAGTTTGCTCCGATGAAGTCCACAACCATTGTGAGTTGGGGCAACCTTTTAAGCTGGGCATGGAGCATTGATTACCTTGATGTTTTCGTGCCCATATCAAAATAATTGGCATCAGCACTGACCAAGGAAACTGAAGATGAAATACCATGTGGAAGACATGTGCTCATTTTCCTGGTGTGTCTTCTACTCAGTCTCAGATACATTTACCTGGCTTAGTGCTGACCAATGGTCAGATCACCGAAACAACCTTGATGAATTGAACCTGTCTCTTATCTTCTTTTATCATTCTTTTGCTGCTATTTTGTGCACTCGTCAGTGAGACTCTTATCATCCATGGTATCTAATTGTAGTTATTTGCTTCAGCACACATGCTTTACAAAGGAAATAGTTATTATCCAGATATGATATGATTGAGATTTTTTCCTTGGACAATAATCTTCTTCGTTTTGGGAACTCAATTCTAATGAGCGCACTAGCTACCCATAGTCCCTCATTTCTCATTACATCCTCCTTCGATTTGTAACAACACACACCACGATTCACATGCACAACCGAGTCATGCATAAACAGTTTCACGCACCACAGATACACCACATGACACATATAAATGTACCAATTGATAACTTAGAAGCAAGCATAATAAATGATTTCAGCCAGCGGCAGCAACAGAAGAAGGTGGCATGCAGAAGAAGGTTGAGCACAACAGCGGGGGTGGCGGGTCAGTCGCGGCAGACTGAGCTCTTGGGCTTGACGATGAACTTCATCTGACCAGCGTTACAGTGGATGCCGCCACGCTCGCCGCAGACGAAGTAGTGCATCTTACGCTTCTTGAGGACGAACTCAAAGCCGGACCCGGCGCCCTGCATCACGTCGGCCACCAGCTTGGACGCGTTGAGGTTGCATGACTGGTAGTCCGCCAAGTTCTTCATCATGTACACGCTGTGCGCGTGCGTCGTCGCGTTCGGCGGGTCGTACCTGAACACTGCATATGCACGCCCATCCAAACCCAGTAAGTATATCTAAGGATTTTGCATTTCATATCTATATAGATCTACTGTCCGGTAAATACTTATGTGACGTGAAGTGAAAGCCAGTTAGAGCAAGTACAATAGAGTCCAGTCAGCTGACTATAAGACATTAAATAATATATTTTAGATGAGTTGGAGGAGAGAGAAGAAGAGAGAGAAGGGAGGTGGGCTACTATGCAATAGCCAGCTCTTGCACGTGCTCCTAGGCACCTTGTGAGAGTGAAAGGTGGGCCATATAATAGTAAAGTACTACATTCTTATAGCCAACTATTGTACATGTTAGCTATATGATGACTACAAATAATATGACATCTTGTTATAGCCAACAATTGGCTATACTATTGGAATTGCTCTTAGGCAGGCTGGCAGTGAGAGCAGGCTGGTAGTGGTGGTGTCCAACCTGGGCTGCTGTGGGGTTAGGTACATTAATTGTCTGTTATTGCATGAATTTTCATCTATATAGGATAGCTCAGCTTTACCACAAAATTGTTGGATCGTCAGGTGTACCCTGTGACTGTCCAAAAGAAATGTCATTCCCATGTGCAAACCAACTGCTAGTTAACTGAATCTTTATGTAGTTGATGAAAGAATTTTGTTGTTGCTTAAAAAGTAGTTGCTGCAGTTAGTTATTGTATCCTGTTAGCAAGACACGAGGAGCTTTTAGAAGGCCAGCTAGTGCAAAATGACACCACGATAGACTGAACATATTTTGTGCAACCTTGTTTAAAATCCATATGTCGCAGTTAGTTGCTCAAAGTGCCTACATCCTATTATTGTAATGGCAAAACACAACACAAAGTGTATCCTGCAAAGCCACACCACCAAGTACTGGACTGAATTAAGGCCAAAGAAAGGAAAGCAGAGCACCGAAGCATCGTACCGAGGCTGTCGTTCTGGAAGAAGGGTCCCTTCTTGACCACCCAGTCGGTGTAGTTGTAGCCCCATGTCCACCGGGCCGCGTCGCCGACGATGAACCGCTCCGCCCGGCATGCCTCCGGGACGAGAACCAGCAGCACGAGAACCGCGGCGGCAGCCGCGGCCATGGCTCTACCCCTCGCCTCCATCGATTTCAACCAGAAACGAAACTGTTGGTGCTACTTAGTTTGCTCGCTATTACTGGATGCTTTGGTTTGGTTTGATTTGTGTTGAGCATGGCATGGTGCGGGTATAAATAGGCGCCGGCGAGGGGTTACAGGACGGAGCTGGAGTGTGCGTGATGATGTGCAAAGTTGACTTGCGCCGACCCTGAGTTCCGACCAGGTCGACAGAGACCTGGAAAAACAGCTCGATGGGTCGTTGTTTAGTTTTCAGATCAGACGGTTAAAGCGGCAATGCACTTAGGCTCCTCTCGTTTGGGGTTGGTCGTAACGTTGGTGCGCCATTAGCGACCTGAGCGAGCGTGCTTAGTGGCGGCACGAATAAGGCGGGTTTGGTGAGCATCAGTGGTGCGCAGCTTAGCGGCAGTAGCATACTAGCATCTACCGTCCGTCCCCTTCCCTCTCCAGTCATTTCTACGTCGCCGCTGAGGTGTTCCCCTAGTGCAGGGTCATTACTCATTAGGCATGGATGAATGATTAACTTAGAGGATTAAGGGGGCATGGCCATGATAACTGTGGAGGATTAGGGTGGCGCGATTGGTCCATGTAGTACGTACTTTTGTGCGTTTATTACTATTAGGCAGCAGAGTATATTTGCATACGTTGTAGTAATACAATGGTGCTTGCTGCCTTCATGGTCGCGTCATGCTGAGACGATGAGTGTTGTTTTCAGTAAGTGCTTAATGTGTGGCTGTAAATTAATAACCACCGGAGTGTTGCTTATTGGTTGTGTAGTAAGTGTAGAACTTTTTTGTGTTCCACGACCACCGTCAAACAATCCAGCAACCCTTTGCTGGCACTGCACGAAAGGGTCAGCTTGCCATCAAGATGGCGCGGATTCGTCGCCGCCCGGAGCATCATCTCTGAACGATTGCTGGGACTGATTTTATCTTGCCAGTTGACGACTGATCGCTTACCTTGAAATCGTTAATGCGTGCGCGTTCCAGCAATTGACAAGAAGAATGTTCTCTCTGAGATTTTTCTCTATTTTTTCTACATCACACGCAAGATTAATCGGGGGGAGAGGCAACGCTTACATAACGTAATTCAGCCGCTAATTCCAACATGGCTCGAACCCTAAAAGTACATGTGCGGAAACATTCAGTACAATTTGCACAGCCCTAGCATGTATGCACACGCAGTATTCATTTATCATTAACAGCCTCGTTTGATTCGCAGAATTTTCAGAAGCCAGGAATAGAAAAAACAACTGATTGGAATGGCATGATTTTTTTTTTCGAGAACCCGCAGGAGAGCTGCGCGTCATTGTATTAAGCTTACAAGAGAACAACATGGTCCAGTTTATGAGGGAAACCGGACCAAAAACCGAACAAATGGTGCCTTCCGGCTTACAACACACATCCAAGCTAGCACACTACAAGCACCCGCCTTGCCCAACCACCGGCCAACAAAGGCAAAACGGAGGGGCACAAGGTCTTGAAAGTGCGTCACAACCATAGCAGGAAACCTAGAACGACACTAACTCTAGGAGGTACAGATCGACGTACGGCCCTCCCAGAAGAGGCGAGGGGGCGGCAGGACCTGACCGGACCTAGAGGAAGCAATGTCGAGCAGACGCCGGCGTAGGGTACATAGCACTCCGAGGAACCACACTCAGGGTAGCGGCCACCTCCGGCTCTAACAACCGTCGTGGGACTCCCGGGACAACCTCGACAGAGCCTCCAACAAGGGGATGACACCGAAGTGCCATCACCGTCTGATCCAACAACTGGATCTAGGGTTTCCCCTGGTGCCCGGGAAAGGGTTGAACGAAAAAGGGGTCGACGACGCCTTCAAGAAGGTAACGGCGCCCGCAGGCGTCGCCGCCGTCCGCAACCGCACAGGAAAATCAAAGAAATCATAAAAAGAGGTTGGAGTGAAGAAATTGTTTCCTTTAAAACACAGTGCAAACAAATCTATAGGAATTTCAAAGGATTGCAATCCTATGAATCAAACCATTGTAGAAAAAATCTTCAAATCTAAATCCTGCATAATTCCTTTGAATCAATCATGCCCTGAGTATGACATCTACTGATGTCACGAGCGTGTGATATATAAGAGATTCTATGTCACTACACACACAGATCTTGAACTGAGCCAGCAGGTGCATGCGTTGCGTGCATCATTAGTTTCGTGCATACATATCCACAAGTCATCTGGTCTTGACATGTGAGGTAGGTTCTACGCGCTACTACTCACTCGTGACCACATATATACCAGTGGCGCGGTATGCGTACCTTCGAAGACAAGATCAAAAGATGGGCGGCTTAGTGATCATTGTAGTCGCATAAATGGGCACTGGTTTGGCTCTTTCGGGACCGGCCGTTTCGAAAGCATGAACGTACACAAGACACACCATCACTGTGTGTCCATTTCTGCGCAGTTTTTTTTTTCAAAAGTTTCATTGATCTATTAATAATTATCATAGCAGGTTCTTGGGCCACCCAACAATGACTACATACAGTAGCACAAGCCGTAGGCACGCCGTCGTCCTTGCCCCTCCGCCAACGCTAAACACACCAAGGGATCAGCGCACCAGAGTATCAACCATCGTCAATGATTCCAATCGTAAATCAAAAGAAATTAACATGAAACCACACCAACAAATATAAAAACTGATCGGGTTCTAGGAGATCCGTCGGGCACACGACTCCACTCGCTCTTCGCTAATGCTATACGCACCACCGGAGCGAGGATAAGACGGGGATGATCTTATTATGACTTCAGGATGTAGCCGCCGCATCATCATCTCCAAAAAAATACACTAAACTAGAACCTAAAAAGAACGAAAACTCTCGCCGGAGAGGGGCCGTGGTCTGCCAGGCCCAAGGCCACTGGAGGCGGAGCAGAAGACATCCCTAGCAAGCAGGACAGAAACCTAGATTTGGTGGTCGACGCCGCATCCCGATTACCTCTGTTGGACGTACCGGTGTGGTATTCTCCATTTCTCCGCAGTTAATGGTATGCTTGTGTTATCATGTTTTCCACAACTGCTCAATCGCCAGGGTTTCACATCTTCTGCCTTATATTAACTGAGGATTGGGCCCTTTCCAATTCTTGAGGGAATTAATAATTCACAAATAAGAGTTGCATAATAGTAGAGGGGAGCCAGCGGAACATAATTTATGAGCCGTCCCTCTCTTTGTGTGTCCATAGACCTTGCGGGTGGAAAAGAATTTCAGAAGTTCTATTAAACGGTAAAACTAAAGTGTGGATGGAGATGGATTATGGAAAACTACAATCGTGTTTGGTATTGCTGGGAATCATGCTTGCCTAAAACATTTTTGCATGTTTTGCAACTAGAAAACTGTTTGTGGTAACTATGATCTATAAGCAGAAATTTACAAATCATGGTGTGTGGCTTACAGGAAAAAAGAAAGGCGGAAAAGGAATATACATCCACATAGTAAGTACATAATTTTTGGTGACCACGTGTACTGATACTAGTTAGGTCACAGTATGGTTTGTGAAGCAATGCTGACTTCACAATGTCAAACTCTAATCACAGTTCAGTATCTAGGGACATATTTGTCTTCTCGGTGTGCACCGATTTTGTGTCTATGGCTTGTGTTTTTGTTATTTTCTCATTATCCAAAAACAAGCTCTTATATGCAACGCAAATATGCATAAAATACAGACGGCCAATATTCCCAATGGAGAATCTCATAACATAGCTATCAATATGGAGAATGATTTAGATGATATGAGTATATTGCTTAAAGGTGATGTAGTGCAGAAGCCGCAAGATATGAATGGACAATGTGTCACGTACTCACATGCCGAAGAACAACAATGGAGTATGTGTGCAGGCTTCGTACAGCTTGGCTCAGGTTCAAGGTCTTCTTTTAAATGAGTGGCCTTTTTTTTATAGTACTACACAGTATAGGAAGTGTATACCGTCAGAAAGAAAGTGAATAACGGCGAAGGCGAAATTGTACAAGCTAGAAGAAAAGGAATATAGTTGTCTTGTTTGAAGAAACTTGGGTACAAACCAAACCTCATAATCCTGCTTTTCTAATCTATTATCCATATTGCTAAAATACAAGCTAACCTACCTAACAAAAGAGACCTGTTTATTTTGCTAAGCACCCATTTAAGCACTCGCATTGTACATATTCTGCTCTAAAGAATATTCTGCACAAATCGAAAAAAAATAATATTCTGCTCTAAAGAAGGGGAGGGGTCTCGTCAGTGTAAGACTAGCTAGCAATACAGTAAAGCCCACAAAATACCCATAAACCAACTTGGGAAACCAATGTACCAGAAAAATATGGATCGAACAAAAAATCACAACCACAAGAGATCGTTTGCTAAGCCCGAATCGTGCCAAAACGCAGGTCGTGGGCCGAGGCCGAAACGCATGCGGCAGGGGAAACCCCACTGCCAAAGCTAAACATGTCAAAAGCACCGGACCTGCAGCGTTTGGCAGCAAGCATATGTGGCAGACAAAAGGTACACAGAGATAATCACAAAAGCAAAGGGTGCACAAAGATTATCAACTGTCAGGCTTGACCACGATGGGACCAAACAAGAGGAAATGTCTATTAAGTGGCATGCATGCCACTTGCAACGTCTGAAAATTGCACTGCTTAGTTCAGTGTCTCAGGTTTTTTCAAACGACGCGACAACATTGACTACCTCTGTAGTAAAAAGACAAAAGCTCTCCTCCCCCCAGGCCCCCAACTATTTTTTCCTGTATCTAGATTCAATTGTTGCTAGGCAGTGCTCCTTGGTATACCTGCAACACAAATCATCCTTCAATTTTTTTTCAAGGCATAAGCATCCTTCAATTCGTGTGCATCAAGAAAACTAGAACCTTTTCCGCTGACAGTTCTAGTGTCTATCCCAGATTAAGCGACCAAAAGTTTGCCAGGGGAGAAACTACAGATCAGTTGTCTTCCTACAAGAGAAAGAATAAATGAACATTAGAACCTTGGCCTGGCCTGAACTCAATGCCTAGAGCAGAAAATTAACAATATAAAATGTTACATGAAAATTACTTTGTTGTTCTCATCTGATTTTCCTGAAGATTGGAACATCCTAGCAAATGACTTTCGCTCCTTATCTAATCTGTTGGCAACCTGTGATAGTTTCCAAAGAATTGATAAAAATGAACATATCTCCACAAACCAGGTTCATCACGAAATCAAATCAATACTAACCCTCTTCTTTGCAGCAGCCAGCTCTCGTTTGATTCCTCCTGCAGGTTATCCAAACAAACTCATTAGATACACATCAATTGCTAGGAGAAGGATTGGCAATGAAGAGTAAAGAGACAAACCATCACTCGGCTCCAAGTCCAACGCATTCTGGAAGCTTTCCACGGCTGCATCAATGTCATTAAGTGCCATGTGTGCCTGCAGATCGCATTCAAACTATCAGAATTAGTTACATATACAAACAGGTCGTAACATACTACTGTTGTTGAATGTGTTACATGTGTAAAAGGCACCGATATATTGGTCACCTCAATTGCATACATGAAGTGTCGGAAACAAATAATAGCAACATTAGTAAATTTCAACTCTCAAAAGATTTTTTTTCTTTTAGAATGTCAGATTGAAGTAGCTGACCAATCGACCACTAATAAGAGTTATCGTGCATGTATCTATGGCGAAACATTGGTCCGCACCGTATTAAGTCCAAGCAAGCTATGATTGTTGTTAACTCCTAATTGATTGCAAAATTATACTACTCCCTCCGGTCCAAAATACTTGTCATGCTACTGAGTTTGGAGGTTGTTTGTAACAGAACAAACAGCAACAATCTAATACATGAGCAAAGGAGCAGCAGAAAACACATAGCAGACAAAGGCATGTATTCATGCTTAACTGTCAAGAATTTTATAGGGAGCTAGGCAGGAATGATAACAATATTTGAAATCTGTATAACACACACATATGACCCTTCCACTGTACATGTCACATTCTTCTCAAGACATCTTTCTAATAAAAAAATTCTACTCCCTCCAGTTCAAAATAATTGCCCAAAAATGAATGTATCACATGTTTTAGTGTGTAGCTACATCCATTTTTGGGCAATTATTTTGAACCGGAGGGAGTTAAAATTATCTTAGATAATGAGGGAAAATATTGTTAAGTACTTAAATAAGATGAACCCTTGAAAATGTATGTACATGTTCAAGGTAAGA
This sequence comes from Lolium rigidum, assembly GCF_022539505.1. Lineage (NCBI taxonomy): Eukaryota > Viridiplantae > Streptophyta > Magnoliopsida > Poales > Poaceae > Lolium > Lolium rigidum. The sequence goes on from NC_061508.1 coordinate 44,273,520, forward strand.
AACCCCTATGGGTTGGCAACGAATGGTAATATGAGATTTCAAGTGTTTTGAGAGCATGGCAGAAACAAAAGCATGCATGCAACTGCAACCAATCTAAAGTTTGGAGAAAAGCACTGTTCCAAATATCGGCCAATATTTCAGTTAACTGGCCGATTAATTGCAAATCGGAGGGTCACCGAAACGATAAGGGCCTATTTGGAGAGTTAACTGGTCCACGCGACTAATCAGTCTGACAAGCCAATTTAGCGGCTGTCAGACCGACTAATCGGGCCTAGGCAGTTAACTAGATTTCATTTTCTGGCTATAGTGGTATATTTTGGATTTTTGGTATATTACCTTACCTCTTTACTGTGCTTTTTACATGCATATGGTAGTATATTTTGGTATATTACAATGCCTAGAGCATTGGAGCATGGGATTGTACCTAAAAAACTAGGTATATGTTGGCAATATGTTAGCAGTTTCCTATGTATTCTACCGATTAATAGCCTACCGATAAATTCAGTTAATCGGCCGAGTAACCGGTTAATTGTTTATCCCAGCCCGACCAACCGGTTATCAGTTAACGATATCCTGAACATTGGAGAAAAGCATAATGAAGAACTTACAACTGCTAAACCAAGGTCAATACCTACCTGTCCTTGTCGGAAAAAAGCCTTAGCATTCCCATCCGTTTCACGCAGTGCAAAATCCGCATCCAGCAAAGCACCCGTCAAATCTCCCAACTTCATTTTGCATGCCTGAAGGAAGTATCTCAGTTTCAGGAAACAAGTACCATTAGTGCAATAGTATGTGCAGTCTGTAGATTGTATAGAATCATCGATCAACTCCAGCATCATTGCATGGGTTTAAGACAATAATAAACAATGACTAGCAGATAGAATTTTGAATGCAATGAACCACAGTGATGATAAGAGTTTAGAGAAAACATGAAATCTGTATACAAACTTGTAAACAAGGGGCTCAAAGATTAATGCTCCTCTGCGTTGTAGAGGACTATCTATCTTAAGTTATGCACCTTTCTAAAAGCTTCGTTAGATGCTACCAGCCAACCATTTAGTTAAGTGGTGTGGCAGAGCTTGGTAAACTGCAGTTTTTTCAACAGATAATCATAGACATGAACCATGTAGCACTATATTAGTTATGCACCTTTCTAAGAGCTTGCTGGACACTACGAGACAGCCGTGTGGCGCCATGTAGTTATGTAGCAGAGCTGGTCAAGATATTAAAATTGCAGTTCTCTAGATAAAAGAACAGCAGATACCTATCCAGCAAAAAAGTAGTTAGACTGAAAAACAGAACTTACAGAGCTATTCGTGAGTATTATGGACTTGGTCTTCCGTAGTGCTGTGCTCTTCTCTGCATATCAACACATATTCATATTACTCAGTATGCATGATGTGACAGAACCAACAAATTAAAACTGCACAGTTCTAGTGGAAAGTGGAAACAGTAAAATTTGCCTTCATCTATCTCTTCTTTCTCCCAGCAAACATCCAAGTAGCGCAGAGCTTTTCTATACTTTCTCAGGGCTGTCTTGTAATCTTGTTTCTGTAAAGAATAGGACCAGTAGCTTTAGCTTTAGGAAACCAGATGGGGAAAGACAACATTATATATATGTGTAATATAAGATTAGCTGAGAACTCTAATTCTGAAAAATCCATGAGACAAGCACAAGAGTCATGATTACAATCTGAAGTAGCTTATCTGACACAGGATATGCATGATAGAAGTACAAACGCTAAGTACAAAAACTCTAGGGTCTTTTGTAGAGTCATGACTACATGCTATGAGAATTCAAATATTAGCCACCAAGCACAAATGCAGTTGATGAAGGTATAAACGATAACCACAAAGAAACATGGTCTTTTGTAGTGTTTGTGACTTTCACTATCGTTGATCTGAGCAATCCAGATTCAAGCTAGTAGTTAAGGTTGTTAGTTCTTAATCCTATTTAAAAGATGCATGGGTACGAATAGCATCAGCAACAGCAGTAACTATTGTTGTGAACACTGAGAACAAATCTGAGGTAAAAGGCGAGACTAATATAATTTGTAGCTTCTGTATGTTGAAATCAAAGGTCAGTCATCGTAGATGATATACACCAGGATATAAAAGAATAATACCTAAGAGGAGCTGGATTTCTTTTTGATTAAGACAACAGAAACACAAATCTGAGCCAAAGAGGACTTGACCGTGGGAGTGAGGGTGTGCACCTACATCTCCCACAAACTGATTTAGGCTCAGTTTCTACATACACAGGGATTTCATTTATACAGCAGGTAGTTGACTAAACCACAGCCACTTAACACAAACAGCGTACAGTTGAGAAAACATAAATGTGTCAAATAGTAACTTAGCAAGTTGCGAGTAACCAAGGGCTTCAGTTACATATGACTAATATCTGATGATATACTTTTAGCCTATCAAGAAGTACTGACACTATTGATGTTTATCTTCTTTTTTTCATTTCACTCCAAAGTTACTCATACACTGATTTGGTTCCAGCGGAACCAAATGAAGACCAGTAATCCAAACAAAACAGAGTGGAACATATCTAAGAGAGAAATTACCTTAAAGTTATCATTCCCAAAAGCTTTAGCATACTCCACAGCATCCATCCACCATGAAACCTCTGTAGGCTTCTCTTCAAGATCATTTGGCCAGTCAGGATACATGTCACCATCCTTGAAAAAGTTCACAACTCCATCATCAGCACCTTCTGGGAGTTCCCCACAATCAAAAATTACGGCATCAGCTGTGGGACGGTCAGCTTCTCCAACAGGAATGTGCTCACATGAGCGAACCACCCCCATTCCCTTTATTACTCTTCCAAAAACTACATGCTTCCCATCTAAGTGAGGTGTTCGGGTGGTTGTGATGAAAAACTGAGATCCATTTGTGTTGGGACCAGAATTAGCCATCGATAATATTCCTTTCCTCTCATGCTTTAAAATGAAGTTCTCGTCCTCAAACTTTGAACCATAAATTGACTCCCCTCCTGTTCCATCACCAGCAGTAAAATCTCCACCTTGTACCATAAAACCTTTGATAATGCGGTGGAAGAATGATCCCTGCAAGAACATCATATAAAAAAGATTTGTTTAGTCGTTACTGTGACGAACTGGCAAGCAAATCAGCACAGCATACATAACCGGGCCGTCAAAATTCCACCTTGTATTTTTTCGTGGCAAAAATTGAAAATTGAAATGACAAAGAAACAAACAATTCAACACAAAAGGAACACCAATCAATTCCCATTCTTGTACCGAGTATTTTATTTTCGTCCAAGAGGGAAAGATGAATCGTCACTAGTAATCATTAGCTAAGATGGTGGGTGGCTCTCTCAAAGAAACACTAACTCAATGTAATAACGGCAATAAAAGATTAGCCAATTATTAGTACGTGTCCCCAATGCCTGAAACCCAAAAATACCAATCATGTACCTTGGGAGTCCCCAAGCATGACTTTTCCCACTTCCATGGTTTCACTCAGGTTGATCAGCTCAGCAGTTAATTCTTACACCAGATGCAAGAAGACAAGCCGTTAACCAAATACCAAGCACGTGCTGAGCCCCTCTAGGAACAAACAATTCTTGTCCTTGACTATATGTCAGAATAGTGACCATACACAGATCAAAAGGAGTGGCAAAGCAAATCTAGGTACTGTGTTGACTTTTTTCTATTCATAAAACAAAACGCGTGGCAAAGAAAATCAAGAACAGTGCTGGCTTTTGTCTCTTCTGACAAGCTGAAAGGCCTGTTATGCTATCTATGAACATACTTCTTTACGAAACACAAAATCTTTCAGACTTAGCATGTATTCTCTGGTTTATTTTCGTAAGCTGGCCGGTCAACGGAATATTTTTGTGATGAAAGCACGACGCACTATTGCAAACAGCATTGTAGTCCTGGCGTGTACAAGGACGTCGACCTCCACGTGACCTAATGACGAGATCTTGCTGGGTATATTGCATTGTACGGCTGATAGCATATCATTGCCTACTCCAAGATAGATTTAGGGGCACTGTAACAGCACAAAGCAAACGTGGCACCTTTTAATAAAAGGGAAAAGGGAAAGGAGTAATAGGTTCTCAGATCCGACAAGCAAATGAGAAAACACAAAAAGCTATCACGGGATGGTACTTGATATGTTAATATGTGCACGGTGCGGATTTAGAATAAAGTCAAAAGGGAGGGGCCCTTGTTAACAGTGCCAGAACTTGTGGTGGCAGCGCTTAAAGTTAACTGCACATCAAAGGACACACGATTTGACATCACAGCAAAAGCAGTAGTACTTCTGAATAGTGTGGAAAAAAACGAAGAGGAACAGGAGGCACTGGTTAGCACGTAGACTGAGCAGGTAAAGACAGATTTCAATTACCAATAGGAGCGGCACTCTAATTACAGGGACAGCAAATTGCTCGCCACAGAAACGAATGTTTTCTAAAATAGGAGGTAAAAGGGCTTGGTCAAAATACAATTTTAACGATTTTAGGGCTGCGCAATTAGCGTCAATATCCCTTAGAAATTTCCCTGAAAAGTTAAGGGGAGCAACCAGATCGCACCAACACAGGCAGTTACTACACTGAGCGGCCACTGATTACGCAAGCTGCTCCCAGATCGATCCGCTCGACCAGACCAAGTTTCATATTCCAACCCCAAAATCCGTCTGCAACAGCACCGAGCAGGAGCAGAGCAGGAGCAGAGTCTGTGCCGCTACAATCAAATCGGCAGTTACTACTAACCTTGAAGTGAAGCGGCTTGCCGGAGGCGGCGCCGACGCCCTTCTCTCCCGTGCAGAGCGCGCGGAAGTTCTCCGCCGTCCGCGGAACCACGGACGCGTACAGCTCTATCACGATCCTCCCCTCCATCTCGCCGCCGATGGTGACGTCCATGAAGACCCTCGGGTTTTTCACCTCCGCCGCCACCGCCGCCGCCGGTGTCACGCCCTCCATTGCGCCTCGAGATCCAACCCTAGGCCGAGTGGAGCGAGCTTGTGGAGGTGCGGGGAAGCGGAGATGGTGGTGGTGGCGCTCCTCGGGAGAATAACGGCGAGAACCGCGTGCTGGCCGGCGGGGTGGTGTGGTGTGGGGGCTAGGGTAAAGTTTTCGGTCCCGGAGTTTTATTGGCAGGTCCGGGTTTATCCGGTCGTCGCTGACAAGGGCTCGTGGTTTTG
>NC_061508.1:44278797-44300048 GCF_022539505.1 Lolium rigidum
CCCAAGCGCGACGGACCGAAAAAATCGTCGTAGGACTTTGCCTGACGCAGTTTCCACAACAGAACCCATATCGTCGGGTTAGGCCCATGGGCGACGAAAAATACCCCTTAGCGGACGATTTTGAGACGTTGTCTATCAGAACTTTTCTTGTAGTGAGGCCACAAGTGGTTATTTGTTTACACTTGGAGGTGGCGCTGTTTCCTGGAAGTCTTGCAAGCAGACCATCATTACGAGGTCAACTATGGAAGCAGAACTCACAATATTAGACACAGCCACTGTTGAAACAGAGTGGCTTCGTGAGCTCTTGATGGACTTACATGTGGTTGAGAAACCAATACCCGCTATTCCTATGAACTATGATAATCAAACTGTGATCGTCAAAGTAAACAGTTCTAAGGATAATATGAAGTCATCAAGGCATGTGAAGAGGAGGCTGAAAACTGTCGGGAAAATGAGAAACTCGGAGTTATAGCGTTGGATTATATCCATACGTCTAGAAACCTGGCGAGACCCCTTCACAAAGGGACTATCACGAAATGTGATAGAAAATGCATCGAGGGAGATGGGTATGAGACCCACAATATGAGCTGCCCACGGTGGTAACCCACTCTATGTGATCGGAGATCCCGTGAATTAGAGCTGGGAGACAAGCTGTTGGTTAGCTGGGAGGAGAGTATATATCCCTATAGCAATTTTACCACTCCGTAAGATGCAATACTCTCCTAATACGCATGGCGAGGTTGATAATTATCTTAATGTGTTCTAAGTGGCTTATTTTAGCAAAGATGTTGTCCTGCAGAACATCTTTTGAAGAACACACCTATATGAGTCTGATTGTTTAACGTCGCAATCTATGAGAGTTGGGTGCTCTCTAGTAAACTCATGAAAGACCCTGGAGTATGACATATAAGCTCCAAACCGCGAGGAAGTCTCGCGGCAGCCTAGTATCGGTCTAGGCTTTGTATGAAGCTAGTGCGCAGAAAACTTGTAGTTCAAGGCATAGTCCACTATCCAAGTTGCAATCTAGTGTAATATGAAGCTTTAAGTGGAAGTTCAACTTAACAGTCTCCACGACATACCGGTATATAAAACAATGTTCTGGAAACCTATTGGTGAAATGTGCCAATGAGAGTTTGTGGGGGATAGCTGGAATTTGGGGCATTTGGCCTTTGGCCCATGACCCATTATCAAATTCTGAAACTCACATGGCCCACTCCAATAATCGGTGCGCAGCACTAGTGGGAGCTAAAGTTTAGTCCCACATTGCTAGTTGGGAGAGAGTTGGAGTGGTATATAAGGTGGGCTGTTCTAGTCTACACTACTTAAAAAAGAGGAAGGTGTTCCCTATTACGCCAAAGCATCACTACGACCAACCTTTGGTCGTTCTCTCGTCGTACTCCCGTTCCGCACCGGGCCGCGTCGTCCTTCCCGCAAATGTTGCCCTGGGCCGTGGCTTCATCGTCCCGCAAACGTCGCCGCATTCAACCCCACCCACGCCCCCCGCCGCCCATCTCTCTCTCCCATCGTCACGCAACCCTAGCACCGAGCAGTCCTCCGCCACCAGTCTCGCCTCCTTGCCCAAGCCGACTCCCGCTGTCGTCGCCATGGAAAAGTGCCCGCACTCTCGCCTCCTCGTTGTCGGACTCCCGACCACCGAGCGAAGCGCCGCCTCCATACTCTCTCCCCAAGAATCCAGCCACCTCTCCTCTCGGCCTCTCCAGCATCCACACCTTGGCGATGGCCCTATCGGCTTCTCCCCGACATCCGGGGGCCCTCACACCTACGCCTCCAACGCCTCCTTGGTCGTCCACCGTCTCTACCGCATGGATCCGGCGCCATCGCCTCCCCCTGGACCGTCGGTAATCCCCCTGCTTGTCCATGTTAACCACCGCCCGACGCCCTCCATAGATCTTGACCAAGAGGAGCAGCACATAACCTCAAAAAAAGAGGAGCAGCACGGAGTCAATCTGGGCATGGAGGCCCAGATCCGACCTCCCCCTCCTCCTCCTTGCCCCTCTCTCGAATTCATTCTCTCATATTGCAAATCAATTTCGTTCGTGTTTTAGCAAATCTATAGCAATCAGATTATTTACCATGTAATCCGTTATTCCGCAGTCAATTTTAGGTCACTGGATGCACGAAACGAACCATGGTTTCAGTGAATTTTGGGTCACTGGATGGGCGCTCGTCAGGCCACAACCGCCGGCAAGTCTGTCGTTGCGGACTTGACGAACTGCTTGGCGGGATTGGCGCCGGGTTCAGATAGGTCGGCTTCTTGGCCTTCATCGTCGTGTGGGAGCAGCTCAATCCTCAAGTCCCCATACGTAGTTATGAACAAGGTGATTAGAGTACGGTTTATTCTCAGAGCACATGTAGTACTTAGCAGTGAGGTTTCAGTGTTGATTCTTTTGGGGACCTTGCTCTCTTTCACTAACAAAGGTGAGCACTTCTCACCTATATGCACGTACATTCGTTGATTCAGCTAAAGCAGATACTAGATTGGTTGTGAATCAGATTTTTGGTATAATAACTCACAATTGGGTGAATACCTAAAAGGTTGTTGTTTCCATTGACATTTCCGTCAAAAAAATTAATTGTACTACATGATATGAATTGATGATAAGAAGTTAAATAGTTTATCTTATCGGTAACTTTTACTTTAATTCAAATGTGCGGATATATTTCATCCGATGCTTTCATAAATTCAATTATTGTATGTGGGACTACGGGTGCAGAACAACATGGTGGTCATTAACCGATGCCTTTGGTTAGATATATCTTGAAACAAACCTATGAGAAAACAATTGGTAGCATTGTTTCTTTGCTTTGGTTAGATATATCTTGAAACAAACCTATGAGAAAACAATTGGTATTTGGTAATTCTCTAACTTCTATTTTTTTTTTTGGGAAATGCTCTTGTTACATATTAAGATGCCAACTCTAAAGGTTGATTGAAAATATTCTGTTGTTATTTTACGACCATACTATAGTTTGATCGCTTGCTATAAGAAATAACCTTGTTACATACTTCAGTTTTATATTTCAGAAGATGAACTGTGCTTTAATATCATGATCATATAGAAGGATCATATTGATTAGCTCAATTTTTATATGTTCCATGATTTTTAGACCGGTCATCGCATTTTGTCATGATCATCCAAGAGTTGTCTCACATGCGAGTTGACAAATATCCAGGTTATCATTTAGCACATATATTACTTATGATCTCACTGATGGCATAAACTAGGATCCATGTGATATTGCATTGGCAGATACAAACGTGATAAACCTGGGTATTAAAAAAGAGAGATACAGTGCTCTTTACCTAAGTTATTTATTGATCTCAACCAAGGTTTAGAATTTTATCAATTGATAGACGCAGAAAGAAAGGTTGGCAAAGTGCTTTTTACAAGTTATTTCTCGAGTTATGTTCAATTTTAAGCATGCATTGCGACGATTGGGACAGGCTCGGTCCGGTCCTAATTGAAAATGAGACCGATGGTATTACCATGATGTGTAGTTTGTAGATGCACTACAGTGATTTGTCCCCTGGTAATTAAATTGCATCTCCTAGGAATAAAATGTGTATGTTCAAATATATGTATTTACACTCCAACTTTTATGGTATAATGAACCATTGTGACTGCATGACCTGCGCTTCTTCCTTCATGTTTGCTTGGTTTAGCTGTTGGTCTATGCTTTATATAACTATGAATTGTAAGTATACATTTTGGCAGCAGTTCATTAAAACAATAATTTGACCAATGTTTTGATGTGATACATGGAGTAAATTTTGCAATGATTCATATTCCTATCTTATTACAGATATCCCAGAACCACAAATAATATTTGTCTTTTGTATTGCAACCAAAATGTTTGTGATCTGCTGTTCGCACATGTATCATATGCACCGAAGGAGTTACAACCATCTCTCTGTAGACAACTTGTAGGCATAGTTCATTAAAACAATAATTTGACCAATGTTTTGATGTGATACATGGAGTAAATTTTGCAATGATTCATATTCCTATCTTATTACAGATATCCCAGAACCACAAATAATATTTGTCTTTTGTATTGCAACCAAAATGTTTGTGATCTGCTGTTCGCACATGTATCATATGCACCGAAGGAGTTACAACCATCTCTCTGTAGACAACTTGTAGGCATGCCCTGTGCAGCTTCCCGCTCCATAAATGAGGCCGCTTCCATTGTATATGTATGCTTGCGTTATGAAATCCTTAGTGTGCTGATCTATGACAAGCTTATCAGCAGATTGAATCTTGTCCCGGTCATATGGGGTGTCGGTCTCCTGCGACTGAATTTATGCTCCTTTCAAAAATTTGTCTCCTTGGAGCACTGGTCGAGATCATTACTTCTTAATTTCCCTTAGGATCAACCAAGTTAGTTGTGTCCTATCAATGTATAATTAGGCATTCACCTCCAAAAGAAACTCTTGGGTTCAGGTTATAGCTTTACAGAATAGGATGTGAACTACATAAGTGGCGAGAAAAGGAATGCCTCAAAAGCGACTTTCTTCTTAGTATTTCACATCCTTTAATAAGATACAGAAAGAGATTTTCATAAACTAAACTACAAAATTATTTGGGTTGCTCTAAAGCATATGATGAATTGAGTACCTTTTCATGAATGTCCAAGAATTTTTATTGTTGAAAGGAGGCCCTTAATCGAAAAACTAATTTATTCTTTTTCCAACGTCCGCTCTCAAACTTTTGCATTTATTTCTAACACATTTAAGTTCTTTCTAACATAGAAAATCATCATATGTGTTGCGATGACTACGAGGACACTTGGCACCGAGACGCTAGATCCCGGATCATGCACCACCTCTCAGAGCATCCTCGCCACTATGAGGATGCACTCTTCATGCATATTTTCATGGAGATGCGAGGCGGTGGCTAGCTCTTCGACCTCATCGTGACCAAGGAGCACTACACCAAGTGTCGTCTGTGAGAAGCTCATCAAGACAATTATTGTGGCCGTGGAGAGATGCCACTTACTTGTCGTCATGCACGAGGGACCTCCGACGGGAAACTTCTTGTTTGTCGGCACCTCAGAGGACATGCCACTGATTTTGGGCTATCCATGTTCTAGAAGTCTGGTATGTACTATGTTTCTTTGCTTTACATTGACCAATCTACCACAATTCATGATATAGAGATGGCCTTTCATGTGTAGTAATTTATTGGCCGGTTGGAGCTTATTGGGATGATCAAGATGGCAATAGTACTTTGTAAACATTTGTTTAAAAAAGTCTTCCTGTCATTCTTTATTTCCTTGAAAAGGGTGCTCAACATAGGGATTTTTTTTGTTGTCTTACTTGGCACCATAAGAATCAATGTAGACGTCTCCTTCATTGCGGCTACATATTATGCAGATTTGTTTCCCTTCGGAATTGGGAGCATAATTTATATACATTTTGAGAATCATGGTTTTAAGGCATGCTGCCTTTTAGAACGCTTAGGAAATAAGGCGCCATGGTAGCGCCTTGGAAATTTGTCCGCTTTAGGCACACTTAGGTGTCGGGGCGGGGGTAGAACGCCTTACCACCTTAAAAACCCATGTTGAGAATGCACTGTTTTCCAGAAGGAAAATATTTGTTTCTCACTTGAGTTAGTGTTGGTGATCTGATTCTATCATTTGTTGCTCTGTTAGGAATTGTAATCTCCAACAAAGTTACATAATTCTTGCAAATACAATAAAAGGGAAAATTGTATGAAGAAATCTTCATGAAATGGTCAAATTGCAAAGAAAAGTGTTGCAAATTTTCAAATCCCCCGTCCCAATTCTCTACCACCTGCAATTATCGGTCTTTGCCTTATCTCTCCTGTCAGTTATGTGGAATGTGATGGCACTGGATTACGGTGTAATAAGATAAGTAAATATAGTGTTAATTTTTGACTTGTTTCTCGAGTTGTAGTACTCTTTCAGGAAGATTTGCTAATTTTCTACATGACCAACATCATTAATTGGTTTTTTATACGGACCTTTAGCTATTTTCCCTTAGAACTATCAAACTAATGTAGCCTACGCATTCATTCTAGCTTGTAGTCGGTGAATGCACAGCCGCCTACAATTAGTAATGCAGATGATGTTCCTTTATCTTTGATGTAGGTAGCTTTGATGAAAAGTACTTTGAATTATGGACGAATTTTAGCTATTTATTTGTGTTAGTGCAGAACTATAACTCATATCTAACATTGTGCCGGATTTAGATATCTTACATGGCATATTTAGTGGCAATGCACCCTGGATTTCCATTAATATGTGTGCTAGCGATAAACTGATCATGTTTGAGGTGAGATACATATCACGAAATTGTTACCATTGATACCTAAACCACTATTCATCCCTTTGGTTCTGGCTGAATGTAAAATGACACAACTTATTTGCCCTGCAGGTTTACTTCGAATGTTGATCTTCCTGGGGTCCATGGTGTACGACCCGCAAGAGATCATTTAGAGGGCGCACCACGGCGACACCCTCTTCACCGATTTCATCGCCGTCCTTGTCGGGATCCTCATTATCATGGTGATTGGTGAGCACCCAAACCACCTTCGCGGCATATTCATTCTCCATCCACTATTTACCCCAATTTATGATCATGTTGATGTGGTATGATCGATATATTGTGTTGATGTCTGGTTTCCATTGCGGCTCAAGAACGCAGGTGACAAGTCAAAAGAAGGGGGGAGGGTGAACATTTCATCTGCACGTAGTAGATACTATTGGTACTACCACCATCGCTACTGGTACTACCACTGCTACGTAAGAAAGCATGTGAAGTGTGACGCCCCAAAACCGGTACCATGAGGATCCCAGCGAATCCGCCGAAATCCGCACGATATCGATTTTAGGAGACGCACCACCAAGCGCCTCGTACACGCCGAAGCATGCACGCGATGCGGGTGGAATCAATCACGAGAGGTAACATTACAACAGGATTACAATAGAGCCCACAAGAAACAGATATATTACAACGACTCCAACGAGTCAAGATACAAATAGATACATACAAAGATCCAAATCATACAGAAGATCAAATATGTCCGAGTACGGACAAGATACAAATTGGACTAAGAGTCCTGAAGATAACCAAGTGGCGTCCATAACCACTGCCCGAGGCCAAGCCGGAAGGGTAACCTTGCTAGCGTCGTTCTTCATCGTACCGATCTTCATACCTGCCCGGTTATATCCAGTAGAAGCGGCAATAAGTACGGGTTCGTACTTAACAAGACTTCAAGACGTATAAGCATTCGTCAACCGGTCGTCCTTTGTACTTGAGGCACGCGGGGACTTAGAGGACGCAAGAGGAACGTCATAGGCAATATGGTGGGGTTAAGCGGCGGCGCGCAAGCACTAAAAACCTATAGAGACACTCTACAACAGTCGTCTATCAGAGAAGGTGAGAGAGCGCATAACTAACAGTTCTATACTCTGCAAACATAACACAGCCGATGCGTTCCCCCCTCGCAAGGAAGTACTTACAAGGGCACTCACACGGTTATCAAGTTTTAACCATTTATTATTGAAGTTGTACTAACTTACTACACAAGTTATTATGATTGAAACAACGAGGTGTAAGTTGTCTATGGTCGGGTCATACGGCTCCAAGTCGTCCATAACCGCGGACACGGCTTATCGATAAGATGTACACCTGCCGGGGGTTGCCCAAATGTACCCGCACGCACCGCTCGACCCACTTACGACAGGTGGATATCACGGCTCGCACTCTCCTTCACGACAACAATGTCCGGAAGCCACCTAACTAAGTTGAACCCGTATCGAAGTCCGGCCGTATCTCCGAAGCGGACTTAGCTATGTGCGCCGGCGTACTAGGTGGTTTAAACACACATCGGGCGATAAACCACTTCGCGGCGGCTCCGCGACCTATACGTGCATACCGAGAAACAAGGGATACAAGGCACCCGAGGGCTTCCCAAAATAAATAAGTAACGGTGGCATGCACGCAAACAACAAATGGTAAAACATTGCAAACTAGTTGTGGCCACTGGACAAAGTTGTAGATTCCGGCAGTGGTTAAGGGGAGACCCATAAGCATACCCACGTGTGGTTAGAGCGCTCAGTCTCGGAACAGATAACAAGAACTCGGGGTCCTAAGCTTTAAAGAAACACAAGTGAGCCGTCACAAAACGATCAGCTGACCCACCGATGTCTCCGCTAACAACTATTAACAAGTAACCATGATACCCTCAACAGATATATCTGTAAACCATGTGTCATGATTCCCAAACTGATAACCCGATAAGATAGCGGTAACGGTAACAAGATAAAAGCAGCACTAACATGCACTACGACTCGCAAGGCGGACTCGATAACCAAACAACGAGTTGTAGGAGGTTGGTGGAGGCAATATAGGCTGCTTGAGGTAACAAGTGGAAGGGACACGTGACAAGAACGCAACTTAAAGCTAGCATGAGGGAGAAGGCAAAATAAAATAGGTGAGCGACTTCTGCAGGGGCAGAAGTATAGGGGAAAATGCTTGCCTGTTAAAGCTTGTCGAAGATCATCCGAAGAACTTGTCGCATCTCACCACACCACTTCGTGATCCTATCCGGGAAGAAGCAAATGCTGGAACACACAACGTATGCAAGTCTTACTACTACGGATAAAGAAGATCCGGCATGTTCATTATGATATGCATGACATGGCATAGATGGTGCAATGCATCTTATCCAAATTAAGCGGGATCGGAACCCGGACAAACAATTAGGTTGGAGTTTCATTTCTACCGGCAAGGTTAAGTGTTGATTAGCATGGCACGACATGGCAAGGGTGAGCTACTTCAATATTAAACGGAGCGGGAAACCTAGTCGGTGTTCGAAACACTCCGTATATGTGTTAGGTGTACATGCACGACTATCACCGCACGACATGATGCGAGATGCAAACAGATGAATGGATGGAATATGCATGTTCCTCATGTTTTTACGATCGAAAAACATATAAAATATATTTTAATCCGAATTACGGATTAGGAGATATGATTTTTGCAAGATTTGCAAAAGAATAAAATAGACGAGAGAGATACGGACGTGGTACGGGGCTGGACTCGAGCGAGCGGATAGCGGCCTGTCGCGCGCCCGACGTCGAAGGAGCTGATGGGGACACGGGCCGAGGCCCGGTAAGAGCTGGATCCGATTAAACGAGCGAGAGAACAAAAAAGTAGGATTAAATCATTGTTGATGGGATTTGACCACGTGATCTGCTACATGGGGATCAAGGGACGGACCATTATCCTACATGTCCGATCGTGTCAAGTTACGGGAGCGCGGCGAGTTGAAGCACACAGAGGCGGAGGACGGGGATGAGAACCATGGTGGAAGGGAGCTGCGGTCGGGGACGGACTCGACGTACGGGAGCGAAGCCGGGACGAAGGTGAAAGCGTCGGACGTACGGCTTGGCGCGGTGAACCGATGGTCGTCGTCATGGTGCCGGAAACCCACGGAGCATCGCCGGCGTCGAGGTCCCGTAGGGAACGGCGGCGGTCACCACAAAGGAGAGGCGAAATCGAAGCAATAAAAGAGGAGGAGGTGTCCGAGGAGGTGAACGGGATTACCACGAAGCTCAACGTGCGCTATGACGGACGAGAGGAGGACGGTGGTCGCCGGAATTGACGATTTCTTCGCCGGAGTACGAGAGGGAATCGGCGATTTTGTGAGCGATTGGAGAGGTTCCGGTTCGATTCCTTGGTTGGGGATGATGAGGACGAGGAGGCGCATCTTCGGTACTCTCGGATGGACGCGGGGTTGTACGCAGCGGCGGCTCCATGGTGGTCCGAGAGGCGGACGCTTTGGGCTCTCCTTGTTCGTGAAGAAAATAGACGGGGAGGTTGGAGAGGGTGGCGGCGCAAGGGAGGAGGAAGGGAGGCTAGGGTTTTACGGGTGCGGCGTTGGGGATAAAGGGGAGGGAAACGGGTGGTGAGGACCATGGTGCCCTCACGCCATGTGCGTGTCCCTCTCCACTGGCGGTCGTCGTCTGCGAGGACGAAGGGGTAAAAGGAGATGGAGGGGCCGAAGGGGTATGGGCTCGGGAGGAGAATGAGAGGTGGGCTGGTGGTGACTTGGGCCACCGGGTGATGTTGGGCCGGAGGCAAAAGGCCGGAGGAAGGGGATTAGAGGGTTAGGGTTTTATTAAAAGAAGGAGAAGGGGAGGTTTTATTAGATCACCCATATAAGAAAGAAACAAAATAATTTTAGGGTTTATAAAAATAATTTTATTTTGTTGAAAACATGTATATGATGCATGCATGATGCCATGATGATGCACAAAACAAAAACAACGACGAATCTAATAGGGTTATTTTTCTGGGCCGCTACAATCGACACCACTAACAAGGGATCGCGCCCGAGATCCCACGTCCTGTACGGGGGAGAGAGGTGAACTATCGGATCTTCGGGCGGCGTGTCGATATTCTCGACACCACTAACAAGAATTGTTGCTCCATGTAGAACGGTCGACACTACCAACAAGAAGTCGTTGTTACGTCGTTGATGATGCGCTTCCATCGGGATCCTCCGAAGATCGAACCTATTAGGTGAAAGGCATAGATCGTCCAACCCACGTAGGAACCTAAGACTCGGAAAACTCAGATAAGAGAGAAGACTCAAAACTCGCATAGGTAAGAGGATAAAGAATATAGGTAAGGAGAAAAATAGAGCTAATCAGAACTATCCAACGAATTTTAGAAAATAGTTTGGACTCTCTAAACTCAACGACCGTTGGCAAGGTTATCCTAAGGGCTGGACTAGTGGGGTACCGATCAACTCTGATGCTACGATACCAACTTGTGACGCCCCAAAACCGGTACCATGAGGATCCCGGCGAATCCGCCGAAATCCGCACGATATCGATTTTAGGAGACGCACCACCAAGCGCCTCGTACACGCCGAAGCATGCACGCGATGCGGGTGGAATCAATCACGAGAGGTAACATTACAACGAGGATTACAATAGAGCCCACAAGAAACAGATATATTACAACGACTCCAACGAGTCAAGATACAAATAGATACATACAAAGATCCAAATCATACAGAAGATCAAATATGTCCGAGTACGGACAAGATACAAATTGGACTAAGAGTCCTGAAGATAACCAAGTGGCGTCCATAACCCTGCCCAGGCCAAGCCGGAAGGGTAACCTTGCTAGCGTCGTTCTTCATCGTACCGATCTTCATACCTGCCCGGTTATATCCCGTAGAAGCAGCAATAAGTACGGGTTCGTACTTAACAAGACTTCAAGACGTATAAGCATTCGTCAACCGGTCGTCCTTTGTACTTGAGGCACGCAGGGGACTTAGAGGACGCAAGAGGAACGTCATAGGCAATATGGTGGGGTTAAGCGGCGGCGCGCAAGCACTAAAAACCTATAGAGACACTCTACAACGATCGTCTCATCGAGAGAAGGTGAGAGAGCGCATAACTAACGGTTCTATACTGCGCAAACATAACACAGCCGATGCGTTCCCCCCTCGCAAGGAAGTACTTACAAGGGCACTCACACGGTTATCAAGTTTTAACCATTTATTATTGAAGTTGTACTAACTTACTACACAAGTTATTATGATTGAAACAACAGGTGTAAGTTGTCTATGGTCGGGTCATACGGCTCCAAGTCGTCCATAACCGCGGACACGGCTTATCGATAAGATGTACACCCTGCAGGGGTTGCCCAAATGTACCCACACGCACCGCTCGACCCACTTACGACAGGTGGATATCACGGCTCGCACTCTCCTTCACGACAACAATGTCCGAGGAAGCCACCTAACTAAGTTGAACCCGTATCGAAGTCCGCAGTATCTCCGAGCGGACTTAGCTATGTGCGCCGGCGTACTAGGTGGTTTAAACACACACTTGGGGCGATAAACCACTTCGCGGCGGCTCCGCGACCTATACGTGCATACCGAAACAAGGGATACAAGGCACCCGGGGGCTTCCCAAAATAAATAAGTAACAGGTGGCATGCACGCAAACAACAAATGGTAAAACATTGCAAACTAGTTGTAGCCCTTTGGACAAAGTTGTAGATTCGGCGGTGGTTAAGGGGAGACCCATAAGCATACCCACGTGTGGTTAGAGCGCTCGAGTCTCGGAACGAGATAACAAGAACTCGGGGTCCTAAGCTTTAAAGAAACACAAGTGAGCGCGTCACAAAACGATCGAGTGACCCACCGATGTCTCCGCTAACAACTATTAACAAGTAACCATGATACCCTCAACAGATATATCTGTAAACCATGTGTCATGATTCCCAAACTGATAACCCGATAAGATAGCGGTAACGGTAACAAGATAAAAGCAGCACTAACATGCACTACGACTCGCAAGGCAGACCCGATAACCAAACAACAGCTGTAGGAGGTTGGTGGAGGCAATATAGGCTGCTTGAGGTAACAAGTGGAAGGGACACGTGACAAGAACGCAACTTAAAGCTAGCATGAGGGAGAAGGCAAAATAAAATAGGTGAGCGACTCTGCAGGGCGAGAAGTATAGGGAAAATGCTTGCTGTTAAAGCTTGTCGAAGATCATCAGAAGAACTTGTCGCATCTCACCACGCCACTTCGTGATCCTATATAGGAAGAAGCAAATGCTGGAACACACAACGTATGCAAGTCTTACTACTACGACAGAAGAATCAGTATGCATGTGATATGATATGCATGACATGACAAAGATGGTGCAATGCATCTTATCCAAATTAAGCGGGATCGGAACCCGGACAAACAAATTAAGGTTGGAGTTGCATTTCTACCGGCAAAGTTAAGTGTTGATTAGCATGGCACGACATGGCAAGGGTGAGCTACTTCAATATTAAACGGAGCGGGGAAACCTAGTCGGTGTTCCGAAACACTCCGTATATGTGTTAGGTGTACATGCACGACTATCACCGCACGACATGATGCGAGATGCAAACAGATGAATGGATGGAATATGCATGTTCCTCATGTTTTTCTGATCGAAAAACATATAAAATATATTTTAATCCGAATTACGGATTAGGAGATATGATTTTAGCAAGATTTGCAAAAGAATAAAATAGACAGAGAGATACGGGCTGGTACAGGGCTGGACCTGAGCAGCGGATAGCGGCCTGTCGCGCGCCCGACGTCGAAGGAGCTGATGGGGACACGGGCCGAGGCCCAGTAAGAGCTGGATCTGATTAAACAGGCAGAGAACAAAAAAGTAGGATTAAATCACTGTTGATGGGATTTGACCACGTGATCTGCTACATGGGGATCAAGGGACGGACCATTATCCTACATGTCTGATCGTGTCAAGTTCTGGGAGCGCGGCGAGTTGAAGCACACAGAGGCGGAGGACAGGGATGAGAACCATGGTGGAAGGGAGCTCTGGTCGGGGACGGACTCGACGTCTGGGAGCGAACCGGGACGAAGGTGAAAGCGTCGGACGTACGGCTTGGCGCGGTGAACCTGATGGTCGTCGTCATGGTGCCGGAAACCCACCGGAGCATCGCCGGCGTCGAGGTCCTGTAGGGAACGGCGGCGGTCACCACAAAGGAGAGGCAGAAATCGAAGCAATAAAAGAGGAGGAGGTGTCCAGGAGGTGAACGGGATTACCCTGAAGCTCAACGTGCGCTATGACGGACAGAGGAGGACGGTGGTCGCCGGAATTGACGATTTCTTCGCCGGAGTCTGAGAGGGAATCGGCGATTTTGTGAGCGATTGGAGAGGTTCCGGTTCGATTCCTTGGTTGGGGATGATGAGGACGAGGAGGCGCATCTTCTGGTACTCTCGGATGGACGCGGGGTTGTCTGTAGCGGCGGCTCCATGGTGGTCTGAGAGGCGGACGCTTTGGGCTCTCCTTGTTCGTGAAGAAAATAGACAGGGAGGTTGGAGAGGGTGGCGGCGCAAGGGAGGAGGAAGGGAGGCTAGGGTTTTCTGGGTGCAGCGTTGGGGATAAAAGGGGAGGGAAACAGGTGGTAGAGGACCATGGTGCCCTCACGCCATGTGCGTGTCCCTCTCCCTGGCGGTCGCTGTCTGCGAGGACGAAGGGGTAAAAGGAGATGGAGGGGGCCGAAGGGGTATGGGCTCGGGAGGAGAATGAGAGGTGGGCTGGTGGTGACTTGGGCCACCGGGTGATGTTGGGCCAGAGGCAAAAGGCCGGAGGGAAGGGGATTAGAGGGTTAGGGTTTTATTAAAAGAAGGAGAAGGGGAGGTTTTATTAGATCACCCATATAAGAAAGAAACAAAATAATTTTAGGGTTTATAAAAATAATTTTATTTTGTTGAAAACATGTATATGATGCATGCATGATGCCATGATGATGCACAAAACAAAAACAACGACGAATCTAATAGGGTTATTTTTCCTGGGCCGCTACATGAAGTAACTGTGTGTGAAGAGGAGGATAAGGTCTTGAACATTTCCTCTGTACATAGTAGATGGTACCACCTCTGTTACGTAAGAAAGTTGGTGCAGTAACTTTTGGGTGTTACTACGTTAATTCACGCGTGTGAATCCGATGTGACTTTGAAGGTTTTGCTCACATGGTTTTCATTCGGATTTCTTGTACTCCTGCCATGTTTCATGAGTTGGTTGAAACCTGGAATGCATTCGTATGTGAAATGGTTTCCGTTGTATGATTGCTCGTGTGTATGTGGTTTGAACTTTGCACTCTTCATTCATTTATGCGTTGAATGCATCTTTGTGTTGTTCAAGTTTTTTTGGATGTCCCTAAAGGATCTGCCAAATGCATCTCATGCATGTCTGCAGCCTTGTGTTGATGAGCTATGTTATTGTTGTGGTTGGCTCGCTGGGTGGGCATCCTGTATGTAATTATGTCTTTTCATTGTTGTGGACTCAGTACGTAGACATGTCTCACAATTCAGCCTTAGAGTTTGAGACCTCTCGGAACTGCAGGATTCAGAAACATAACAAAATGCAAGGATGAGAAACACAGGAAGAAGATACCGAATACGGACTACTCCCTTCGGTCTTAATTAATTGACGTATCAGATTTGCTAGGTCCATGTTCAATCATGCTACACTCCGCATCCATTAAACTAAACCGGAGGTAGTAGCAATCTAGCATAGAGCTCCTTCGATACAATGCAACTATATGAGAAACGATTAGTACCCCGCTCCCCGGTCCATAAATTAGTACCCCACTCATCCGATCCATGACCTGAACCCTGGATACTTATTATGAGTAGTAGATTTCTATCTACCTTTAATACAAGACAAGATACTATTAAAGGGGTATGAAAAGAAGCCAACAACTAACTGCTAAAAAAATGTCTTCTCGGAAAAAAAGAAGACTGCACTGCCAACGGTTGGAAGTGTTGATTTATTTGTTCAGTGATTTTGGTACTACTGTAATATTTCCTAAAAACGAAATATTGTCTTGCATATATTACATTCTATACCTTCGGAGGAATGTTAGCTTTATGTACCATGATCATCCTCTGTAAAGCCATTGGTTGAACCTGCATTTAGGGTCATCCTCAGTAAATCCAGGCTCAACCAGGGATAAGGTAAAATCTTCTAATGATATTTATGAAGATTCAGAACATAGGTGTGGAATTTACCGTGGAAGAGTAACAAGACCTAGAACTTGGAACCACGCAGATGCATAACAATATCGTCTTGTTATTGCATTCGGTATTATCATGATGTAATATATTATGATATCTTTGATTTGTTTTAATTGATAATTATATATGTGCATTGAGAAATTAAATTTAAGGACCCGTGGCAACGCACGGGCATTTATACTAGTCCTAGTAAGTGAGTGAGAAGAGAGAGAGCCCTCGCGCACTCCTCCTCCTCCGCCGCCCGCCTCGCCTCGTCACGACACGTCACGTCACGACGCGGGTTGCGGGAATCTCGCCGAGCCGAGCTTATCTTTTTCCTGTTTGGGAAATTAATTGTGTAATCAATTTCGAGTCATTAACGGACGCGTTACTCAGCCGTTTTGCCTTCCGGTTTTTCTGGATCGTGGCCCACGACCTTCCCGAACCGCACTATATAAGCGCGGACTCCAACCCTAGTCTCGTGCAAGACGCACATGCGACTACGGGGACAGATAGGCCTCCGGAACCCCGCTTCTCGTGAACACTGTACGGGTGAGGGGCAATCGGGTTTTTGGGGAGCGCTCCGGCGCGACCTACGGCATCACGACGTCGTCCTCGGACGACGAGTTTCTCCACACCGACAACTTCTTCCTGGACCTCGGCGACTTCCTCGGCAACCTCAACATGGGCGACAACGAAGGCTGCTGCGAAGTATGTGATCTTGTCGTTTCTCTTTCGGTTTCGTTAGAGTTTCTTCTTCTAGTTTCTATGGTAGATGCAATCGATTTGTCTTGTTTAGATGTGATCTCGTTCATCTACTTTACTAGTCTCGCATGATTAGTTTACTTGTTATCTTCGTAGTCATGATTTATCAATTATCTGTACGGATTATTTCATATGGATATTTGCTTATATTTCCAACATGGCCTCCCGCTTCTTCTCCTTCGGGAGATGGGAGATCGCCTCATCCCACCATTCGTTGAGAGACTTCCCACCCGGAGGCAGCGGGACACCGAAGGTCCCATTCCAAGCGAAGATCTGTTCCACGACAGCCGGTGGAGAAGTGACAGTCAAGGGTGAGGTGTTGCACCGTCTCTTGGTGTATATGACACAACTTGCAGATCGGGTCGTGAGGCCATCCTCGGAGCGCGAGGTTGTCAGCTGTGAGAGCTTTGCCGTGCAGGGCTAGCCATGCAAAGAATCTGCATTTGGCCTCAGCATGGGATGGGGCAGGATGTTTTTGGAAACCACTAATCGTCTTCTAAAAAGAACAAATTGGAGACCGCCGATCACTAGAAAGTAGAAACGCAAGCAGATCAGGATCATAGCCGTGACATGGACATGGTATGCTCAGCTAAGGTGCAATTCAATGTTGGTAGAAACAAACAAGCAGAAACAGAAAGTGTTCTGAGCCTGATGGTAACATCACATGGACCCTGCAGCCAAAGCTTGTGTACACTCCAGTGATACGGGCATACCATACGGCACACATTGGAGTACACTTGCACTGCAGCAGAGCAAGCTGCTTCATAAGGCGATGGCGGCCTTGCTCCGCATCGACGCCGCCGGCAGTCTCCCCGCCCCGCGCCGCCGCACAGCAAAGTACAACGTCGCCCTTACCGCACCGGTCTCCGCCCGTCGCCGCGGCAGTTTTCCGTCTCGAGGTCTCGCCGGGGAGCAGAGCAGGACGCGCTCACGCGCATATGTTTTACCTGCAGGATGCATCAAACGTTACCTCAAAACTTATTTGTTGTTCCTGTACAGGGCTGCGCTGCGCCGGCGCGGAAGTGGGCGCCGCGGAGAAGCCTGACGCGGCGGTGGTGGCAATAAAGGAGGCCGTGGATGTGCCATTACCGCCGTTCGAACAGAGCTTGGTGGCGGTGGGCAGCGCCAGTGACAGCGCGGCAGCCAACAAGGTAACTTCGCTGTTCTGCACGCAGCGTGTTTGTTATATTGCGTCCATTACTGGAGTAATGTAGAAACAAGCAGTATAATAACATTGACTATGTTTTGGTAAGTATCAGACATTCAGGGTTATACTACAGTCGCAGTGCCTCTGAACTTTAGCTTGTAGTACTAGGATTAGTTGATTTAATAAGTTGTTGTCCCACAATACGCATCTCTAGAGTCTGAAACTCCCATTTTGCTATGAGGTTGTCAGAATTTCTTTTTTTCTTCTACCAGCAGTTGAGAATTCTCTCAGATTCATCAATCAGCTTACTGCCTAAGCGTAGACATGTACTTGTGCTGATGATTATTGCATTAATTCGTCCATAATTCTTGACGGAGTTAAATCATTTATTGTTTTTCAAACTCACAAGTGTGCACGGGTATAGTTGCTATACTAATCTTCAATTTTTCCGTTTGTCCTTTTCTTACATCACATATCAATCAAAACTTTCAATTTCGCAAGAGAGAGTGATCGTGTTACAACATGTAGTAGATTAAGATTTTTTTTCCCCATTTTGAAAACTTTGCAATGCGTATTCTCAACATAGGTGCATGCACAATTAGTTGTGAAGTATCGTGTTTTCCATCTCTTGTTCATGGAGAATTAATATCTTGTTCTACCGTTTGAACCACTAGGCTACATGTCATCCGCAGAGACAACGTAGTATGTTTTGCTAAACCTTGTTTCCTGCACATGTCATTGAGTTTCAGTTTATATTGTGGAATCTTCTTGTTTCAAATGTTCCAGTTGGGCTTCAAGGAGACCTTTACTTATGTCATGTATGGCACGGGTGCTTTCGTTGCCGGGTGGATTTTGTCTGCCTTTATTTCAGCAATTGAATCAATTCCCTTGGTGAGCAGTCATTAAATCTTTATTCGAAAGTGTATTCTTTTTCTACCGTCAAAAAACTCTACTTGATTCACTGATTGCAATCATGCCCTCAGCTCCCAAGGATGCTAGAGATTGTAGGCCTCGGATACACAATTTGGTTCAGCTCACGGTATCTTCTTTTCAAGGTGTGTCCCTATTTGCTTCTTTCCAACGACACTAGAGATTGTAGGCTTCGGAAGTTCGGATACACCATATGCCCTCAACACAGTATTGTTCTATTGTGTGCTCTACTATGTTTAACTTCTCACCGTGTGCTTAACTGCTTGTCACTCGCAGGAAAATAGGGCTGAACTGTTTGCCAAAGCTTATGATCTCAAACTGAAAATTATTGGATCCGATGATGCATGATTTGGTGTGCATATGGTAGGGCTTCGGTGCATTTTTCTCTCCCTTTGTAACAAATAGATTAAATTGTGCGTTTCCAAAACATGTTACCAAATTCCAATGCTTGTGCTTTTAGTATTCGTGCTGTTTTGAACTACTCGGTGAAGAACTAGAGCATCTGTAGAGATTCCGCGGAAACTCCAAAACCATAAAATAACCGGCACTTTGCAGTTTTGGCCAAAAAAAAGTCAGTTCCAGATATTGCAAATATGGTCGACCAGTAAAACCTTGTCCGGTAAACCGCCAAACGAGGCATGCATCTGAACCTTGTATGTGCAGTTTGGAGGGCAGGGAATACCGTAAAAGGCAAAGAAAAAAACTTTGGCGGGACATAACTTTAAGGAAGGCACCGCGTCCAGACTCTCTAGAGTCTGGCCAATTTCCGGCGAGGAGGTTCCATCCCCCGCGTTGTTTGTTAGTTTTGAACACGAATTGTGGCTAGAGCTTGCGTCACAGAGCTCGTGCTAGCAGTGCTGTGCCGAAAAGCTGCGGTGGAGGAGGAGGAGGGCGGCACTTGAGCGGGGGCAATGTGGTTCTGGAGTTCCATGCGGAGATTTTTATCTTTGCTGAAACCGAACTTTTCCATAGATAGTTCCACACTCCATTTATCCTTTATTGTACAGGATCTTGTAAATTTCTCTCCTTCTCCTCGAATTGGTGCTTCCATTCTCCATGATATGCAAACCGGACAGAAAAACTTGTGTTATTATTATGTCTCCATGCTACAGAATCGTCCATACCATTGGATATAGAGGTATTGATAGAATTTTATTTGCATCGATCGAAAAGAAGTTGTCACGTATTATTTTATATATGTAAAGATGGAAAAGCTGTACAATGACAAAGCCAGGGAAAAAGAAAACGAAAATAAAACAAGGGAAAGACTACTCGCGATAGGCAATCTTCAGGTTATCTAAATCGTCCCTGATTGAGAACCAACCTGTGGTTGGATGGTTAGGAGGGCAGTGGCACCCCCAGCCCACCAGAGTTCAAATCCCATATTTGACACTTTGGTGTCTCATAAAAAAGGCGGAATATTCTTCAGTGGGAGGCGACGTTCCCGTCGACAGCGAGGCGCCTGTGGTGACTTCGTCAATCTCAAGACCTGCCGGATCAGTTCTTCAACGCAGTCTCTTGGAGGTGCTCATAGGGGTAGGGTGTGCGTGTGTACGTTCATAGAGGTGAGTGTGTGCGCGCATGTATGAGCGTCTTTGATTGTACTGTGTTTCGCAAAAAAAAAAAAAAATCGTCCCTGATCTGGCTGGTACTAGAACAAACTCTTAGGCGAGGCAGAGATATTCTCAAAAATTCTGCGATTTGTGCCACACTCCGTAGACTGCAATTGAACGTCTGATCCGAGTTTCAAGCTAAGGGCATCTCCAGCTGATCCGAGTTTCAAGCTAAGGGCATCTCCAGCGGCGCGACGCAAACGGACGCTGAGCGACCGTTTGTGTCCGCCGTGACCGGAAATGCGTCTGGGGCCTGTGCCAGCGGGGCGACGCAAAGTGACCGGGCCGTCCGCGGAGACGCAAACCTGGCCCAAATATGCGCCAGCGATGCGTCTCTGCGGACGTCCGGCAACGTCCGCTCGTGTCTGACGGACGTTTCGGCTGGCCCGCCTGGCAGCGACCCAGCGACTGCAAAGCTGCGTCGCTGCATCGCTTCGGCACACTGCGCCACTTTAATGGCGACGATGCCTCGGCTGCCGAGCGGCCGCCCACCTCCGCCAACCAGGTTAATGGCGACGCCACGCGTCCCGCTCATCCACTCCTCCAAAGAAACCCTAGCCACCACAAAGCTCGACCGTAGCGCCGCCTAGGTGTTCCTGCGACGCAGCCAAGCCCGCGAGGAAGTCCATGGCCGGTCCTGGTGGCCGGCGAGGCGGTCGAGGCCGCGGCCCTGGGCGCCCCCGTGGCCAGGGCAGGGGCCGCCGTGGTGGAGCTACGGCCCCACGCTCGCCGTCGCCTGCGCCTGCGCCCTCCTCGTCCTCGCAGGAGGAGCGTTGCTTCGAGTTCCTCCTCCGCATCGACGACGACCCACTCGCCATCAAGCGGCTACCGGACAAGTTCGCCGAGTTCGTCGACGGCGTTGAGCCGGCGCACTTGTAGCTACGGGAGGCCAGCTGCAACTTCTGCCGCTGGACCGTGGAGGTCCAGTTCGACGGGTAGGGCAAGATGTATCTGCACACGGGGTGGGACAAATTCACCCGTGACCTCGACCTCGAGCCCGGCTGCCAGCTCACCTTCCTCTACGAGGGGGACGGCGAGATGATCGTCAAGGTGTTCGACGACACAGCCTGCCGCAGGCACTACCTGTCGTTGCCTAATCGACGGTACCTCGGAGGAGGGATCCTCACGAGGGGGAGAAGAAGTAGGGGCCATAGGGCGGAGTGCACACGGGACGGTGGTACGTGACATAGGCATCCCAAATGGGCCTGCCAAAGA
>NC_061508.1:44300148-44310423 GCF_022539505.1 Lolium rigidum
ATGGTATTTCTCCGCCATTCCAAAGTACGTTACTTGAGTGCTACCTTTAAAAATTCTATCCTTTGTCTTTGCAATATATAGCTCATGGGAAAATAGCCTTAAAAACTATTGTGGTGAAGAATATGTACTTATGTATCTTATTTCTTAATAAGTTGCTTGTTGAGCGGTAACCATGTTTCTGGGGACGCCATCAACTATTACACCTTTGTTGAATATCATGTGAGTTGCTATGCATGTTTGTCTTGTCTGAAGTAAGGGCGATTTTCATGATCATATGGTTTGAGTATGCATATTGTTAGAGAAGAACATTGGGCCGCTAACTAAAGCCATCATCCATGGTGGAAGTTTCAGTTTGGACAATTAATTCTCAATCTCTTATGAGAATATTATCTGTTGTTGAATGCTTATGCATTAAAAGAGGAGTCCATTATCTGTTGTCTATGTTGTCCCGGTATGGATGTCTAAGTTGAAATAATCAAAAGTGAGAAATCCAATGCAAACTTTCTCCTTAGACCTTTGTATAGGCGGCATAGAGGTACCCCTTTGTGACACTTGGTTGAAACATATGCTATGCAATGATAATCCATGTTAATCCAAGCTAATTAGGACAAGGTGCGAGCACTATTGGTATACTATGCATGAGGCTTGCAACTTATAGGATATCTTATACATAACACATATGATTTATTACTACCGTTGACAAAATTGTTTCTATGTTTTCAAAATGAAAAGCTCTAGCACAAAAATAGTAATCCATGCTTCCCTCTGCGAAGGGCCTATCTTCTACTTTATTGTTGAGTCAGTTCACCTACTTCTTTCTATCTTAGAAGCAGACACTTGTGTAAACTGTGTGCATTGATTCTTACATGTTTACCTATTGCACTTGTTATATTACTTTGTGTTGACAATTATCCATGAGATATATATGTTGAAGTTGAAAGCAACTGCTGAAACTTATATCTTCCTTTGTGTTGTTTCAAAGCTTTCTACTAAGAATTTATTGCTTTATGAGTAACTCTTATGCAAATCTTATTGATGCTTGTCTTGAAAGTATTATTTATGAAAAGTCTTTGCTATATGATTCATTTGTTTACTCATTGTCTTCATCATTGCTTCGAATCGATGCATTCATCTCATGTGCTTTACAATAGTATTGATCAAGATTATGATAGCATGTCACTTCAGAAATTATCTTTGTTATCGTTTACCTACTCGAGGGCGAGTAGGAACTAACCTTTGGGATGCTTGATACGTCTCAAACGTATCTATAATTTCTTATGTTCCATGCTACTTTTATGATGATACTCACATGTTTTATACACATTATATGTCATTATTATGCATTTTCCGGCACTAACCTATTGACGAGATGCCGAAGAGCCGCTTGCTCGTTTTCTGTTGTTTTTGGTTTCGAAATCCTACAAAGGAAATATTCTCGGAATTGGACGAAATCAACGCCCGGGGTCTTATTTTTCCACGAAGCTTCCGGAAGTCCGAAAGGGAAACGAAGTGGGGCGACGAGGCGCCGACACAACGAGGCGGCGCGGCCCGGGCCTTGGCCGCGCGGCCCGGCGTGTGGGGCCCTCGTGTCGGCCCTAAACCTACCCTTCCGCCTACTTAAAGCCTTCGTCGCGAAACCCCCGCATCGAGAGCCACGATACGGAAAACCCATGCGAGACGCCGCCGCCGCCAATCCCATCTCGGGGGATTCAGGAGATCGCCTCCGGCACCTGCCGGAGAGGGAATCATCTCCCGGAGGTCTCTTCATCGCCATGATCGCCTCCGGATCGATGTGTGAGTAGTTCACCCCTGGACTATGGGTCCATAGCGTAGCTAGATGATTGTCTTCTCCTCATTGTGCTATCATGTTAGATCTTGTGAGCTGCCTATCATGATCAAGATCATCTATTTGTAATGCTACATGTTGTGTTTGTTGGGATCCGATGAATATTGAATACTATGTCAAGTTGATTATCAATCTATCATATATGTTGTTTATGTTCTTGCATGCTCTCCGTTGCTAGTAGAGGCTCTAGCCAAGTAGATACTTGTAACTCCATGAGGGAGTATTTATGCTCGATAGTGGGTTCATGCCTCCATTGAATCTGGGACAGTGACAGAAAGTTCTAAGGTTGTGGATGTGTTGTTGCCACTAGGGATAAAACATCAATGCTTTGTCTAAGGATATTTGTGTTGATTACATTACGCACCATGCTTAATGCAATTGTCTGTTGTTTGCAACTTAATACTCGGAAGGGGTTCGGATGATAACCTCGAAGGTGGACTTTTTAGGCATAGATGCATGCTGGATAGCGGTCTATGTACTTTGTCGTAATGCCCTCGATTAAATCTCATAGTACTCATCATGATATATGTATGTGCATTGTTATGCCTTCTTTATTTGTCAATTGCCCAACCGTAATTTGTTCACCCAACATGCTATTTTATGGGAGAGACACCACTAGTGAACTGTGGACCCCGATCCATTCTTTACATCCGAAATACAATCTCACGCAATTGTTCTTTACTCGTTCTTCGCAAACAAACTTCATCATCCACACTATACAATTAATCCTTTGTTTACGAGCAAGCCGGTGAGATTGACAACCTCATCTGTTACGTTGGGGCAAAGTACTTTGATTGTGTTGTGCAGGTTCCACGTTGGCGCCGGAATCCCCGGTGTTGCGCCGCACTACACTCCGCCACCAACAACCTTCACGTGCTCCTTGACTCCTACTGGTTCGATAACCTTGGTTTCTTACTGAGGGAAAACTTGCTGTTGTACGCATCACACCTTCCTCTTGGGGTTCCCAACGGACGTGTGTCTTGCACGCTATCACCCGGTGCTGGTCCGTCTTGAGGTCCGGTTTGGACCGGCCGGGTCTGGCCTATGGCCCGGTCTGACCGGCCCCTGGATCGGAGGGCCCGGCCCCTGGCCCGATTGACCGGCCTCCTCGACTGTGTTGAGCTGAATCTCACCCAACGGTTATATTTCCCCCTAGACTATAAATAGGCCTTCTTCCACCTTGGGCTGGATAAGTTCTTCCACTCTCTCTCCTCCATTGTTGACTTTGAAGAACTTTCCCTATCTCTTGATTCCCCCCATGATTCTTGCTCATTCTTGAGGGATCTAAGAGAGGAGATCTAGATCTACAATCCCCACCAATCCATCTCTCCTCTAAGTGAGGGGAACTCTTTAGATCTAGATCCTGGAGTCATTTGTTGATTTCCTCTTTGTTCTTCCTCTCTAATCTCATCCTAGCATTTGTTGCTTTGGTGGAATTTGAGTGTGAAGGATTTGAACACCTCTAGTGTTCTTGCTTTGCATCATTGCATAGTGTTGAGCTCTCCACCACGATTAGTTCTAGTGAGAGACCGTGAGCTTGTTACTCTTGGAGGAAGACCTCCTAGTTGGCTTGGCGGTTGGTGCTCCGGTGATCTCTTCAAGGAAGATTGTGAAGAGGCACAGGCTTCTCCTTCGTGGAGCTTGTGAAGTGGTTGTGGAGCTTGCCATCTCCGGAGTGGAGGAAAAGCTAACCATAAGGAAAGGGTCATTATCCTTCGTGGGTGTGGCTCGGAGAATAGGGTGAGCCTTCGTGGCGTTGGGGAATCCTTCGTGGGACCTCCACTCCTCCAAACGTGACGTACCTTCTTGCAAAGGAAGGGAACACGGGAATACATCCTCCTCTCTGTGTGCCTCGGTTATTTCTATACCCGAGCTTACTTTCCTTGTGATAGCCATCGTGCTTGAAGTACATATATCTTGCTATCACTTGTGCTTCATATATCTTGTGCCTATCTTGCTTAGCTCTACTTGTTATTGTTACACTTAGCTGAGCCTAGCATATTTAGGAGTTGTACTTGTAAACTAAACGTTAGTTTAATTCCGCATTCTTACAAGCCAAATCCGCAAGAGTTTTTAAACGCCTATTCACCCCCTTCTCTAGGCGACATCTCGTCCTTTCAATAGGCGGTTTAAATTTTTTGCTAGATGTGCTTAACAAATGCGGAATAAAACTAGTGTTTACTTTGTGCACAAACAACTTATGCTAAGCAATACAAGCAACTATGTGATAGCAAGATATATAACTTCAAGCACGATGGCTATCACAAAGTAAAGCACATATGTAAAGAGCTCGGGTATAGATATAACCGAGGCACACGGGAGACGATGATTTATCCTAAAGTTCACACTCTTGCGATTTCTAATCTCCGTTGGAGAGGTGCGGTGGCTTAGTGCTCTCGAATGCCACAAATGGCCTCACCTTGAGGTGTGGTTGCTCGATGCACACCAACGCCACAAAGGCCTCACCCCGAGATGCGGTAGTCACACCACACACCGAACGTCACGAAAGCGTCTCACCTTATTCTCCGGTGACCCTCGCCACAAAGGCCTAGGTCACGGTTTCACTAAGGGATTTCCTTCGAGGCGGAAATCGGGACTTACACAAAGGTTGGGGCACACATCCACAACTTAACTGGAGGCTCCCAACAATTCACCACAAAGGCCTAGAATCCGTCTAGGGTTCCAAGAACCCAAGAGTAAAAGCTCCTCACTTTCACTTCCACGAATCTTCGTGAAAAACTCAAACCGATGCACCAAATGCAATGAGAAATCCTTGACTCCCAACTTCCATCAAAGCTACAAAATCTTGTGGGGGAAGAAGAGAGAAAGAACAAAGTAAATTCACAAAGAACTCCAAGATCAAGATCTAGAGGATTCCACTCACAAAGAGAGGTATTTGATTGGTAGAAAAGTAGATCAAGATCTCCTCTCTCTTTTCCCTCAAATGGGGGCAAGAATCATGGAAGGATTGAGAGATAGAGCAAGCTTCTCAAGTTCAACAATGGAGGAGAGAGAGAGTGAGAGGAGAAACAGCCCAAGGAGGAAGAAGGGGGTATTTATACCCCCAGAAAAATCGAGCCGTTGGGGAAATTTGGGGGTGGATAATCCAGCCTAAGTAAGGGCCGGATAATCCTCCCTCCACGGATTACCCGAGGCAAACATAAATATCTAGCCTCAATCCAGGGATATACTGAGAGCCCCGATGCCAAAGTCCTTAGCCGATTTTCAGGGGCCGAAGATTGTGCAAATATCTGGCCCCAGATTATCCGGCCTGGGCAAACTTGTAAACTAAAAAACGTAAGATGGGTATCTCCGACTTGAGTGAAACCAATTTTGTTGGAAAGAGGACGACAAGAGCTACCCACTCGAGAGGTGCAACACCTCAATATGAAAAACCGAGAAAATCACCAAACTCGAAAACGCAACAAGTGATCTATGCAAAATCCGTTTTCGATGAACTAGAGCTTGTCATTTGAATAAGCAGAAGCTCTAAAACGCCATATGGATGAGATCCAAATAACAACCAAGAAAGATGATGCAAGGATGCAAAGGTTTGAGCTCTCTCCAAACGATACGATCGAGTTACTCACTCGAGAGCCCTCTTGATAGTACGACAACTAAACTATAAACCGGTCTCCAACTACACTATGAGACCTGTGAGAAAGAAACCCTATAAAGAGCAAATCTTAATCTTACGCATTCCACTTGAGCTCGATGATGATGGTCTTGACCGCAACAAGATGGAACGTCATTGTTGATTGTGCTTGCTTGACGAAGTCTTGTGGATTGCTCCCCATAGTCCATCATGGGAGAGTTTCTTCTTCGTCGCATCTTCTCATATCCATGATCACCATATGGATGGCAAGATTAAAGCAAAGGATCTCTTCGAGATGGCTCATCTTGAACTTGCACTTCATTTTTTCATTCTTCATCATGTTGATGTCTTGAAGTTAACTTTGAGGGCTCACTTCATCTTCATCTTCATCTTCAAGACATACTTGACACTTGATCTTCTTTATTTGCTTCTTATTGCAATCTTGAAGCCAACATATGGTTCAAGCATTAATCCATAGAGATTGTCATTAATTACCAAAACCACACATGGGAACTCCATGCACTTTCAGAGGCAACGTTCCCGTCAACAGCGAGACGCATGTGGTGACTTCGTCAATTTCAAGATCCAATCCACCGACTCAGTATTCCGGAGGTGCTCATAAGGGTAGAGTGTGCGTGTGTGCGTTTATAGAGGTGAGTGTATGCACATGTATGTGAGCGTTCCCGTTTGTACTGTGTTTCTCAACAACAAAAAAATAGAAAAAAAAACACGGCGCGTCTTGGAAGAGATAAAATTCTCGTGTCGTGCCGAAGCACTCTAGGTGCACGCCTAGTGCGGTGGGTTGGAGGGTTCACTAGCTAGTACACCTGGAAAAGTGTAGGATAAGAGCATTCCAACTGCGAGCATATAGCGGTCGCTGCCACAAAAAGTGCTTTTGGCTCCCGAATTTCAGTACTCTCGTCGTTTTTTTAAAAAAAATTATAAGTTATTAAAAAAATTGAAAATAATTCTGAAGGTTGTCAGTTATATATCTGACAATCATGCAAAATCTCAACCTAAAATTCTTTTTACTTTATGCTAGCCATAAATAACAAAATCTCACATATGTTTGGAGATTTGAAAATGACTATTCAGATCTGCACTTTTATCATTTTTGTGTAGCTTAAAATATAAAGAATTTGAAATTGATTTTACACGTTCCTGGGATACATTATTGGCTATATGCATATTTTTCAGATTTTTTTTAAACTCAAATATATAATTTTTGTTTTATTTAAAAAACGATATCACTGGTGTCCATATGCACCAAATCTCTGTCCCAACTGCCATTAGTGACGAACTGACGACGCATAAGACAAGCGAGCGATGTGTCGCTGCTATTGGGTCCGACGCGGATGAGCGGTCAAATTACCGTCCTAAATTTAGGCCGGAAATGAGTTAGCCGGTGGCGATCTATCTATTGGCTCACATCGTTTTTTTTTCTCGTGTCTATTCAACCTTTTGCGTGATATCTATTCAGATTCATCGAACTATGTAGTGAATATATTTTTAATAATACATTTTTTGAATAATTCACAAATAATACTTGTTTTTGAACTTCTTCAAAATATAATATTGCACCGGCGTGGACTAACCCGATTAGGGCCTATCGGGTTGTAGTACCCTGACTTGAGAAGACTTCGCGGGCTACACGTTTATTGTAGAATAAATCGGGAAAGCCCGGTCCGATAGAAACCTTTTGGGAAAGTCTAACCTAGGTACCTTTTGAGAAAGGCTAACTCGACATGTTCTAACTTTTTGGAAAAGCCCAACCCGATATGAACCTTTTGGGGGAACACGCGCTCGACAGTCAGCCAACGCGACCTTCAGAAATCCTACTACATTCGTTCTAATGAATAAGGCTTCTATTTATTTTAGAAAAAACAAACTAAGCAAAGTTTGGAAAAAATTAGAAAGATCTATAAAGAAATATGATATTCTATAGATATTTTATGAAAGCATATTTCGTGATGTATCTATTGCTATTGATTTTGTAGTTGCATGTTAATGATTTATTTGTAAAAGTTTGGTCAAAGTTTAGTTGCTTTGACTTTAAAAAATAACATAAAGCCTTATTCATTGGAATGAAGGCAGTATTGTTCAACACCGTTGACTCTACAATTGATCATCCATTTTCCTCTTTGGATATGTTCAGACTCCAATCCAGAGAGAGTGAAAAAGATCAAAATCCAGTACTATATGTGAAATTAATGAAAAAAATGTATTATTAAAAAAACTAGCATAGTAGCCCGCGCAATAAGTAGGGGGAGATAAAACTAAAATGAAAAGGTAAAAAAAAGTTTATATCGCTGATGGCCTCTAACGTGGCATTCGTCGTACACCTACCACCCCACGTGATAAGAATCTATGTCAATGGCTATAGTTTTACTGACGGACACCCTTGGCATAATGGCATGTATGCCGGCATTCTCTTCTGGAAAATCCACCTTTATGGCAACGATTAGGTTTTGCCGACGACCATTTGACAGCGGTCGTGCTCAGCATGTCTGCATATATGCAGACGAACCCTATATTGTGCCACATGTTTGTGCTTTAAATAGAGTGGTAAATCCATTTTTTGAAGCCACATGATATGTATGTGGATAAATTTATTGACCAGATTAAATTTTAAAAAAATTCTTACCGTTCTATACGTTGAGGGCCTCTAATGTGGTCATCGACTCATCGGCATACACCTACCGCTGCCAAACTTCCATCAGTATTGCAGAACCGCGGGGTCACATGGCAGGAATCTATGTCAATCTATGTCGATTGATTAGATCAGTTTTGTGCTACGCGATTCTTTTAGTACGGGTATTAGATTTGTATATTTGGTCACTCTACATTCCGGTCAAAATCTAGATGTTTTTTATCTCTAATTTATTAACATACATTTAGTTCAGATTAGAATCCTAATCGAAAGCCAATTTTAATTTTTCCTTTCACGTGTAATAGCCATGGTGATTTTTTCCTTTTGAAGATTACGTGATAGTGCTTTTACTATAACAGTTTCCATCCTAGTTCTTTTAATTTTTTTCCTAGGAAGGGTGTCACGTAAATGTTAACATGTATGTCTACAAAACATATGGGCATGTATGTTACGTAATTGTTTTAAATCCTATCCATTGAAATTACAAATCTAACAGTTAAAATAATTCCGATAATATGGATCAACGTAATGCCTTTATTTTAAACCTCTGTATTGTGCTTTTAGTATATATAATAGATGCGCAACTACGTATACGCTTGCGCTACACTACTTGGTGAGCTGTAAACCGCGTGGAGTTCGCCGGCGGGCAGGCGGCGGGCCACCGTGATAACTGCAACCGGCGATCGCTTTGACGCTCCACTAGCTCTATGCAAGTCCAAGATCCAAACCTGGCCCGAAATAATTGCAGGACACGGAGGCAGCAAAACGCAACGCACGATTGTACTGTACTCGGGCGGCTGGGCAGCATGCTCGCCGCATGGCGGATGGAGACTGCTCCGCGGTCCAAGAACCGAGAGAAAAGACATGCCAGCGCGCTGCTCAGCAGCAATGGTCTACGCGCCGAGGTCGGCGGTGTGCCATCGACGTCTCGCGCGCGCGGGCCCGGCGGCCATCATTTGCCCGCCGCGCGCCCCGCCGGCAGGTGACGAGATCACGGGACAGCGACCGGACGTGGGGGAGACCGAGATTTGGGGGAGGAGCTAGGAGCGGTGGTGGTAGTACAAAGAAAAGCTTGGGAGAACAGCGTGAGGCCAAATCACAGGGTCCGAGAAACAGAGGGAGGCAGAGGTTGCAGCGAGAAAGTTTTATGGGAACGACCGAACGATGGTGGCATGGCGGGGACCCAGCTAGCTAGCTGCCCAAGCCGAGGGGAGTCGTTCTGCAGTCAAGGATTCCGCTGTACGAGTGCCATCGATGGCACATGGCAGTGAAAATGCCAATTTCATCCTTCCATGAAACTCCTCGCTTTTTATTTACCCTGCATTTTGACATTAGTTAAAGTTAAGTTTGCTAAAGTTTGACAAAACATTTATCAAAAATATCAATATTTAGAATTGAAAATTCATATAATACAAAAATGCATTAAGATGATTCTAATAGTACTAATTTTAGATATTAATATTTTCCTAAATTTTTGGTCAAATTTTGTCTTTGACTAAACCTAAAGTGTAGGGTAATTGTGAACAGAGAGAATGGAGGGAGTCATACTTTAACACCACACCAGGTTTGATTTTTTTTTTACAACTTTAGGTAGGGGTAGGCCTCTCTACCTGAGTGCATCTCCAATGTAACCATGACCTTCTAGCAATGTGAAGAAAATCAATAATCATTAAATTATCGATCGGCTTGGGAGTAACGATTTATCGAAATTTGAATAATTAGCTAATTTATTCAATAGGCTATTAATCGATGCAACCTAAAAAATTGTATATAATAAAGAAATAGTTTATAAGCTTCTATTCGTTTTTTGACCTAATCTTCAAGATCACAAGCAACTAAGGAGTCACTTACCGCCAGCTTGGCAAAAGAAGAACAAGTAAGGTTATTGCTCACAAATATCAAACAAGTCCTTTAATCTGTTCTAGCAGAAGAAGAAGAAGCAGCAGCAGCAGCAGCAGCAGTTTTTTTTTTTTTTTTTTCGGCAGCAGAGCAGCGAGCGGCAGCACCAGCAGCAGCTGCTTTCAGCAGCAGCAGCAGCAGCAGCAGCAGCAGCAGCAGCAGCAGCAGCAGCAGCAGCAGCAGCAGCAGCAGCAGCAGCAGCAGCAGCAGCGTCTCGTCGTCGTCCGATCTCGTCTCATTCATTCACCACCACTACGATACCTCACCACCGTTACCTTCTTTGCC
>NC_061508.1:44310523-44371927 GCF_022539505.1 Lolium rigidum
CAAAATAATTCAAGAAAAGAAAGTTTTATAGTGCATAGAGGATGACATGCGGGTCCCAGTTAGCAGCAGCGGTATCACCGTTTGAGAGGCGGCAGGGGATCGAAAGAAAAAGGCAAGTGACAAAATATTAGGAGACAAAGATAATCCAAGAAAAGAAAACTTTATTGTACATAGAGGATGACATGCGGGTCCCATTTAGCAGCAGCGGTCTCAACGTTTCAAATGCGGCTTGAGATCAAAAGAAAAAGAAAGTAACCAGAAATTAGGGGGTAAAAAAACTCCAAGAAAGGAAAGTTTTATCGATGAGCCAGCAGAGTCCTCAACGTTTCAAAGGCGGCGGGGGATCAAAAGAAAAAGGAAATAGCCGAAAATCAGAGGGTGAAAAAAAAACCAAGAAAATGAACTTTTATAGTACATAGAGGATGACATGTGGGTCCCATGAGCCGGCAGGTTTTTCAACGTTTCAAACGTGGCATGAGATCGAAAGAAAAAGGCAAGTGACCAAATATCGGGATCCAAAAATAATTCAAAAAAAGAAA
The DNA here is from genome assembly GCF_022539505.1 of Lolium rigidum. Taxonomy (NCBI): domain Eukaryota; kingdom Viridiplantae; phylum Streptophyta; class Magnoliopsida; order Poales; family Poaceae; genus Lolium; species Lolium rigidum. The sequence goes on from NC_061508.1 coordinate 44,311,063, forward strand.
CTTGATTGTACATAGAGTATGACATGCGGGTCCCATTTAGCGACGACGGTATCACCGTTTGAGAGGCGGCGGGGATCGAAAGAAAAGGCAAGTGACCAAATATGAGGTGCCAAAAAAAATCGAAGAAAAGAAAGTTTTATTGTACATAGAGGATGACATGCGGGTCCCATGGGCCGGCAGGTTTTTCAACGTTTCAAACGTGGCATGAGATCGAAAGAAAAAGGCAAGTGACCAAATATCAGGAGCCAAATATAATCTAAGAAAAGAAATTTTACTGTACATAGAGGATGACATGCGGGTCCCATTTTGCAGCAGCGGTCTCACCGTTTGAGAGGCGGCACGAGAACCAAAAGAAAAATGAAGTAGCCAGAAATCAGGGGGCGAAAAAAATCCAAGAAGAAAGATTTCAATTGGGCTGCATCTGGACATCCAGGCCTTCGAACTATCTGCTAGGCCTTTTGACTCGTACAATTTCAGCCCACTCCAAAACAGGAAAGTTCCGAATTTTCTAAAAAAAACAAGAAAGTCCTATGCTTCGCAAAGACAAAAAAACAAGGAGATTCAACATATAAGTTTGTTTATGTAAAAATAAAGATTTAGTTATCCGTTTGAAATAGCTCAGAGCGCAATACATTGTTTATTGTCTGCAAAATAATCAAGATATCATATGTTTCTTGTACGGGGAGGCTGACATCGGGGACCCATGAGCCAACGAGCGTCGTCAACGTTTTAAAGGCGGCAGGGGATGGAAAGAAAAAATAAACCAAAAATCTGTTGGTAAAAAATCCAAGAAAAGAAACATTTTCGTTACGAGAGGATGACATGCGGGACCCATGAGGCAGCGGCATCCTCAGCGTTTATTGTTCATAGAGGTTGACATGTGGGACCCGTGAGCCGGCAGCGTCCTCAACGTTTTAAAGGCTGCAGGTGATCGAAAGAAAAAATAAGCCAAAAATCGTTTGGTCAACAAAATCCAAGAAAATAAACATTTACCGTTATGAGAGGATGACATGCGGGACCCATGAGGCAGCAGCATCCTCAACGATTCCAAGGCGGCGGGGAAATATCCAGAAATTAATTAGGGGTTCAAAATAAATCCATCAAAGGAAACTTTTATTGTTCATAGAGGATGACATGTGGGACCGACACTGCCAACGGCGTCCTCATCGTTTCGAGAGGGCGGGAGATCAAAAGAAAAAGGCAAATAGCCGGAAATTAGGGGTAAAAAATAACTCCAAGAAAGGAAACTTTTATTGTTCGTAGAGGATGACATGCGGGACCCATGAGCCAGCAGCTTACTCAACGTTTCAAAGGCGGCATGAGATCGAAAGAAAAAGGCAAGTGACAAAATATCGGGAGCCAAAGATAATCCAAGAAAAGAAACTTTATTGTACGTAGAGGATGACATGCGGGTCCCATTTAGCAGCAGCGGTCTCAACGTTTCTAATGCGGCTTGAGATCAAAAGAAAAGAAAGTTGATTGTACATAGAGGATGACATGCGGGTCCCATGAGTCAGCGAGCTTACCCAACGTTTCCAAGGCGGCGGGGGATCAAAGAAAAAGGAAATAGCCAAAAATCGAGAGGGTGAAAAAAAAATTAAAGAAAATAAACTTTTATAGCACATAGAGGATGACATGCGGGTCCCATGAGCCGGCGGGTTCCTCAACGTTTCAAACGTGGCATGAGATCGAAAGAAAAAGGCAAGTGACCAAATATGAGGAGCCAAAAATAATTCAAGAAAAGAAAGTTTTATAGTACATAGAGGATGACATGCGGGTCCCATTTAGCAGCAGCGGTATCACCGTTTGAGAGGCGGCAGGGGATCGAAAGAAAAAGGCAAGTGACCAAATTTGAGGTGCCAAAAAAAACTCCAAGAAAAGAAAGTTTTATAGTACATAGAGGATGACATGCGGGTCCCATTTAGCAGCAACGGTATCACCGTTTGAGAGGCGGCAGGGGATCGAAAGAAAAAGGTAAGTGACCAAATTTGAGGTGCCAAAAAAAACTCCAAGAAAAGAAAGTTTTATAGTACATAGAGGATGACATGCGGGTCCCATTTAGCAGACGGCGGTATCACCGTTTGAGAGGCGGCGGGGGATCGAAAGAAAAAGGCAAGTGACCAAATATGAGGTGCCAAAAATAATTCAAGAAAAGAAAGTTTTATAGTGCATAGAGGATGACATGCGGGTCCCGGTTAGCGACAGCGGTATCACCGTTTGAGAGGCGGCGGGGATCGAAAGAAAAAGGCAAGTGACCAAATTTGAGGTGCCAAAAAAACTCCAAGAAAAGAAAGTTGATTGCACATAGAGGATGACATGCGGGTCCCATTTAGCGACAGCGGTCTCAACGTTTCCAAGGCGGCAAGGGATCAAAAGAAAAAGGAAGTAGCCGAAATCGGGGGTCAAAAAAATCCAAGAATAGAAAGAATTTTGGTTCATAGAGGATGACATGCGGGACCCATGATCCTGCATCGTAAACGGCTCGATCGGAGAACGTTGAACGAGATGGCGCGATCGAGAAAAAAAACAATGCCGGAGAGGCTGCCATCCGGGCCCTACATCCCTCGGCGGTGCGGATTTGCGTTGACTCGGCCGGCGAACCCGAGAATTCGCGATGCACCACGTCCCGGGCCACCATACGCGACGTTTTGGCCGCTTTCGTCGGGCTAGGTGGCCTCAAAAACGAGAAAAAAAGAGTTTTGACATGCACCACGGAGGGACCAAAATCGTCGGCCATGGTACACCAGCAACCACGGCGCGACTTCAACTTCGTCGGCCATGGCAACTTTTCTTGTAGTGGTAGTAGGTAGGTATGGTGGACACAAATGGCATAGTTTTTGGCTCAAGGATTTGGATGCGCGAGAAGAATTCCTCTCAATACAAGGCTAGGCTAGCAAGGTTGTTTGAAGCAAACTCAAGTATAAAACGGTGCAGCAAGACTCACATATGAACATATTGTAAGCATTATAAGACTTTACATCGTCTCCTTGTTGTTCAAACACCTTAACCAGAAAATATCTAGACTCTAGAGAAACTAATCATGCAAACCAGATTTTAACAAGCTCTATGTAGTTCTTCATTAATAGGTGCAAAGTACATGATGCAAGAGCTTAAACATGATCTATATGAGCACAACAATTGCCAAGTATCAAATTATTCAAGACATTATACCATTTACCACATGCAGCATTTTCCGTTTCCAACCATATAACAATGAACGAAGTAGTTCAACCTTCGCAATGAACATTAAAAATAAAGCTAAGAACATATGTGTTCATACGAAACAGCGGAGCGTGTCTCTCTCCCAAACAAAGAATGCTAGGATCCGATTTTATTCAAACAAAAACAAAAACAAAAACAAACGGACGCTCCAAGTAAAGCACATAAGATGTGACGGAATAAAAATATAGTTTCACTAGAGGTGACTCGATAAGTTGTCGATGAAGAAGGGATGCCTTGGGCATCCCCAAGCTTAGACGCTTGGGTCTTCTTGAAATATGCGGGGATGAACCACGGGGGCATCCCCAAGCTTAGACTTTTCACTCTTCTTGATCATATTGTATCATCCTCCTCTCTTGACCCTTGAAAACTTCCTCCACACCAAACTCAAAACAAACTCATTAGAGGGTTAGTGCATAATTGAAATTCATACATTCAGAGGTGACATAATCATTCTTAACACTTCTGGACATTGCACAAAGCTACTGAAAGTTAATGGAACAAAGAAATCCATCAAACATAGCAAAACAGGCAATGCGAAATGAAAGGCAGAATCTGTCAAAACAGAACGATCCGTAAAGACGAATTTTTTCAGAGGCACTTAACTTGCTCAGATGAAAATGCTCAAATTTAATGAAATTTGCGTACATATCCGAGGATCACGCACGTAAATTGGCAGATTTTTATGAGTTACCTACGAGAGAATCCTACCCAAATTCGTGACAGCAAGAAATGCTGTTTCGCGCTGGTAATCCAAATCTAGTATTGACTTTGCTATCAAAGACTTTACTTGGCACATCAATGCAATAAAATAAAGATAAGGAGAGGTTGCTACAGTAGTAATAACTTCCAAGACTCAAATATAAAATAAAAGTGCTGTAGTAAAATAATGGGTTGTCTCCCATAAGCGCTTTTCTTTAACGCCTTTCAGCTAGACGCAGAAAGTGTCAATCAAGTAACATCAAGAGATGAAGCATCAACATCATAATTTTCACAATTTGTCACATTAGGTATCTTAGATGCTCCATTATCCATAGTGGTACTAAGGGCTTTGTCAATTTTAGGCCTATAATAGTTTTTTGGCTTAGGCACTTTAGAGACATACATGAACTTTTGCTCCTTACCCACATAAGCTTTCTCCTTAAACTTAAGAGAAGAAAAAGTTGAACCCAAGGTTCCCATAGCTTATTCAAGTTCACTAATCCTATGGGTTCGATTATCATGAGTAGCACAAGTTTCTAAAACGGCAATCCTCTCATTAATTCCTCCTAGAGATTTATCAAGTTTATCAGTGCTATTAAGTAATATTCCCAATTTAGTCTCAATACTTGGAAGATCTTTCTCTATGGCCTCCAACTTTTTCATGACATCTTCAAGAGAGATTTAAATTTTAGCTTCATTAACAGGTGGTATTCCAACTAGACTCTCAATAATGCAACTAGCTTCTAAAGCAGGAGTGCCTAGGAAATTACCTCCCGCAAGAGTATCAAGAACATACCTATTCCAACTAGAGATACCAACATAAAAGTTCCTAAGTAGTATAATAGTGGAGTGCTTCTTAATGCACCTATGATGAGCATCGCTAATTCTATACCAAGCATCTTTAAAACTTTCTCCCCCTTGTTGCTTAAACGAACGGACTTCAACTTCAGAATCACTCATTTTTAGCAGTAGTAAATAAAGCAAACTAAATAAAGTAAATGCAAGTAACTAATTTTTTTGTGTTTTTAATATAGAGATCAAACAAGACAATAAATAAAGTAAAGCTAGCAACTAATTTATTTATTTATTTTTGATATAAGAGCAAACAAAGCAGTAAATAAAATAAAGTAAAGCAAGACAAAAACAAAGTAAAGATATTGGATGTGGAAGACTCCCCTTGCAGCGTGTCTTGATCTCCCCGGCAACGGCGCCAGAAAAAGAGCTTGATAGCGTGCAAGACACACGTCCGTTGGGAACCCCAAGAGGAAGGTGTGATGCGTACAGCAGCAAGTTTTCCCTCGGTAAGAAACCAAGGTTATCGAACCGAGTAGGAGTCAAGGAGCACGTGAAGGTTGTTGGTGGCGGAGTGTAGTGCGACGCAACACCAGGGATTCCGGCGCCAACGTGGAACCTGCACAACACAATCAAAGTACTTTGCCCCAACGTAACAGTGAGGTTGTCAATCTCACCGGCTTGCTGTAAACAAAGGATTAATTGTATAGTATGGATGATGAAGTTTGTTTGCGAAGAACAGTAAAGAACAATTGCAGTAGATTGTATTTCAGATGTAAAGAATTGGACCGGGGTCCACAGTTCACTAGTGGTGTCTCTCCAATAAAATAACATGTTGGGTGAACAAATTACAGTTGGGCGATTGACAAATAAAGAAGGCATAACAATGCACATACATATATCATGATGAGTACTATGAGATTTAATCAGGGCATTACGACAAAGTACATAGACCGCTATCGAGCATGCATCTATGCCTAAAAAGTCCACCTTCGGGTTATCATCCGAACCCCTTCCAGTATTAAGTTGCAAACAACAGACAATTGCATTAAGTATGGTGCGTAATGTAATCAACACAAATATCCTTAGACAAAGCATTGGTGTTTTATCCCTAGTGGCAACAGCACATCCACAACCTTAGAACTTTCGTCACTTGTCCCGCATTCAATGGAGGCATGAACCCACTATCGAGCATAAATACTCCCTCTTGGAGTTACAAGTATCCACTTGGCCAGAGCCTCTACTAGCAACGGAGAGCATGCAAGAACATAAACAACATATATGATAGATTGATAATCAACTTGACATAGTATTCAATATTCATCGGATCCCAACAAACACAACATGTAGCATTACAAATAGATGATCTTGATCATGATAGGCAGCTCACAAGATCTAACATGATAGCACAATGAGGAGAAGACAACCATCTAGCTACTGCTATGGACCCATAGTCCAGGGGTGAAATACTCACACATCGATCCGGAGGCGATCATGGCGATGAAGAGACCTCCGGGAGATGATTCCCCTCTCCGGCAGGGTGCCGGAGGCGATCTCCTGAATCCCCCGAGATGGGATTGGCGGCGGCGGCGTCTCAGTAAGGTTTTCCGTATCGTGGCTCTCGGTACTGGGGGTTCCGCGACGAAGGCTTTAAGTAGGCGGAAGGGTAGGTTTAGGGGCGACACGAGGAACCCACACGCCAGGGCCGCGCGGCCAAGGCCTGGGCCGCGCCGCCCTGTTGTGTCGGCGCCTCGTCGCCCCACTTCGTTTCCCTTTCGGACTTCTGGAAGCTTCGTGGAAAAATAAGACCCTGGGCGTTGATTTCATCCAATTCCGAGAATATTTCCTTTGTAGGATTTCTGAAACCAAAAACAGCGAGAAAACAACAAGCTGGCTCTTCGGCATCTCGTCAATAGGTTAGTGCCGGAAAATGCATAATAATGACATATAATGTGTATAAAACATGTGAGTATCATCATAAAAGTAGCATGGAACATAAGAAATTATAGATACGTTTGAGACGTATCACCGGGCGAAGCTGGAAAGTTTACTGGATAGTGCCCGGTTGGTACCAGTCCAGGGGCCGGTTTGAACCGGGCCATCCGGTGGGACGGCCGGTCACGCCGGGCTAGAAACCGGGCCAGCATGAAAACATGTTATACAAAAACTGTGATAACTTTTGTGTTCGGACCCCGATTGACATGAAACCAATTTTGTTGGAAAGATAACGACGAAATATGGAGACTCCTCACAGGATATTTTTAGATGTTTTTAGAGAGGGAGTCTCCCACCGTCAAGAAACGGTGAAGACGTCCAAACTCGAAAACGCAATAGAAGATGCATGCGGATTCCGTTTTCGATGAACTTGGGCTTTTGTAAAGCTAGCAACAAGCTCATGAACCTCTCACAGAGAAACACTAAGAAGCAATAGGTATATGCAAAGTATGCAAATGATTGAGCTCCCTAAGACGATGTGATCAAGTTACCAACCGAAAGCCCCCCTCTTGATAGTGCGGCTATCTATCCTATAATCTGGTCTCCCATCAACCACCTTAAGACCGGTAAAAGGAAAACCTATCAAGGTCATACCTTTGCCTTGCGCATCCCGCTTGATCTTGATGATAACTCTACAAGCTCCACTCAAGCCGGAATGCCTCACTTGATCATCGTTACTTCGTGAAGACTCACAAATGCTCCCCCATACACCATGATGGGAAAGCTCATTTGATGCACTTCTTCACATGTCCATTATCACCAAATGGACTGCAAGCTTCAAGCATATGATCCTCTTGAGATGCTCAACTTGAACTTGCCCAACTCAACCTTGATGACGATCACCACTTGATGTCATCCTCTCATGGGCTATATGAAATCTCACTTTTGATGCATGCCCATGGAAATATACCTAACCCACATAGACAACAGAAGGGAACATATATGATGGGTTAGTTCATAAAGCATGATTGACACCGTTTACCATAACACACGACTTCTCGTGGCACATTTTTCATGCTTCATGTGTTGACCAAACTTGAATCTATTCTTCACTCTTTGTATTGGTCAACGTTGTATCTTCTCATGCTCTATCATATTATCTTGAGGTGCATAAAGAATTCTTCATTTGTTTGCATGCTTTAAATGTTAGTCAATCATAGCTCAACTTATAAGACTATCATGACACTGTCTTAGAGCCATAACTTGAATTCTTCACTTGGAATCAAGCGCTCAAGATCTTGATCATTCATTGCTTATCACATAAGCTATAGCATGGCTAATATTGAGTTCCACATAAGAACTCCATCTTCATTTCTTCTTCTTGATCATATCACATATATATCTTCAAATCGATGATATTGATGCTAATACACAAGGTATAATCTTTATCTTCATGGCATCCATACTTGAATCTAACACATGGACTACAAGTAGTACCTATGGAATATTCCTTCATATAAACTCAATGAAAACATTAGTCCATAGGGGTTGTCACTAATTACCAAAACCACACATAGGGGCAATATACCCTTACACCTATTCACCACCCCCTCTAGGCGACATCCGTGTACTTTCAGCCTCCCACTGAATAGATATTCCTTTATGAGACACACTGATATCAAACCTGGGGTTTAAACTCTGGTGGGCTGGTGGTACAACCTCCCTCCTAACCACCCAACTTCAGATTGCTTCTCTTTTATGGTTTTAGTTAGTACCAGAAAAATACATAAATAAACACATTAGTGTTGGGGGAATGTATCCGGTGCAAATGGACTAAATCCTGAAACTCAGAAAATTTTGCATATAGGCTAATGGATTGGACACGAACGTTCAGATTGTGAACAACCGTCCCACATCCATCCACTTTGCAAATCTCAGTTCTTCTCCTATCTCTCGCCTCCCCCTGTCTCTTTGCTCTTGTATTCCCAAAACGGGGGCAAGTCAGTTGCCAGCGAGCAGAACACAGAGACTTCATCCTCTAGCTAGGACATCTATGAAGGGATGTAGATGGAGGCGATTTACACAAAAAAATAACACTTTTAGTTAAGAATTGCATGAAATGACCTTCCGACTAAACTATTTCACTAAACTATTTCATGTTTCTAATTTTTTTGGATGGTTCCCTTCGAAGGGCGCCACATCCTGTCATACATGACACGCTCGAGCCTGCCGGCCGATAATGTGTGGGCCGCTTCCACAGGCGTCACATAGACAGATGTGACGCTCTTACGAAATACGCCACACAAAAAAGTTAGAGACACGAAATAGTTTGATCAGAGGGGCATTTCATGCGTTCTTATTTTTACGTAAATCGCCGTAGGTGGACGAACCTATTTCTTCGCTTTTTCGCTAACAAATCTGAATTCCCTAATTAGTCCAAAGTATAAAAGCCATTTTGGTTGAATAACCAGGTAATTTTGTTGTTTTCATACATTCGTCAATTCGTAAATCAGTAGTTACAATAGGTGATTCCGTCCTTTCGGCAGGCTCTTCTCTTCTAGTGACTTAACTAGAAAAGTCAAGTGAAAGAATTCATTTTAGCACACAAGGAAGACCCTGCGTCTTCCGATAGGTAGGCAGTATAGATTCTTCCGAAGCTTGGGTACCAAGTAAGGAAGAAAGCGTTCCTTTTCAAATATGTATTCCTTCTGATGAGCTTACTTTCTCATACCAGGGTCCCCCTGGACTAGGTCGAGTGTCTCTGCACCATGTGGTGCGATAGCTTTTAGCAGGGCGCAAATGTAGGAAGGCTCTTCTGAACAGCGTCCCTTTCACTTCATGTGAAAGTAGCACAAATTCTATGTTGTTCTTGGTGAGGTTTTGTACGTCGGTGAAGAATTAGATCTGAATCACCCCACGGTCGCCACCGCCCTACCTCGGCTGGTGTTAGATCTAGCACCGCTGACTTCCAACCACGTCGCCCCTGGACATGGTTCTTTCTACCATTATATTGAAGTGCAGCTGACATGGACTTTTCTCTGATACTAGTACCTCGGTCCAGATCTTACAGATTAAATTTTGATTTACCATACAGATTGTTGGGTTCTTTTGGCCATGAATTTTGAGATGCGATTCTTTTTGTTGGGAGTGGAAAATAATAGTGATACTTGTCTCAAGTTTCCTGATCAATGCGACCTGCTAGTTCTTCCCATCCATGGCCAACAGCCAACCCCAACGACACAGTGAACAAACACATGTGTGAAATCAGTATAATGCATCTTACCTCCAGGGCTTTTCTGCATATGTGTACTGGTGGGAGGAAGTGTAACATATGGTCATCCGTACATGCTCTAGTGGCCCATATCCGAAATTTTCAGATTTTATTTTTTTTTGCAAAATACAGTACAGATGTAGACGCTCATATATCCAAAATTTTCAGATTTTCAGGAAGTAGTCATTTCCACCTGATATGTAGTCCCTGTTGGGTTGGTGCATAATCAAACACTTTTTATTAAGAACGAGAACAATATATCTCCCATGCCAACCAAAAACAAGCTGAGTATCCTGTATATACATTCTTTTCTTTAAAAGAAAGAGGATAACTCCGACCTCTCGCGTGAGAGATGCACACAACTATACATTTGTAAAGAAAACGTGTAAAGTCATAAATCAAAGACAAACAAACTTTGTCAGGCTACCATTTACCCTCAGGTAAAAAACAAACACAAACAAAAAGTACAAAACTCCTAGATTAAGCCTCCACTAAAAGAAATGTCAGCATGTATGGACACTACGGGAACACGCCGCGGTGCGGACGGCCAGATCCTGTGCAAAATATCGGAGACATCGGCACATGGCTCGTTTCTTCCAGGCCAGAAGGCAAGTCGGGTCGGCACAGCAAAACCGTCGGCACACGAAGGTCTGTGACGGAAAGGTAACATCGTCAGGCATGTGCTAACGGCTTTTCCGTCGGCACATATTTCAGCCCTGTGTCGACGGCAAAGCCGTCGGCATAGCTATTTTTCATTTTACCACATTAATCTTCAAAAATCATAACTAAATCATTATAATTCAGAAAAATACAAATAATAGATCAAAATTTTCAGAAAAATAAGATCTATTTTGGAAAAATATCAAACTTGGATTATTGCAAATATCTCAAAAAAACCTTCTAAAAATGAGCTACCATGTCCGATGTTTCATGGCTTTCACACCGAATAACCAATGTTATGGATATAATCGTGGCATAGTTTGTGATAATGTGCTTATATTGTGCACACATGTGCATCTTGGATGTGTTGCGATGTTGCAGGAGGAAGTTATCCATTTCATCGCACAAAAACACAATTTTTTCATTTTTGAGGTGCTGAAAATGGGGTGTTTTGTGAAGCAACCACCAAATTAAAGTTTCACATTGGTACCAATAGACTTTTCAGAAATACTAGACCACCTAAGATGGACAATTTCTCAATCGGTGTATCTGTAACCTTTCCATCCACCACTCATGAAAAAGATAAATTCCTGTCGAATCGGTAAGAGGCCGACCAGATTTGAACTACAGGTACCTGTATAATACTCAAGATTTTTTGTAAAAATCATTTTTAGGTTCACAACATGCTATTTCATCAGAGATCCAATGCAACTTTAGTGAGACTCAGCCCCGGGCAAAGGATCTTCATGCCCGCCGTTTTGAATATAGTTTGAAACGGGCATAACAAATTTAAAAACGATCCAAACAATGTGAAACCTTCGCGTGGTATCATATTATGTGTCATAGCTGCAAGGAAAAATATTAAAGTTAGAAAATTGCAAACATCACAAAATAAAACCTTTACAAAATGAGCTATCACGTTCGATGTTTCATGACATTTAGGTCAAAAGACCAATGTTATGGATAGAATCGCGGCATAGTTTGTGATAATATGCCCATATTATGAACACATGTGCATCTTGGTATGTCTTATAATGTTGCAGGAGGAAATTTTCCTTTTCATCGCACGAAAAGGCCATTTTTCATTTTTGAGGTGCGAAAACGAGGTATTTTATGAAGCAACCAGCAAATTAAAGTTTCACATTGGTACCAACACATTTAAAAAAAAATACTACACCACCTAAGATGAACAATTTCTCAACCGGTGTATCTGGAACCTTTCCGTCCATCCCTCATGACAAAGACAAATTTCTACCGAATCGGTAGGAGGCCGCCCAAATTTGAACTACAGGTACATGATATAATGTTCTGGATTTTTTTTGTAAAAATCATTTTTAGGTTCACAACATACTATTTCATCAAAGATTCAGTGCAAGTTTAGCTTGCCTCAGCCCCGGGCAAAGGATCTTCATATCCGCCGTTTTAAATATAGTTTGAAAAGGGCATAACAAATTCAAAAACGATCCAAACAATGTGAAACTTTCTCGTGGTGTCATATTATGTGTCATAGTTGCAAGGAAAAATATTAAAGTTGAAAAACTGTAAACATCACAAAAAAAGTCCTTCGTAAAATGAGCTATCACGTTCGATGTTTTATGACATTTAGGTCAAACGACCAATGTTGTGGATAGAATCGTGGCATAGTTTGTAAAAATAATTTTTAGGTTCAAAATATGATATAGATGTCATATTTGGATTCCTCTCATTTTTTTGATCGATTTAGACGTATTATTTGTCAAATTCTGATTTACGGATTTAACGATATTAATTATTCCATATTAAATAGTAAAGGAAAAAATAAAATCACTTTATTGTCCATTTGAATTCAACATTAATATAATTATTCATTTTAGTTTATGTAGGTAATTTTTTGGAATTCAAAAAAATAAAGATGTGCAACATCAAGGAATATGCGTTAATATGATTGATATGGTATTATTATCAACAATGTGTCATTTCTTTTCTGAAAGCTAGTCTAGAAGGAACAAGAAATTTAACGTGCTAAGGGTGGAGTAGTGTGAGGATGAGTGACTGACCGGGAAGTTTGACCACGAGTGAAATTTGACCTAATATTAAGTGTAGTTAGAGATAAAATAGTGTATGTGAGAGATTAAAAATAATGAAAAAAATTATTTTTTTTGAAACAAATTCGATCCAGAATTGCCAAATGGCCGTTATTTCTATGCCGACAGCAAAGCCGCCAGCACAACTTGATCTGTGCCGAGGCGTTATTATGCCGATGGCTGCCGTCGGCACAGGCGTGGGCCGACGGGAAGGTAAGTTGTGCTGACGGCTGCCGGCCGTTGGCACCTTGACTGGTTCCCGTAGTGAGATATTGACGAGTTCGATCGCTGGACCGGTCTCATGATTTTCATCCAAAATCGATTTTCAAGTCATCACCTTTAACAAGGGCGGGGCACAACGCCGATATTGCCTGATCTTGTGTTTCTACAGAAGTGCCCATACTCATCGGTGAAGCCGCCTCTACAATCATCACTTGTATGATTAACGACGCATATGTGACAAATAGCACTTGAGGATACATTGGAATCCGAGATTTTTCACACTGCCCCTCTTTTAGTCACTGTCACTCAAAACATATTTGTTCCAACATCAAGATGTACAAGTTGCGCCTCCGTAAGACACACCCCACCCAGTACTAGGAAAATCTTTATAGGTAGGAATGTATTTTGTGGTGCGCGTGGGTGCTCCACAAAAATATTTCTGTGACGCATAGGTTAATATGCCCCATAAAAAAATTCAACTTCTCTGGCGCATCAAAGTGCGCCACTGAATTCTTGCTTTCTGCGGCGCATGTAGCCAGATGCGCCACAAAAACTTTGTGGGCCCCACGTATGGTCCGGTACTGCACATGAGTGAAGCCAATTCTGTAGCGCATGCGCCACAGAAAGATGGACTTCTGTGGCACACGTTGGCATATGCGCCACAGAATTATGTGTGGGGCCCACATCTGACAGTAGCAGGCCACATTTCTGTGGCGCATATGCGCCAAAGAATGTGCGAAGTAGATCTAGGGTTTTTTGCAAAATCGCGTCATGAAATCTTCTAACTGGATTTCTGGTTGCATACTAAATCGGAAAAAAAAAACACAATATATCAAAATGACCAGGAGAAAATTCTACATCCCCGTTTTGAAATTTACAGAACCGACAAATTTGGAAAGAGTAAAAAGTTACGACAAAGTCATGATTTTTTCCTGGCAAAATAAAAAATTCGATTTTTTGGCGCACCAAATTTACATGCGCCACATAATTCTTAGGCTGAAATTTGAATTTCGGCGACGCACTTCTCCCTCTCTCTTTTCTCCTCCTCCTCCTCCGGCAAGCACCACCACCACCTCCTCCTCCTTCTCCTCCTCCGGCGACCACCACCACCACCACCTCCTCCTCCTCCTCCTCCTCCTCCTCCGGCGACCCCCTACGGCCGGCCCCCTCCTCCACCCACCCACTAACAACCTCCGGTCGGCCTCCTCGGCATCTCCTCCACCCACCCACATCCAGCGACCTCCGGAAATTAAAAAAAGAACCGGCGACCCACGTCTAGATCTGGCCGTCATTTTTTTAAAATTTTAAAAAAATTCAGTGGCGCACCCAACGCCACAGAAGTTTTCAGTGGCGCTTGCCTGCCTGGTGCGCCACAGAAGTTTTAAAATTATGTGGCGCATGTAGATATGCGTCACAGAAATAAATATTTTTCACGTGTCTTCTGTGGCGCACGGAATATGCGCCACAAAATGTAAAAAACGTGCATCACTGATGGTTTTCCTATTAGTGGCCATCCGTAGCACCTTCCGGAAACAAGAAAGACTTGACGCATCCACTTGAGGCGATGTGCGTAGTACCTACTAGCAACATGCATGACTTTGTGCCTCGGCAAGAGACATCATGTGTAGCACATACCGAGTTAGAGATCATACTAGAAGAGGAGCGGGTGTCGTGCCTACTCACAAACTCGTGCACCGCCATTGGATCAGGACGGTTGTTGCCATGCCATGCCGTCCATATGGAGATGCCGCATCCACCACTAACGGATGTGTCCATATGGAGATGCCGCATCCACCACTAACGGATGTCACGGCGAGCGGGGCTCCATCTCCATGGGATTATATTAACACCTCCGAGGATGAATATCGGGGCAATGATCTCCTCAAACACCGGCCCACGCCACCTCTCCTGGCAAGAAACGGAAGTATCCGCCACAAAGGGGCTTTGCCTGTTGTGCCCTCCCACTGCGGCAAGTGAAAGAGGAACGGCATGAGAAGTGCCATGAATGGCTAGGATTTCTCCCAAGGCACCACGGGAGCTAAGATGCGACGTCGGGAGCCTACCTTATGTGAAGTTTGGGAGCTGGTTTAATAGTGAAGTTGAGGAGTACACCTTATTGACACATCAATTAGAGATTGTATGTAACTATTCATTTAAGAGGCCTGGTACCTTTTTGAATAAACAAAGACCCCGTCCAAAAGAATAAAAAGCACCTGGTATTCTCTAGAAAAAGGTCGAAAGTTTTGTATGCTTTCTCTCCAATTGTGATATGTGTGGCATGTTTGATAAGTGCCGCAATGGTCGATTTTTGGTAGTATTTGTTTTTCAACGCGGGATGCAGAGAGGTTACACATGCATTTATTTTCTAGATTTGATAATTTCAAAATAAAATATCTTTAAAATCGTTTATCTAAATTACAAACTATTTTGATTTTTACGCTCCTTGCTTATAGATGTTAAAAAATAGACCACAAGTTGATATTAACATATTTTTTACTTGAAAATCTAGTATGGGTGTACTCGGGTTATAATGTAAGTGTACTCTTGATTTTAATATACTTTGTATTCGTGAATTGTCGCAGTGAGGAGCAAAGTGGGATTGTGATGAGAGATACGAACATGGGACTGGGTGTGAGTACATTTTCCCTTTTATTTTTGAATACCAAAAAAATTCAAAACAAAACATCTTGATAAATGTGTATCTAAATTACGACATGTTTTCACTTTTAAGCTCCTCGCGTCGAAAATCTTCAGAATTAGACACGATGTTGATAGGTTTCGAGAATTCTGTTCTATACTTCTAAAACTAGTATGGATGTACTCAGATTTTACATAAGTGTACGTTTTTCATTGAGGTGTACTCTGGTTTTTAGTGTTTATACTCTCTTTCTCATTCTACTAGTACTTGGAATTGGCCTGTAGTGTAAGTGTGTACTTCTTTGTTATTGAGATATACTCCGTTTACATGTACATGTACTCCAGTTTTTCTGTACTTTAACTTTAAATTTTTGTACTTGTATTCTATTTTTTTAATAGTTTTGAAGTACACCCGCACAACACCTTTTCAAAGTACGATGCACAACACTTTTGAAAATGCCGATGAGAACCGCACGCGACACTAATCGGCAGGAGAGCACTTCCAGACTACAGCAACAAACGTCTACAAAGATCGTCCTATCGAAAAAACTAGCGATAGGTGGACTGGTTAATTGAACTAGATGATTTCCCGCGCGTTGCTGCGGGAATATGTCATTAGTATATGTTTAATAGAGTAAGAAAACTGCATAATAAAAATATTGATAATCATCCAAAGTGATGCTTAATCTCGATAGGCAAAAATTTCTGAGCAGCCAGACATGCTTAATCTCGATAGGCAAAAATGAAGGACCTGTAAACCTCAGTTACATGTTACAACATAAAAGTACATCTATAGGGGGCAACAAAATTATATCTGCATGTCATAGTCTAAATTTTAGAACAAACAAATTGAACTACCATTGCCTTCAAACAACTAATCTAAGGAAGACGTAGATAAATATATGGCTTGTTGAAATGGGAATGGTTCACAACCGCTCCTATTCCTCCTAATAGTCCTGGTCAATCTGCAATACAGAGTTACAGACCAACAAATGTATTAAAATTACAAGATAAGTTGCACAACCTCGAACGGAAAAGGAAGGACAAAGAAATGTAATTGACAAAAGGTTAAAGAGCAATATTCTTAATAAATCATTGGACGCCCTGCATTGATGAAAAACTGTAAAAACAGTAATAAGAATTGTAAACGGATGGAGATAAACGCAGAAAGAAATTAAAATAATTACTACCCTTCAACGCTGCTCTTTCTATTACTTTCTGAACCCATCATGTACGTTCCAAATCCATGGCTTTGACGTTCTGCTTATCTTCCAATGCTTTTCCTCTTGCCTCTAGATCAATCTGTAGTAGCAAACCATCGTAGGAAAACAACAGAAGAAAGATGATACTCTGATCTGGAGGCTCTACACAATCATACAACACGACGTATCGACGCTACCATCTAGCCGTCCGACTCTCCGCCGGCCTTCTGCTACTCTACTCTGGCAATGTCGAAAGAAAAGAGAGAAGAAAGGTTATGGTGGCTCTGACCTGTGAAAGAGGAGATTAAAAAGGGCGTGATACAGCTGGTGGGAAAGATATAATTAGTGCTGAGTGGAGAGTTTCGGGGAGTGGAAGGGCCTGGGGTGATATGAGATCGTGGGGGAGATGAAAAAGTTTATATGGAGAACAGGGAGTGGCTACAGAGGGTTTTCTTCTTTTCAGTGTTTGGTGACCCGAGGCGCTGCATGCATGCTAGACCAGAAGATTTACTGAACCGAAACTTAATTCATCAATAGAACGGGAAGCTGCTGACATGGCAATTTGATGATGTGGATAGACTGCATGTTGAGAGAAAACACATAGTGGGTTGCTCCTATTTAGTTATTATAGATTTTCCTTTTTCTAAAGAACACTACCCTTTGCCACATTTTTGCCTGGAGAAGTGTCGCTCATTGGCCCACTTTTGCGACCAGGCGCAACCCCATCCCATAAGCTATACATGGCTCAGCCCACAGGCCACAGCCCAATCAGTTCCTATTTAGCGCTCCTTGCATCAGTTTCCCGAGCGACGCGTACCCCGGGACTATACGGGCTTAGCCCATTTACTGGTTCTACCCTCTACGTGCGGTGTGAGTGTGATCCTTAGGGTTCCTAGCTCCATTTTACTAGTCCCCCGTTCCTAGATAGATACCAGGTTATTGTTTTTGACACGGAAATTAAGAAATGCACATTAAGAGCGAGTTACACGAGTTTTGGGGAAAATTACCTCTGAATTATTGCTTTGAAAAAATAGTGGAGTTTGCATGAGCTAATAAAATGCAATCAAATCCGTAAAAAAATGTTCAAATGAGTGGTTCTACGCAATACACCATATATTTGGAGCTTTTTTCGGGAAAACTATACACCTTATATCAAGAAACGGAGGGAGTATTACGTATGTCCGCGCATAGCTCTACGTGTAGGATTTATCGGTCGTTGAAATATTTGTAATGCTTGATACATGTTTCTTATATACAAAATTATTAATAACTTCCGGAGAGAAAGACCAATATTTGATTACTTAAACAAGTTCATACATTTAGTAAAAATCACCTCGCGTCTCTCCCCAGGGAGGTGCCAGGCATACTCCCGCCGCCTAGCAACACCCCCGCCGCCGGATTCCGCTGACGCCGCTGCTATCGGATCCCCTATCCGCGGCGGTGGCGGCTCCCCTCGTCGCCGAGTGTGACTTGGGGCGGTGGAAGACGGAGTCCATCGCTGGAGCTGCTGGGCTGGCGAGAGTCAGCGAGTCGCTGATCTGTGACCAGGGCGACGACCCTACGTCGGGTGGTGGTGGAGACCTTCTCCAGCGGCGCCATGGCCGACGGCGGATGCAGGGCTAGGGCAGATGGTGTTTGGATGAAACCTAGATCTGATCTAGGTGGATCTTTCGTGTCGCCTTCCCAGATCTTCTTCGTTGCGTGGTAGGTCCAGATCCGGTGGAGGGTCGTCCGTCCGGCGCGGAAGCTCGAGCAGGGTGCCGGTGGGTGGCGTGGGGGTTCCTCGCACGAGTTGAATAAATGTGGCGGTCCTAGGGTTCCTCTCGCGCCAAGACGAAGATCTACTTGATGCAGGTCCTTTGGTTTTGACTGGAGTGTTGAGTTCCGGAAGGCTACACCGGCAAATGTAACAATGCACCTATGCCTGGAGTTTGCTGGATCGGGTGGTATTCAGTCGTGCACACCCATTCTTTTATTCCGACCATTTGATTCTGGAGGAGCAATGCGAAGCTCTGTTCTGTGTTGCCATCAGATGACTTTCTGGTCGATGGTGAAATCAGAGGCAGAGAATATCATGAAGGCCGGATTCGAGGACTAACGATGGTGGTTCGAGTCTCTGTATTGTTGAGAAACTTTCTTGGTATTCTTGGTTTCGTAACATTAGTATGTAAGTGGGGGCGACAAGACAAGTGAAGTTCAGAGTCCTACCTTTCTCAGGGTGAAAATCCAAAGCCTGATGTGACATAGGTATGACCAAGGGGCATACTATGAGTGTACCCCTATTTATGTTCTTGGAGTCGAAGATGCGTGGACCCAAAGATTCGGAGGCCCACGAAGCCAAAGATGTAAACCCCAAGAAACTAGAGTCAATATAGAGAAACTTGTAATCCCATATGGAAGGCCCAGTACGGCCTGATATTTTGTATACTTGTACGACACGGAAAGTCTCGGCTTCGCCTCCTTTATAAGGGCGAATTTGAGGGTGAAAAGAGGATCAATCAATTGTAAACCCTAGCCACCGTATTGTTACTAGTTGGATAACTTTATTCGTCTGACCACCTTCGATTTTTACTTGTCCTCTACTATTAACGAAACCCTAAGTCTACAATCTGTAGGTATTGACGAGTCGATACCTCATCATGATGTTTTGATAGTGAGAACTATCTTCAGGGTGAAAACCTAAGATCTTTCGATCGGACGACGACGGTGCTTGTGCACTATTCCCTTGTTGGAGGCGTTGCTCTTGGAGAGACTGAAGTTCATGTATTGTCTTGGTGGTGGATGAATAATACCGTAGAAGGACCTTTTCTTCTCCTACTTTTCTTTTCCTTTTTTTGGTTGTGTGCATCCATACTACCAATAGGGTATTGCGTTGTTGCAGAGGGTGGGTGTAACTAATATTCTTTAATATTAATATATTCCCTTTACCGAAAAATTTAGTAAAAATCATCGAGGTTTCAAAAACTTCACAAGCCTTAAAAATTATCGTAAGTTTAAAAAACTGTTTGTACAATTCAATAAATAGCAAAGTTTATAGAATGTTCCAGGTTCAGAAAGTGTTTGTACAATTCTAAAAATATTACAAGGTTTCAAAAAAACCGTGTGGCTAAAATTGTACGTACGGTTAAAAAATAGTTTGCCCGGTTTAAAAATTGGCTCGCAAGATTTGAAAAATGTTTGCACGCTTCAAAAATAAAATGGTTATGTTTTCAGAAAAAATGTTCGT
Organism: Lolium rigidum; assembly: GCF_022539505.1. Taxonomy (NCBI): domain Eukaryota; kingdom Viridiplantae; phylum Streptophyta; class Magnoliopsida; order Poales; family Poaceae; genus Lolium; species Lolium rigidum. Next base: position 44,330,992 of record NC_061508.1, read on the forward strand.
GAGGCTTAAAATGTCCATTTGGTTCAAAAAAATAGTTTGCGAGGTTTAAAAATTGTTCACGAGATTTAAAAAGTTCTACAATCCAAAAAATCATGAGGTTTCGAAAATGTTTGGCATCCTTAAAAATTTCCGTGCAATTCAAAATATAGTTTGCTACATTTTAAAAATTGTTCACGAGATTCAAGAAATGTTCGTGAAATCTAAAAAAAAAATCGTGAGGTTTCAAAAATATTCACAAGCGTTAAAAATTCCCTGCGATCAAGAATATAGATAGGGGGTTCAATATAAGTATTCATGTGGTTCCAAAAATATGTGTTCATGTTTTACATATTCTTTTAAATATCTCTATAAAAAGGTAAAATAAGAAATACTGAAAGAGGAATCTAAATTAAGGAAAATGTTTATATTAGAGAGAAAAAATAGGTGGATTTTTTTTTTGATTCCATGGTCGAAATCATGTTCACATATTACATAAGTATAAAAATCATATGATTTTTAAGGAAGAAAAATATAAACATGAAAAATAAATTAAAAATAAAACATAAACTCAATAAATATAGGAAGGATAAAAAAATTAAAAAAACGAAAAAACGAAAAAAAGAAGAACAAATACAAGCCCAGCAGAACGTGCACGGTGCACCGGCATGCTGCAAACACAAACGTGAACTCAATAAATTGGCCTAAGACTCGGCGACGGACTCACGGCTACACAGTCACTGCATGCCTTTTTTTTTGGAGGGATTGGGTCACAACCTGAAAGGTCACTGCATACCTTCTTTTTGTAGGAGGGATTGGACTGCATGCCTGCGCTGCTGTGTGTAGACGATAGAGAAGGAACTGGGCCGGCCCACTGTTGAGCCAGCTTCAGACGTTTACTCGCTAACGGATGCTTAACGCGTTAAATAGAAATCACCGAATGGCTGCTGCGGTAGCCCATATATTGTTCTTATGCTCTAAAATAGAAAAGCCCATGTATCTGCGGATATTCAATTCGGCTCCCGGGTGCATATGCTCTCTCTATCAAAAAGTTATATTTTGAAATGTCGAACACTTATTTTAGATCGGAGAGAGTATAAATTATCCTTTCAATACAACTTATAGGGAAAAATAAATATGTTAAGGTCTTGTGATGTAGTGTAGTTGCCTATCACATCACTAAGGATGTAAATGGTGCAAGTAATTGTTGCTTGTCCCTTAGGACATGTTGTGGAATTTTTGAAATCCGCCAAATATAGATGTAGATGTGGATATTGGTCAAGCGAATATCCGTCATATGTAGTAGCATATATGATACTGATAATATCCAGCGAATATAAATTTTGTGATATTACGAATTATCGTCGGTCCTCAAATAGGTAAAGTTGTCCAACGCTGAGATACCTAGACAACCCAGTTAGTCAAGCAGCCTAGCCATGCTATAATCAATGCACAATTAGTCAATTACACTACTTGATATTTCTTATTGTTACTCCTATCAAGGTGATTCAGCAGGTTGGTGCAGCCCTGGAGATACCAGCAGACAAGTTGACTGAGGAGAAGCTTATGGCCTCTTCTGTGCAAGACTCTACTTCAGGGGTTTAAATGATAGTACATCCTTATGTGATGCTTTTGTGCCCAAATGTGGGCTTATTTTGTTTCTTTAGCCACTCTTATGATGCACCTGTGCAAGACTATCCATCACAGTACTATATATATATGAACTGCAATGATATGTTGCTTGGACCTTATTTGTTGCCTTGTGTGCTGTGTGAGCTGTTGGTTGTCCAATGGCTATATGTTGCTCTTTATTCGGTTATTTAATGGATAGCACAAAACAATGGCTAATGGATTGGTTGGTTCTGGATTGGAATGTGAGAGGTCTAAATGATAAGGATAAAAGATTGGCAGTTTATAATAAAATTGATGAAAGTAACTGCTCGATAATATGTCCGCAAGAAACTAAGTGTGAAAATTTTGATCACTCTTTTATAAGGAGTTTTTGCCTCAAAAGGTTTGATCAATTTGCTTTCTCTCCTTCTGTGGGAGCCTCTGGTGGCATTATTGTATTATGGAACAGTTCCATTTTTGATGGCACTCTTTTGGAAGTACACAGATCAGCAGTGAGGGTCCTTTTCACCTCAAAGCACACAAAAGAGTCTTGGACCTTGGTTAGTGTCTATGGCCCTTGTAGAGGCATAGAGAGGGATATTTTTGTTCAATGGTTGCATGATCTTCGATTCCTTTTGATGAACACTTTGGTTGCTAGTGGGAGATTTTAATTTTATGAGGTCTGTTGATAATAGAAACAAGCCTGGAGCTGATATGAATGACATTTTCATCTTTAATGAAATTATCAGTTACCTTGGTCTTGTGGAGATTCCCTTGAAAGGAAGGAAGTTTACTTGGTCCAATATGCAAGATAAGCCCTTGCTTGAGCAAATTTGGATTGGTTCTTTACTAGCTGTCAATGGACTCTTAAATACCCAAATACTTTAGTCCATCCCTTGGCCAAACCAGTGTCTGACCATACTCCTTGTGCGATTCAAATCGGCACAAGTATTCCTAAGGCACATATTTTTAGGTTTGAAAATCATTGGGTTGAGCAGCCTGGGTTTATGGATTTGGTTAAGGAGGTATGGGCTTGGCCAGTTAGATCTACTTCTGATGCAGGCATTCTTTCTGCCAAGTTAAAAAAATTGAGGTATGAGCTTAAAAGATGGGGGAAAAGCTTATCTGCTATTAAGCAGTTAATTTTGAAATGCAATCAAGCTATTTTGATTCTTGATCAGTTGGAGGATGATAGGGAGTTGAGTAGGCCTGAATTTAATTTCAGAAACATAGTAAAGGAGCACTTGAAAGTTCTGATGCAGTCTTAGTCTGATTACTGGAAGAAGAGGTGCACTATAAGATGGATCAAACTTGGAGGAGAAAACACTAAATTTTTTCACTCCAAGGCCACAGAGAGATATAGGCATAATGTGATTGCAGATATTATGGATGATGATGGGAATACTTTGTCCACTCACAGTGAAAAAGCTAATGCCTTCCTTCATAGCTTCAAAAATAGGATGGGAGTTTGTAGGGCAACTATCCCTATGGATCTTGGAGTCTGTCATCCAGAGAGTGGATAATCTTGATTCTTTAGTAACTCCTTTTTCTGATGAAGAGATTGATAAGATTGTTCAGCACATGAAACCAGATAGAGCCCCTGGTCCTGATGGTTTCAATGGCTTATTTTTGAAGAAGTGTTGGGGAATTGTCAGAGCAGATTTTACTAAATTATGCCATGACTTTCACTATGGTCAAGCCTCTTTGCAGAATATAAATGGATCCTTCATTACTCTAGTGCCTAAGAAACACAGTCCTGAGTCTATAAATGATTTTAGACCAATTTATCTGACTAACACTTGTCTCAAATTCTTGACTAAATTGGCTGCTAATAGAATGCAAAGTGAGATTAAAAGAACTGTTCATGCTAACCAGTATGGGTTCATCTAGAACAGAACAATTCAGGATTGCCTTGCATGGTCTTTTGAGTTTTTGTACCAATGCCAGCAGTCCAAGAGGAAGATTGTAGTACTAAAAATTGACTTTGAGAAAGCTTTGACACGCTGGACCATGAAGCTATCATTCAGATAATGAGGGCCAAGGGATATCCTGAATTATTTCTGACCTGGGTAAAGGAAGTGCTGTCTTCAGGATCTTCCTCTGTTTTAGTTAATGGTGTGCCTGGTAAATCTTTTCCATGCAAAAGAGGAGTAAGGCAAGGGGACCCTTTGTCTCCTTTGCTTTTTGTGCAAGGTGCTGATCTTTTGCAGACTTTGGTCAATATTGTCTATAGGGAGGGAATCCTGGTTGCTCCTATACCTGTTGACAATGATTTTCCTATCATTCAGTATGCTGATGATACTATTATTGTATTGCCTTCTGAGAAAGTGCAATTGGCTGCCTTCAAAAATATCCTGGATCAGTATGCTGCTTTCACAGGTATTAAGGTTAATTATAATAAGTCCTCTATGATCCCTATAAATTTGCCACATGATGAGGCTGTTGAGCTTGCCAGAGATTTTGATTGCCAGTTGGGTAGCATGCCTTTCACTTATTTAGGTCTCCCAATGGGAACCACTAAACCAACCATCAGAGATATGTCTCCTCTTATTGATAGGGTGGAAAGGAGGCTATCTGCCACTACATCCTTTTTATCATATGGTGATCGATTGGTCTTGGTCAACTCAGTGCTATCCTCTCTGTCCACTTTTTTCATGCTTTCTTTAAGGATCCCTGTGGGAGTGGTGGATGTAGTTGATAGAGAAAGGAGACATTGCTTGTGGAGAAGGAAGGATAAGGAGAAAATCCACTCTTTGGCTGCTTGGAATATGATATGCAAACCCAAGAGTAAGGGTGGTCTGGGCATCATTGATTTAAGAATTCAGAATGTAGCACTTCTGCTAAAATATCTTCATAAATTCTATAATAATGATGATATTCCCTGGGTACAACTTGTGAGGGACTCCTATTACTTTGAAACGAGTCCCTCATGCCACGGTTCTTGTTGGTTCCTTTTGGTGGAGAGATGTGTTCAGCTTGGTGGACCGAGACTGAGTTGTCACTAAATGTAAGATAGGGAATGGTGATTCCATCTTATTTTGGGCTGATAAGTGGAAGGAGGACACTTTGGATGGCAGGTTTCCTAGGCTTTTTTCCTTCGCTAAGGATAAGCTTCAGTCAGTCAAGGATTTTTGTAATCTGGAGGATATTACAGATGGATTTCATCTTCCCTTATCCACACAAGCTCATGGAGAAATGTTGCAGTTGAGATCTTTACTACAAAGTGTGGAATTGGCAGAAGGGACAAAGGACACTTGGTTGGTAGAAAAAGGAAATGGACAGTATAAGCCAAGTCTGATATACAGATTGCATTTTGGCTCAATGCTAAACCACACCCCCTCTATTTGGTTGTGGAAGAGCAAGTGTACCTCGAAACACAAATTCTTTGCTTGGCTCATTCTTCATGATAGAATAAATACTAAGGACATGCTATTAAGGAGGCATTGGAATGTTGCTGATAATCACAGTTGTGTATTATGTCATGATGATTCATATGAAGATTGGAGGCACCTCTTCTTTAACTGCATGTACATCACACGAGTTTGGAATTATTTGCAAATCCCTTGGCTGCCGGGAGATACACTTGCATCACTCTTTAGTGCTAAGAAAACTTTTCAGGGGCCATGCTTTGTTGAAGTTGTGATCATTGCATGTTGGAACATTTGGAAGCAAAGGAATGCATGCATTTTTGAGCATATCAGGCCGACTTTCAGAGGTTGGAAGGCAGGGTTTTTTCATGATATCACCATGCTTATGCATAGAGTGAAAGCTGTTGATGTAGATCTTTTATCAATATGGCTAAAGTCTCTACCTTAGGTTCCTTCTGTATATAGTCTGTTTCTTTTTTACCTTGTTTTGTATATATTGTAACTCTTTTGTTTTGTGGTTGGGTTTAATAAAGTGAGGCTGTGGGGGGCTCCCCCACAGTAGAAAGTTAAAAAAAAAAACAAATTGAGATGCATGCAGCCGACTGAAGAGTTCCTCGCAGTCCCGTAGTGGCTGAGCAAAAGTTATTCTCAAATGCAAATATCGAGAACATCAGCTGGTTATCTCTGCGATCCACCCACCCACCCCACGTTGGTGATTTCCGACGATTGCCCGCCGTCGCCGCATCCTCCCCTGGTCCGACCTCTCGCCGGCGGTGGTACTCGCCGGAGCGGCCGACCGAGAGAGCCTGCATGTCGATTCCGAAGTGGTCGCTCAGGCTCCTCTCCTTCGCGGAGGAGACGAGGCTGGGAGAGGAACGAGCGCGGCGACGCGAGGAGGAGAGGATGGCGGAGGGGCGGAAGCAGGCGCTGCTTCGGAGGAAACTACTCATACTCCAAATCGGCCTGGCGTCGCCATGGGCGATCAAGCAAATGGCCAAAGGACAGAGGCCGCAGATCTCGGGCCAGGGGATAGAAGAGCAAATCGCAGCAGCCCAGGCAATGATCGAACTCAAGGACCCCGACGATCCGATGCAGAAATGGTGGCTCAGGGGTTGAAGGATCTGGAGAATTGGACGTCGTGAGGAGATCGGCGTCGATGGGGTGCTTGCGCTCACCGACGAGGCCATCCCCAGTGCAGGTGAGGTCTGGAGGTGATGGGCGGCGGGCTGAGGGCGTGGTTGGTCCTCGGCCGTGTGTGGAAGCGCGGCGTCGCGTGGAGAGAATTCGTCGGGGTGATCCTTCTCCGACGAGATGCTCTTCGCTGGAGAGGTTGTTGGAGCAGCTGCGGTGGGCCCCACTGCGCAGTCGCTCCACGTCGATGGCATTGGGAGACCGTCGATCAGATCCTGTTGGTCGATTTCGGGCCATTGATGGCATACCTGGGGAGACGGTTTTCAGAAAGACATTTTCTAACTTGGATTTAGGTGCGGTAGCTCCGCCTGCTTCAGACAAACCCGCTCGGCTTGGATCTAGGTCTTCTCCTGCACCTCAAACACTCGTGTGGGTTACGAGAGATTTGGTCCGTGCGCGGTCCTTCTCTCCGAAGGATTTTCACCCTGCCCATGGTAGGTTCCTTCTCAAACCCACGAAAATCAGTTTTGCGGATCTGTGGGAAGCTAAAAAAGGGAGGAAATCTTTCGTTGAGGTGGTCAAGATGGCAGGTGGTGGTCATGGTGCGGGGAGGTTCAGTGGTGCTGGTGGTGGGCGTGGTGCGGGAGGTGGCCGAGCTCCTCCAGTGGCTGCGATGGCTGCTGGTAGATCGACAGCTACTCCGCTGAGCGCTCCTACAGATCAACCAATTATCAAATCAGTGTTCCCGCAAGCGATGATGCAGCAATTGGGTGCGGCTGGCCTAGGTATGTTCCCCATGATGCAGCCAAACATGTGGAATATGCCTATGAATTAGTGGTCACAGTTCTTTGGGAATCAACAAGTCCCTCTAGCTGGATTCAACCCGGCCTATGATGATGATGCCTCAGGGGGTTCCTCCTAATATTACTCAATCCAACAGCCAGGGGAGTAGTACTAGTTTGAATCCTTATTTACAGCGGCGGCCGCAGTCTTCTGGTGGTGGCAAGAGCAAGAAGAAGAATCAAAAGGCTCCTGCTTCTGAGGGGTCTAAATCTGGTGGGGACAGGAATGGAGGTAATATGCAAATGGTGGTCCTGGACCAGTGATGGATCCTAAGTTCAAGAATGTCACATGTTACAACTGTGGAGATCTTGGTCACTATGTTGGTCTATGCACCAGGATCAAGAGATGTTTCATATGCAGTAGAACTGGTCATCATATGGATAGTTGTAATATGTGGTACTCTCTTTACCTACTGCTCAATATTGGGGAAGTGCCAATCCAGGGTTGGGTTTCTTCCATGTGGAGGTTGAAGGACCAGAAGCAGTCCAGTGGATTAACATGGACAATGTTGGGGTTGTAGTGCTCAAGGAAGGAGATATATTTGTCAGTGAGCTGGAGAAGAGTTTCAATGAGATGTGGAAGGTGAACCGGTTTTGCCAGATTAGACAGCTTGATTCCAAGAAGTTCTTGGTGAGATTTCCCCCTAGCAAGAGGATTAAAGAATTGGTGGAATACCCTTCCACCAACCTCAAGAATGATGGTGTGGTTATCTACTTTGTCAATTGGGAAGGTGAAGCTGAACCCTTTGAAGAGTCCCAAGAAGTCTGGATCAAGATTGTTGGCATCCCTGCTAAGTGGTTGACCTGGAAAACAATTTGTCAGATCTCTACTACTTTGGGTGTGCTTGTCAACATTGATTGTCATGGTATATTCAGAAGCTTCTATAAGGAAGTGAGGGTTAAGGTGGCTGTGATGGACAAGTCAAAAATTCCTACTAACAAGCTGTTTGAGAACTGAGCACTGTTTTTTCTTGATTGACTTCACTGTTGAATCTGAAGGGGATGCTATTGATGTAGATGATGATGATGACCCTGATCAGAGCAATGATGAAGACAAGGTTGATGAAGAAGCTGAGCTTGGTGATGACTTCAAGGCTTTGGACAAAAGTAAAAATGGTGGAAACAACAATAGGATGGAGACTGATCCTTCCATCCCTGAATCCCAAGGAGGAAAGAATGTATCTAGGAGTGTTGCTCATCAAGTGTTGGAATCAAGTATAAAAGATAGGGTGTTGGGGATTGATCAACATATACCTGCTGCTAGTGCTTTGGTGCTGAGAGATGCTGAGGAGAATATTGGGAAGACCCTCCTCCAACAATTTGATGCTGAAAGTGAGGAAGAGGATGAGGTTGGAAAGAAGAGGCTTGATGCTGCTCTAACTGACAAACCTGAGCTTCCTATGCCTTCATTGGTGTGGAAGGAGAAGAAGCAATGGGGTCCTGTCCAAGCTACAAGGATGAGATCTAGGATTCCAAGAGATGGCAAGATTGCTATTGAGAAGGCTCAAGATCTTAAGAAGGCAAAGAACTTGGAAATCCCTAAAGGTAACAAAATTTATGGTTTTTGCAACTAATTTGCTGCCTTTGACAATCAAGATTTATTTGATAAAGCAAAACATGCTGGCATTAGCCTGGGTCACAAGAATTTGAATGCTGATTCTATTATTAACAAAGTTAAAGAGGTTGAAATGAATAGACTTAAAGATTTTCATGTTTCTAACCCTGCCTTATTTCTTCCTGTGGACATTAGTCTATCTGTGGAAGAGTTGAGAGTGGGTGTAGATGATGAAAACGATGGTTCACTAGATCATGATGATCACATTAGTGATGTTCCTGACGAGGATGAACCATGGACATTAGTCTATAGTAGAAAAAGAGGAAGAAGGAAGTTGATCTTTAAAAACGGCAGTAGCTCTAATCTGGAACCCTAGAGGTCTTATTAGACCTGATAAGCTTACTAGAGTGCATGACCTCATTAGAAAAGTATGCCCTGATATTATATGTTTTTCTGAGTCTAAAAAATAAGAGTTTACAAATTTACAGTTGCAACAGTTAGACCCTTGGGGGAAATTCTCCTGGAACTGGTTGCCAGCTGTTAAAACAGCTGGTGGCATTCTTGTTGGCATTAGTCTTGATTTGTTTGATATAGTAAAATGGGATATTTTTACTTACTGCATTTATGTTCAAATAAAAGCTAAAAAATATAATGTGTGTGGAGAGTTATTGCTGTGTATGGCTCTGCTTATGAGGAGCATAAGCTGGAGTTTATAAATCAATTGCATAATGTCTATGCTTGTTGGAGTGGACCTACATTAGTAGGTGGTGACTTCAACCTCATTAGAGAAAGATGTGAAAAGAATATTGGTAATATAAATCAATATTGAGCTAATTTGTTCAATGATTGGATTAATAAGTTCATCCTGATGGAACTCAAGAACCCTAGTAGAAAATTTTCTTGGGCTAATAACGAGGATAATCTAGTCATGGCCTTGCTAGATAGTGTTTTTGTTTCTACTTGCTAGGACTCTTTGTTTCCTGCTAGTAGTTTATCTTCCAAGGCTAGAGTTGGTAGTGATCATACCCCTATTATTGTTGACACTGGTGCTTTGAAAATTCCACATGAAAAACAATTTAGATTTGAGAAGTGGTGGCTTAAAATGGAGGGGTTTGAGCAAGTGGTGGCCAAATTTTGGCAAACCCCTTGTCGTCTCCAAAATTATGTTGATAGATGGCAATTTAAAATGAGAAATACTAGAAAAGGGTTGAAAGGTTGGTCAGCTAATATTGAATCTGCTCAAAGAAAACTTAAGCAACAGTTGGTTGCCGAATATGATTTGCTTGATATTAGTTCTGAAACACAATGCTTATCCCCTGTTTCTAAGTCTAGAATGAAGAATATCTCTGTTGAACTTACTAATATATGGAGAAATGAGGAAATTAAGGCCAGACAAAGGTCTAGGGAACGTTACATTCTAGAGGGTGATCGTAATACTGCTTACTTCCATTCTGTAGCAAACCAGAGGAGGAGGAAGAAGCATATTTGTCAACTGCAAGGTGATTCAGGCATGGTGGAAGATAATAAAGGTATGCTTGATATTGCTGTGAAATACTATAAGAACCTTCTCTGCCAAGAGCCTTGCCTTGATATTGATTTAGAGGATGACTTTTGGGGCCCTGAGGATATGGTGTCCCAGGATCATAACAACATGCTTGATGCTGCTTTTTCTGAAAATGAGGTGAAGGAGGCAATTTTTGGTTCTTATGCTGAGGGTGCTCCTGGCCCGGATGGTTTCTCTTTTATCAACACTTTTGAGAGCTCATTAGAGCTGATTTTATGGCTATGATTAAGGATTGGAATGAAGGGAAATTAGACATTTTCAGGTTGAACTTCTCTCTTTTGACTTCAATTCCTAAATAGGATGAAGCTGTAACTATACAAAAATTCAGACCAATTGCTTTAACTAATTGTAGTTTCATGATTTTATCTAAGTGTGCCACTAATAGGCTGGAAGTGGTTAGTGAAAAGCTTATTTCACCAAATCAAACAGCTTTTATTAAGGGGAGATATATTCTTGAGAGTGTAGTTTCTGCCCATGAAGTTATTCACAATGCAGTGCATAAGGGCCAATCTGGTTTCATTTTTAAACTTGACTATGAGAAGGCATATGATAGGGTTGATAGGGCTTTTCTCTTGAGAGTCATGAGGATGAGGGGTTTTAGCCCAAGATGGATGTCTATTATTGAAAGACTTTTGCATAATGGGTATGTGGGTGTTAGGATCAATGAATGTAATAGCCATTTTTCCTGACCAGTAGAGGTGTGAGGTAGGGGGATCCTATTTCCCCTATCCTTTTTAATTTTATGGCTGGTGTGTTCACCAAAATTTTGTCCAAAGCTGCTGCTAATAGATAGTTAGCTGGACTGTTTCAAGAGTTGGGAGGTGGTGGTATTATCAGCATGCAGTATGCTGATGACACATTATTTTTTCTAGAAAACAATCTGTCCTCTACTATAAATTTAAAGTTGATCCTGGCCTGCTTTGAACATATGTCTGGCATGAGGATCAACTTCCACAAATGTGATTTGGTTCCAATTAATGTGGATGAATGTGATGCACAACTTATTTCTCAGGCTTTGAGCTGTAAGCTCTAAGCTGGGTGAATTCCCCATGCAATATTTAGGATTTCCTCTGCATCATAGTAAACTTAGAAGAGAAGATATCCAACCTGTGGTTGATAAAATCCTGAGGAAGGCTGATGGTTGGAGGGGAAAGCTTCTTAACCATGCTGCTAAATTAGAGCTGGTTAAAAGTGTTCTAGCCAGCACCCCTCTTTATTTACATAGTGTGATCAAATTTCCAAAATGGGCTATTACTCTCATTAACTCTTAGATGGCTTATTGTCTTTGGGATAATTATGAGGAACATCACAAATACCATCTATCTAATTGAGGTTTGGTCACTAGAAAGAAGGAGTATGGAGGCTTGGGCATTCCTGACTTATCAGAGATGAATATGTGCCTTTTAGCTTCCTGAATTAAAAGATATAATTTGAATGAGAACAAGCTTTGGAAACAGATTATTGATATTAAGTATAATATAATGTTGATAATCCAAAAAAAAAATCTTGCTCTTCTTCTGGTGCCTCACCTTTGTGGAAAGGGGTGATGTGGGCTGCTAAAGCTACCAAAATGGGGTATCAATGGAAAGTGGGGGATTGTAAGAAAACTAAGTTTTGGGAAGATCACTGGTTTGGATCTTGCAACCTAGCTATTCAATATTGGGAAGTTTATTTCCTGGTTAATGAGCAAGACAAAACCATTGCTGAGCTTTGAGATGGGGTTTCCTTGAAAGTAGCCTTTAGAAGATGTTTTGATCATAGGTAGATGGTGCAGTGGTTGGAAATCTAGCAAATTGCACAGACCATCACTTTGAATACTGAGAATGATGTTCTGATCTTGATGTGGGAAGCCAATGGGATATGTAGTGTGAAATCTATGTATGCTGTGGTGAACTTTGGTGGGATTATACCTGTTGATATTCACTGTGTTTGGAAAGTGAAGGTTTCCCCAAAAATTCATTTTTTTCTGGTTGTTATTTCATAACAAGTTGCTCACTAGAGACACCTTGGTTAAAAGACAAAATGTTGATGATTTGACTTGTGTGTTTTGCAATGAAGTTGAGTCTTGCCAACACTTATTTTTTGACTGTGTGGTTGCTTCCAATTTATGGAAGGAGGTAGGGTTGGCATTGGGTCTTATGATTCAGGTTACCAAACTGTATGATGTTACTGCTCTTTGGAATGACAAGAAAAAGATTGTTTTAGTCAATATAATTTTTGCTGCTATCCTGAGAACCATCTGGATTACCAGAAATGATCATGTTTTCAATCGAACTCGATGGCTTGGGATGCAGGGAATGTGGAGACAGGTGGTCTTAAGCTGTGCTCAATGGAAAGTCCTGCTGAAGGAAGAAGAAAAAGGAAGACTGAACATGATGCTGAGCAAGCTGGAGGTGTTAGCTCGGTTGCCGCCGCTGCTGTCGTGGCTGGAGCCTGGCCGATCCCTCAGAAGAAGGCGAGATCGTCGCTGGAGATGTGTGACATGAATAGGGTGAGAGGGTTTGGGCCGATGCTGATCACGACGGAAGTCCTGGCGAGGACTCTGGAGGCCAACACATTGATGTTGGTTGGCGATGGTGCAGGCTTCAAGGTGCTGGAGTGTCCATGAAAACTCCAGGGTGTTGCTGGTTGTTTGTGTGCCCTGTCCTCCCCCCTCGCTGCGTCAAAATCCTCTAATCTTCGGTCTGTAATGATATGGTGTGTGGGTGGAGAAACTGTTAGGTTTCTGCTGATGGTGTCATATGGTTTGTAAAAAACTGGATGGTTGTTTGTGATTATGATTTCAGAAATGGAACCGGGGTTGAAGCCCTGTTTTTCTAAAAGAAAAATTGAGTTGCATTTGATTAATCATGCAATTTTGGTTAGTCTAGTGTTACACGCTTTTTTGGTCATGTTGCTTGCACAAAAGTAACAAAATTTTAATTACATGTGCATATTAATTTGATTATCCACATCTGATTCGAGTCCACTTTAAATCCACAATCCCATAAGATCCACATTCAAATCCACATCGCATCGTTATCTGTTTCGATCCGAATTCAATAAAAAAATTATAATATATATGAGAATAGTAATATCAAATCTAATCAGTTTACCAGGCACGGAAGGTTTCCCATTCAAACCCGGGCGACACCAGGCTAAATTCAAAGCTCACTCCAATACCCACCTTATTAGGCGATCCCAAGGACATGGTTGTACATCAATGTCAGCATGGATCAACGCACACAAAAAACTGCGCCAATAAGCTTTTCATAAATATAAGCACATATAGCCATAGGGCACAGGCACATAGTTCGCACAAATGATAGGTGACGCAGGTGCGAAGAAGCAGTACGTACACACAACTACGCTACAAGTTCAGTGAAGACCCAAGCAAAGGTGAACAACTGCACCATACACATGCAGACATAACGATGACAATTCGGGTAAACTGATCTGGTTTCTACTATGGGACTATTCCAGTCAGTCTAGCTTGTAGTCTCCATAGCATGAGCAATCCTCTCTACCAAGGCAACTCTCTCGTCTCATCATTGTGGTCTTCTCATGATCCTTACTTCCAAGGCAACCTGTTAAGTATAGACAGGTTCAGCCTTATAAAAGAATATAATGGTTTCAGGTTAACATATGACATTGAAATGAGATTGTTCAGACATGTTCACAGTTAAACCAAGCAACTGATTCATCCCCAATTATCAGAGCTAATTACAAGTATATATTTTTCTCGTGTTTCGAGTCTAGAACTCATTTTGGGACTTCACATATGGTCAGGGATCAAGATGGTAAGCTTAAAATCTCTAGACAATTTCTAATAAGTTCAAGATGAAACTCACGCTAGTTTCAGGGATATATCAGAACCGTCGTCATTGTCCTGCGAGCTTCCGGAATGTACTGCCGTCATAACAGATTCAGATGAAAGAACATCTTCAGTGACAACATTTTCAGTATCGGCAACAGCCATCATGCCGGCCGTGGGCACCTGAGGCATCTACATCAAAGCACACGAACAGAATAAAAATCCACGTTCCACCACACCCCAAGTTGCACTTACTTTTTATCTTCTAAAGATTAAATGTGTGCATCTAAGATCTTATTACTTGGTTTCTCAAGCGCATGTTCTCTTCTGCCAGCTGTGTGCCCTACAAGAAAAAATAAATTGCACTATAAAACGTTTCTCTTGTATAAGTACACCAAAATTTCAAAACCACGAGAACATCATTCTTCTGCAGAAGATTTAGTGCTGCTGAATGGTGAAAACAAAAAAAAAATGCAATGGAGGAACTTGGTACTCCATCGTAGTCATTACCGCGAACATTAATTTCCTCTAAATAATCTAAAATAATAGAAAAACCTTCCTACATCCGAATATCCACACATAAAAAGCTCTCTGGTCACAGATAAGAGGTTCATGCAATATTGAAAAAATAGCATTCCCATGTACAACACAAGTTCTATTTTCAAGGCAACATTAAAAGGCTCTACTTCTTACTCCACAATAACATCAACCTCCATCTCTCTAGTACTAGAAGGGCCTACATTCTATTAATAGACCTACTATCAATAAACCATGGTACGTGGAACCTCTATGCATTGAGGTTACTTGAGATTTAGAAACATATAATGCGAAGACTATTACTACAACAGAATAGCTATATTCATATATAACCAATGCATCTCAAAGAAATAAAATTGCTATGTCCATTCTTAATTAGCTTCTTAAAACACATGAAACTTTTCCAATTATTACAATCCTACACAGCTAGACCAATTCAGGTAAGTATACACAAAACCCATTGCACTCGAAACTCAGAAGAAGAGACTAATATAAAAAAAATCTGTACATGGTACAAGAAGGGATCTGGAGTGTTGCTTCCTGTTTTCTAGAACAGTAAAAACAGAGTTCATTAACTCCTCACCTTTTGTTGGAGGTCACTGATCTGTTGCATGAATTGTTGGTCCTGCAGAAACATGTCGTGTGAAACAATTGACATTTGTGCATGCAATCTAAACCAAGATTAAGAAGAATAAAATGGAGAATACACTACCTTTGTACTAAGCACCCTCTGCAGTCCTGTTTCAAGATCCTTTTCCATCTGCTGCAGTTCCCCAACACTCATTCCCCCAAGTTCCTCACCTCTCATGTGTCTATAATGTACACCACGACGTTGATGGTTAACAATATTACCGCTTTGTAGTAAACAATTTTGACTTAATCACACAAAGCCAGGATGGAACAAAATATAACCTAAGGTGAAGACTTGCTTCAGCGAGTTGTTCATTCAAACTGTTATACTTGCTGTGCTCTACCTGAAAAGATGATACATCTGTAACTATAAGCATATTAAATTAAGAAAAAAATAAAGTTTCATTGATATTTGTGTAGAGTTTGATTGGGGGATCCTAACTTTACTAATTAAAATAATGAAAAATATTTTATTCAAAAAAGCCTTAAACAACAAGAAACTATGTCAAGAAGATGTTGGAAAAATAAATTCAGGGCTAGGGCCTGGCTAGTGTGCCAGAAAGTAGGACCCAAGCCAGGAAATAATGGACAAGAAAACTGATGCGGTGGCCTAATCGTGCAATACAACATATAATTAAGGTTCTTAGCGCCGTCGTGTGCATATATCTCCTCTTCAATGTGTTATCCAAGCAATTAGGTGCTGAGAGACGGTAGAACCTGGCTGCTAGTGTGCTAGTTCCTTTGTTCTCTGGTTGCTCCATGTTGATCCCTTCGATCAATTCCGCCTGTCTCAAGTAACCTTTCAGGCTTTGGGAGGTAGGTGGAATGGCATTAATGTTTTGAGTGCAGCCTAAGTTTTTTTGGTATTAATTTTGTATGTCCACGGTAGTGGCGTCTTGAAAAATAAGACGAGTTCACATGGAAAAACAATCAAGCGCTCTATGTTTGTCCTGGTGTGGACGACGGCACATCAGATATTATGTCAATGAAGTAACAATTTCAAAACCTGTCTTGCTGAAGGGGTGTTTCGGCGCCACAATGTTCTCCAGATGTGGGGTTCTCACTTGTTAATGGGGATGACACACGCAGATTTTGGAACCTACGCTAGTCGATCCAGCTTGCACATGTTTGGTCTTCTACGGTTTCCTTAGTGGATGCTTGGAGACAAGTAGAGATGCAAAAATTGGTGCTAGAGAGAACAACTTCGAAGGATTTGAATATAACTTCTAGTTTTAGCTGAAATATTCTTTTTTTAAAAGATCTAGCAGAAATATTTGGTTCCAATGTGTGTTCTAATTCATCCAATGTGATGCAATTTATCTGACGAATATAGTTAGATTTTTTTCAAAAATAAAGTTGCTTGTGCACTACTACCTCCATCCCAAAGGTTAAGGCTTATATTATTTTTAGAAAGTCAAACTATGTCAAGTTTGACTACGCTTTTACCAAAAATCATTAACATGAAATATACAAATTAATATCATTAAATAGATAATGAAATATATATTCGCATGGTATCTACAAAATATTATATTTGTTGATAGATTGTTCTGAAAGTTAGGTAAAACTTTACTTGGGTTGACTTTAAAAAAAAATCTAAACCATAAGTTTTGGGATAAAGGTAGTATAAAATAACTTTCTATTAACATTTCCTATTGTTATGGTTAACAAATTCCATAAATTCTTACTAGACAACTAGAATGTAAGTATATGCAATCCATACAGTTGTATGGGAAAAATAAAATTATTATTGTATGTGAGCCCACTATCTTCTTTATATGAATATCTCTGTTCAACAATTAGTTAATTTCATAATTTTACAACATAGAGTCTACACACAAAAAATACTACTATACATACATTCAAATCAAGTGCAGGCTTCTCTTGTGATTTCCCCAGGTTCTTTGAATGAGTACTGTACTTGTCAATGATCTCGTCCATACTATTTCTCCAAAACAAAATCATATCAGTATAAGACAGCTATAGTTTTACAGGAAATTAATCATTGCAAATATTTGACATATCAGCAATGCAAATAATCTTGTAAATGCAAAAAAATTTAAGGTACAACATACACGATGTAATATAGGACAAATGCATAATACTAGTGCATCGAAAAAACCTGTATATCACCTAGAGTAGAAACTATCCAGAGATCTGAAATACTCCCCCGAGACAAATCTGTGACAATTAACTTTCATGATACGGAGGGAGTAGTAAGAGATATTATCTATTACTACTTCAGATTCAATCTAATCTAGATCGGAAAGTTGATCCTTCTATTGTATCGTAATCTAGCCTTGCAACAAATGTCTTTTAATAAAAAAACATTAATGCTATTTAGACCCTCAATTATTTTCTTTTGTACTATATAGAACAGATTTATTAAGTCCTCTACATAAGCTTGAAGAAAATGCCAAACTTAAAAAGATAAATTAACAAAAGAAACCTAACAAGGCATGTTCACTAAAATAAACTTTTTTTCAGCGAATGAGTTCACACTATTTGGCTAAACAAAAGATACATACGTAGTATTTCCATAAAAAACATGGCACACTAAATACTATAGTAAAGATGTTAAACTCAGAAATGGATCTAGCTAGTCAGTCGTTCAATCTGTAACATGAAGCTCCAGCCCAGACAAAAGGGATTGGTGGTTAGCACGAATAAATTGTGTACTAGACATAAAGCAGCTGACCCCTTCAGAAGAAATAGCTAGTTCAAAAAAAAAACAGAAATACATTCGTAGATAGAATTCTTTTTCGCGTCCATAAATAACACCCAGTAATTAATATATTTATTCTCATCAATAGAACAACCTGAACGACATACAAAAATTAGGCAGTGTAAAATGCAATATCCGTGCTTATAATTATACTCCATCCGTCCCACGAAGGTTGTCTAAGATTTGTAAAAATTTAGATGTATCTTGATGCTATTTATCTAGACACTAAATAGCATCTAGATACATCTAAATTTTGTGTCTAGGTACATCCGAATTTTAACAAATCTCAGACCAACCTTCGTGAGACATAGAGAAAGTATATCCTGTGCCGTAGGAAGTTCCATTCTAACTTGTACAACCTGCTTTGACTGCCAAAAGGAAGGTGGCAAGTACTACGGTACAGGGGGAGTACTTCCATTATAATCTTCCCCTCGGTTATGATTACCCATGCAAGGCCACGTATCTGTACTTGAAATGTTATTTTTCTCTTGGAGAGATCAATAATGGCAAGCACACGGCAGCACCCAAAGCCCAAAAATGTAACCCAATAGCAAACGCCTAGCCTAGAACTAGCACTACCACTGGGTACTAGAAAATCTCTACGGCTACACAGAACACGAGATCTCAGTGCACGTACGCATACGGCCGGCGTGCCACCACATGAAATCACAGGTACGTACGGGCGTGCAGCCGTGCACGACTAGCAGAGACGCCGGCCGGCCACTCGCCGATCCAGATTCCAGAGAGATGGACAGGTTTTCAGTTTACAATATTTTACTGACACAGGAGAAGACGCGCGCGCAGGGAGCAGCGAAGTAACCGGGCACAAGCATGTTCCCGCAGAAACAACGCCAACGGATCAAGGAAAAGTCGGCAGATCGATCTGGTTCCTGTTCAGAAACTACAGTGAAAAAATTCCCCATTTCTCGGGCGAGAATGGAGAGCCTCCCAAATTGGCTCAAACAATCAAGGAGGCTGTGAGAGAACCGCTGTGTTCCAGTAGCACCATATGATATCGCAGCCAAATCAAAACCCTAGAGACGAAAGCGCCGGGAAGGGAGAGAGAGAGAGAGAGCCAAGCTATCTAGCTAGTGCATGGATGGATCCAGAGAATCCGCATCGCGTCGGGGAACAAGAGATTTGTCAGGCAGATCTAACAAAAAAGCGAGAGAAGGGAGGAGAGGGTAGAACACAAAAGGAAATAGATATGTGGGAGAGATCGGATGAGAGGACGGGGAAAGAAGAAGAAGAAGGGGCGCGTGCCTGGAGCTTGCGAACTGGGAGAGTTTGCCGGTGGAGGAGAAGACGACGAGCGCGACGTCGGCGTCGCAGAGCACGCCGAGCTCCTCGGCCTTCTTGAAGAGCCCGCGCCTCCGCTTGGAGAAGGTGACCTGCCGCGCCGCCGCGCTCTCTATCCGCCGTATCTCCCGCCTCTCCCGCGCCATCTCGCCCTGGACCGGCCGCCGGGAAACCTCAACGCGCGCGCACGCACACCGCCGCCGCCGCCCTCTTGGCCGCACGAGCAAATGAGTAGATTTAGACTGCTCTCCGCCGTGGGTGTGCGCGTAGTATATAAACGGCGAGGCGAGGTGAGGGAGGGGTAGCGACGGGAAAGGAGGGCGAGGTGAGGTGAGGGGTGGGCAGCCCTCCCCGCGGCGCTGCGCTCCCATTGGCAGGCGAGGGGAGCCCGAACAGTAAGCAGGCCATTAACAAAAGCGGAGGGGGCGATCGGTCGAGCCGCACCGGTCCTTGTTTACCCAGGAAAATATCCTCTCGCCTACGGCGGGGTCTGGGTCTGGGTCTGCGGTGGGTGGAGGGAAAAGGGGAACCGCGTCTCCTGATATGGAAAGGCGGCGAGGTTGCCGGACGAGGGGATCTACAGTACTGGCCGCGCCGGATTCCCTGTTCCGTCGCGCGCGGAACCGTGTGGCTGCGCCTGTGTGCTGCCCGGCCGGCGACGTATGCGCGCGCGGCGGGGGCCATGTCGGCTCGATCTCCATGTCCATTGACACGTGATCAGCGAAACTAAGCAATAATCGACCACGACAGGGCCGGGGAAACTTGGCTTTCTTGGCCGCTGGGTGGTGCTAGTTAATCTCGTTCCTGTACTTGACTGGGACGCGTCATGGAGGACGTACGACGGGGAGAGTGACCGGCCGATGGATTCGTGGTCGTGGCTGCAGGGCTTCTCTGTGTGTGGGGGTCGTGCTGTGTCGAGAACATATCTAGTGATACCACACTTTATTTGATACCATGATACCACTCTTTAAAATTTAAATTGTAAATGTCAAAAAATTCGAAACTAAAATTTTGGGTGTTCACAACATGTGTGTTTACATACCTTGTAACTTTCATAACAAAATTTGAAATATCCTTAGAGAAACAAAAAAGAGAAATCTAGCATGAATAGTGTCACATAAAGACGAAAATTCAAAATGCCACTATTCACACAACATTTGTCTTTTTTGTTTCTCTTTGTGTACTTTAAATTTGGATCTGAAAATTTTAGAAAATGTAAACATACATCTTGTGAACAACCACAAATTTATTGTAATTTTTTTTGTCACTTACAAATTTAAATTTTGTGATGTGGTATCATGGTATCATGTGAGGTGTGGTATCACTAGATATTTTCCCGTGCTGTGTCATGTGTGTCACCTCCTTCTCGCTGTGCTGTGACTGTGAGTGGGAGGTGCTGCACAGCTCGCTGCCGCAGCGTTTTCTCATTCTCATTGGCCGATCAATGCGTGTAGCCGCAGCGTCTCCACTGTAGAAGAATAGGGCGGATTTTCACGCACTCTCACAGTCTCACGGGAGAAGCCAGCTGTGTTGTGCCCTACAGTAAAATAGGGAAACCATGTCAGCAGATGTGTTCTCCTAGTTTTTTTTTTTTTTTTTTTTTTTTGGCAAATGTGACCTTTTGACAAAACTGTCTCATCTCAACTTCTGGTAAAACTATTGGGGAATCTGATCACTAGTTCAGCGCCAAAAAGGATGGAGCTGAAGTTGCGCAAGTCGACGCCAAAGATTTTCGACACAAAATGGTTTCACTCGGGACCATTGGCATTGACGCCGCTGCCGACATTTTGAGTTACATGATGAGCCATTAGTTTCACACAAAAAAAGACCTCCTACATAGGGGCATGTCGTCTATGTGTGCTAGGCGTTGCCCCGCTTTTCTGTGACACTGACCTCTCGAATAAAGTTCAAAAAACCTAGCTAGGGGACGCTTTGAGTGCTAAGAATCATTTTTTCCTAATCTTATCTGAACACACTTTTTTTTCTTTCTTACGATATGCATCTTCTCTGAACTCACTTAGGGCACATTTTTTTGTGCTAGGCGTTATAGTATGTATTAAATCATTACATGCATCTTACTATGAACCCTAGTTTCACTATCCACCCAAGGACAATCAGATCTCGCATAAAATAACCGACTGCAAAGAAAAATTCTAGTTGGTGATGCTGGGGAAGAAATGATGGTGCGTTCGAACGTATTCAAGAAGGAGTTCTTCAAGCCAATGGTTTATGTAGTTGAGGAAGTGGCGAGATGTTGGGGAACAAAAATAGATGAGTCCATGGTTGATGTAGTCCTGGCTACACATTTCCATATGAATGAATTTGCACACATCCTTTCACTTCTTTTGACTTGCAGTCCATATATTGCTAAGTAAGCTAGCATCTTATACTAACTGGAAATGTGACGCACTCTAGTTAGAGAGAATAAATAACTTTACCTTCGTGTTCTTCCCTACAAAGCCTCACTATAGCCCTAAAAAAATGTTTGATGGCCAAGTTTGACTCCCCTTCCAGCATGCACACCGAGTGACACCACGTACATCCGGTTATACACCGGGTATGCCATGTTGTCATTTTTCCTTGTGACCGGCGCCTAGCTCCTAATTTATCTTCTAACCATTAGGGCATCTATAGCGGACCGACACAAACAGATGCAAAGTGGTTGTTTGCGTCGAGCCGGTCAAAAATAGTGGAAAACCCTAAATCAGCAGCCTGACGCTTAGTAACCGGTGTGCCCGCACGGACGCGTTCGTGGCCCAAATATGCACCTAGAATGTGTCGCCATGGACACATCACGGTCAGTGTGCGTCCGCGTCATTCTCCTTCGAGCACGCCTGGCAGCGACCGTGCATGTTTCGTCTATTGCGCGGTGCCGCTTCAGTTTTCCATGCCCCACTCATGGCGCTGCCCCTGATAACCCCCAAGTGCAGGGGATCACCACAGTACAATTTGATAAGTATTTGAGTGTCAAACCCACGATGAGTTGAAGGTAAACTATCTATCCTCTAAAGCCCTATAACCCACTTATATGACCTTCTATGCAAAGCTAGGAGATATGGTGTGTGTGTAGAGGTTTTACTAGAACTATAGATGCTGAAATTAAAATGCAAAAAGTAAAACTAGTGCAATAATATGTAAAGTGAAATAAAGTAAAATGCAATGCAATGAGATGAAGTGAAGTGAAGTAGAGTAACTCGTGAGAGCAAGTGTTCAGGCAAATTGCTATTTCACTTGTGTGGTTGTCATAATTAGTGAAGCTCATTAGTCTTTTCAGTGCTTTTTCTAGGGAGGATCCATAGATAGGTGCAGCCATAAGCATGTGCAAATACACCCCTTATGATGGGTCCTAGAGCCATTTTCATGTGCAACTATAGGAATCATTAAGACATAAATGTTCCATCATAGCCATAAGTTTAAAGGTCCCCATAATTGGTCACCCCGTTAACATGCATCTAAGAATCGGGACCGAGTTTCTGTCGCTCTCACTATCCCTCATCCTATCAACATGCAACGGTGATAACCTTATGCATCCATTGACATATGTGTGCACTCATAAATCAATACATAAGATCATCATGGAAGATAACAAATACTTGTATGCAACCAACAACAAACTATATAACAATTTCCATGAACAATTCACTACTCAAACATCAACATAGAGATACAATAGATCATGGGAAAACAATAAATTGCATCATACATCATGTTTGCCAAGAGATTACAGAGGGAGATGATGAGGAGTTGATGTATATGTTGATGAAGATGATGAAGATGGTGCTGATGCCTTCACCGGAGGGGTTGGAGTCCATAGAGGCGTTTCCGGCAGCGTTTCCCCCGCTTCGATCTCCATCGGCGGTGGCCCGCTGACTCTCTGTTTCTGTGTTTTTGATCTACGCTGTCGTTGCCTCGACGAAACTCCCGGGGGTCGTATATATAGTAGTTTTTAGGGCAAAACAAATCAGTTCGTGAAAAGATGAGGCAAAAACGGACGCTCGAGGGCCGAAAGAGGCCTGGTGGCGTGACCAGAGGGGGAGGCCACACCACCCTCTTTATTTCCCAGTCTGTTGACCTCCTGGTGGCCCACATTAGCTCATTTTTTTCATCTCTAAAGTTCCAAAGCGTGGCCCCTGACCTTTCCCTTTTTGAAGTCCCGTAGCTCCTGGAAAGTCAAAAACAGTAACAAGTGGTGTTTCCTGCCAAACAGAATTAGAACCGGAGTAGGGGGGTTGTTTAGAAAATCCCCTAAGACATCATAAAACATGGGGATAACATTATATAAGAGGAATTAACCAAAACAACCCCAAGAGGAATGATCGATATAACACGGTTTAATTACATGTATCATATTCATTAGCTAGATAACGAAAACAAATTGATGCTACAACCACAAGAGGAATGAAATAACATGAGTTTAACTACATGTATAGCTGGATAAACCAAAATTAATTAACCAAATAATCACAAGAGGAATGATATAACATAGGCTTAACTACATGTGTATAGTCATTAGCTGGATAGTAACAAAAATGAATGGACCAAAGAACCACAAGAGGAATGAAATAACTTGGGCTTAACTACATTTGGTATAGTCATTAGCTGGATTTCAAAAATGAATTCACCAAACAGTCACAATAGGAATGAAATGACCTGGGCTTAGCTACATGTAGATTGTCATTAGCTGGATAACAAAAACCGTAGCTAGATCCTTGATTCTTCCGTACAGTTAATTGCAAGGAATTCCTATATTACTAGGCCACCCTACACACATTCATTTCGAAGAACTGCCCATTGCAAAGGGTGCCGAGAGAGTGTGCTAGCAGAGTAAGCTCGCAGACAGCGATCGATCATGGACACGAGACGTGCCGCTCTCAGCTTTCTCCTAGTACTCACGATCTTGCACGCAAACCCTACATCTATTTCGGCGGGCGACGGCGGTTCGTGTTCCTTGCTGGATCCCATTTCACTATGTTCTTTTCGCTATATGATTGATTCTTTTATGTTGTTGTGTTAATTCATCTGGCCGGCCAGAGGTGTGCAAATATGGGGTACCGTTGTTACCGTTCTGCAAAGATTGGAGCTGCAAGGCGGGATGCTGGGTGGAGGCGAAGCTGCTCCGCGCTCGTGTAAAGGAACACAGGTGCATCAAGGGCGGCTTAAAGGGCGTGTGCTACTGCCTCTTCTGCGGGAAGCACTTGGCGCTCGATTAAAACAATCACAGACCGGAGCTATTTGCTGTCAATGAGGAATCCATGCTTCATCTTAAAATTAGCGCATTCCTCCTCTGTTAAAGGTGGTGGTACCTTGGTCGTGCTAATGTGTGGTTAAAATATATCTAATAATCTTATAATTGGGAGAAGAAATTCCGTTTCGTCTGTTTTCCTTGCTACTAGTGTGCTCAAGTATCTTGCTACCATGGACATTTATGACATGATAATCTTTGCCCAAGCCAGAACTGAGAGTCGTGATTTTCAATTCAGGTTTGAGCAAATTAATTACGAGACGGCTAACTTCTCCTAAAATTTGGAAATTATTTCAGATTATCTCACCTAAATTTCATGGATTTAAACAACATTTAACCAAATTTGGTGTTTATTTGAATTTGGTCCAAGTCTAGTGTGAAAATTTCTTGAACTTATATTCCAGAACCCAGCCTTTTCAAAAAAAAAATTCCAGAACCCACCAGAATTACCAAGGTGCTCCCTTTTATTTGAACTAGATAATACCCTACGCGATAGCGGAATTATTAACAAAATATGCAAAGAATTAGGTCATAAGACATGCATAACTTTTGTCAAAATTAATACAATAATTTCCCGCATTGAGACAATACTTTATGTGTAGGCATTTAAAGTAATGGCTAATCGTAAACACAACATTTATCGATGTTATGTCGGCATTTAAAGTAATGGCATGTTGAGTCTGCTAATTGTGAACACAACATATATCGATGTTGTAAGCAACATAGGGTGTGTTTGGTAGCCTGGCTCACAGAAAATTCCATACTAGACGAGATTTGGGTGTTTGGTAGGTAGGGTCATGTGTACGGGCGTTGCCCACCTCATACTAAAAAGGGCTCAACCATGCCCGGTTGCGAAGCCCAAATCGAGGTTCGCAAGTCAGCTCAGCCGAGCTCATCCCCAAAAGAGAGACAACGCGTCCCGTAAAGATCTTCGCATGTCCTGCTGGAGGAGTCTCTCCCGAATCCACTCAGCCCCACCCCGTAACCTCGAGCCGCCAACCACGACAATCTCTCGTCCTCCCGCATCGCCGCCCGCCATCTCCCTCCAGTGCCCAAGCTCGCCGACTCCCCGAGACCCCGTGGATGCCCTCGAGTTGATTTTTATCATCTTTTATGATATTTTGAGAATTTAAGAAAAAAAAAGGGAGTTTAAAAGCCCTAGGGGAAAAATGGTCATTTTGACAAAATCCAAAATTGAGTAAAATGTGTTACAAGACTAGTAAAATTCTTTCAAACAAGATTTCAAATACTGAGATCATAACAAATGTCAAACCCATTCAAAACATTTCAGAACATTTTGAAGGAATTACGAAATGCCCTAAAATAGAATTAATATACTATATAATTCTAGGTAAAACACACAAAGGGGGAAACTCCAATATAAATCCTAAAGCGTATCATAATTACGATCGCACCATAGTAATTCGCTATTATACCCACGTTCGCCTCTTCTGGTCTTACCTCTAAAACTACTTATAGTGAGAGTAACATAGCTAGTAACATCACACAACTCAAGGCATTTTGGTGACATTACATGACAACGAATGAAGAAAAAGAGTGAGGTGTAACTAGCTAAAACAAAACATCACACACTCCAACACAAGATGAGTCTACAGCATAATAAATGACATAATGCATAACACTGTATATAAGTTTCTGCCCACTATGAAGGTAGTAACTTAGACATGTTACTAGTCTAAGTTACCCCCACTATAAGTAGCCTAAATGACCTTGACTCAACGGGAAACACTATGTTTGGGTATTCGTGAAGCTGAGATCACTAGTAGGAAAATGTTTAGCTCTGGCGCGGCATCTTATATTTTCTGTGACGCATGGCTATGAGGCACTGGTATCACGCCATTGGTAGCATCTAACCCGTGGCGCATGGGGTTGGTGCGTCACTGGCATGTGCATAGACCGAGAAAGATGTGCCACCGGCCTTGACTCGCACGGTGGGCGAAAATGAAATTTAAATTCAAAAAAAATACTAAAATGCGGGAGAAGTCTGAAATTTTCCATTCATTCAAAGATAATTTACATTTACATAGGAAATAAAAAAGGGAAAAAGTCCTAACTAACTCCTATCGGCGAGCCCCTGCACCGACGTCGACGGTGCCGCCTACTCCTCATCCTCGTCTTAGGTGAGGTCTACGAACGTGTGTTACATCCATAGCCCCTGCTGCGGCCAAGCCAGATACTCCAGGTAGACCGATGACGCTTGTGGATGCCACGCTGATGACCCTGCTAAGACCAAGCCGGGTATGCATGCTGCTGCGGTAGCGGTGGCACAATCTTCCCCGGCCACTGAGCCTGCGGCCAAGCAGGGTATGCTTGTTGGGCCGGCGGCAGTTGCGGTGGCGGTGGCATCATCTACCCCTGCCACTCGGCATGCAGCGACGTGTGTGGTACTAGTGGTAGAGGCGGCAGAAGCGGCGTGTGGTGCCCCGCCACCAGCGCGCTGAGCGGGATGACATCATCCAGACCCTCCTCTGAGGACCATTTGGCGTCCTCCTTCGCTTTTGACTCGGCAACGGCGTGCAGGGCGGCCGCCTCCTCGTCGTAGTCATCCGGCAAGAGTGCCTCCTCCTTCGTAGCTAGAGGCGCATTGCCATCTTCCTCGTCTTTGTCGTCGGTGGTCACGGCGAGGTCGATGTGGTCCTCGCCAGGCTGGAAGTACTAGACTGCCGTTTGGCGAGGCGCACCTCGTGCTCCCACGCGAGGAAGGAGCGGCATAAATAGCGCCGCATTGACTGCCTCCTGCCGGTGGTGCATCTCCGCATCCAGCACCCTCCCGCAAGCGGCATCAGCGGCACCAACACCCTCCCCGATCGAGGTGCCATTCGCTCGGAAGAGACGCATCGTTGTGGAGGATTGGGTCGGCTTGCACACACCAGCGTTGGCATTCCCCCATCGAGGAGTAAGCCCGGTTGCAACCGCGCCGACGCCTTTTGTTGACGCCCGCCTCCTCCGCAACAACTTGCGGGCCGACAAAATTGGCCGCGTGCGGAGGCGGCGATAGGTTGCAGCCGAGGCAAGAAGGAGGTGGCGGCGAAGATCGGTGGTGGTGGCCCGAGGATGAGCTGGCCTCGTCGTCATTCAGCACCTTCTTGGACCACCTCGGCATTTTTGCCATATTGGCGACGTCGACGTCCTTGGCTTTATTTTGGATGCATCTGTTGGCGCAGGCGCATGTGCGGTGTTATGGGGGAGAAACCAGCGCAGGGCCGACATAAGAAACCCCTATGCCATCAATGTCCGCACTACTTCTGGTACCTTCTGCATCAATTGCGGCGTAAGAGCCCAAGCGGCGGACATTGATGGCGCGGTAGGCTGCCGCGTGATGACCCACAAGTATAGGGGGTGTATCGTAGTACTTTCGATAAATAAGAGTGTCGAACCCAACAAGGAGCAGAAGGTGTTGACAAGCAGTTTCGATGAAGGATTCACTGTAAATGCTCACAGACAAGTATTCAGGGGGTTTTGATATAGAAGATAAATAAAGTACAAGTAAATAAAATGCGAGAGTAATAGTTGCAGCGAGTGGCCCAATCCTTTTTAGCACAAAGGACAAGCCGGTTTGTTTACTTATGATGACCAAACGTTCTTGAGGACACATGGGAATTTAGTCTAGTGTTTTCGCTTCATATAGTTGATTAATCTTCATTGTTTTGATAAGTGTTGTGTGGGTGAACATATGCTAATGCACTGCCCTTCCTAGGACTAATACATAATTGTGATTATACCCCTTGCAAGCATCCGCAAATACAAGAAAGTAATTAAGATAAATCTAACCACAGCCTTAAACTGCGAGATCCTGCTATCCCTCCCGCATCGATATACCAACGGGGGTTCGAGTTGCTTGTCACTCCGGCAACCCCACAATTAGCAAACGAATACAAGATGTATTCCCCTAGGCCCATAAAGGTGAAGTATCATGTAGTCGACGTTCGCATGAAACCACTAGAAGAATAACACCACAACTTAAATATCAAACCATTGAATATTACTCAACATAGTTCACTACTAACATTTACACTTCACCCATGTCCTCAAGAACTAAACGAACTACTCACGAGACATCATATGGAACATGATCAGAGGTGATATGATGATGAATAACAATCTGAACATAAACCTTGGTTCAATGGTTTCACTCAATAGCATCAATAACAAGGAGTAATCAATATCGGGAGAGTTTCCCCTATGAAACAATCAAGATTCAACCCTAGATGTTACAGTGGTGACGAGGTGCAGCGGTGGAGATGACGGTGACGGTGGTGGAGATGATGGTGATGATGATCCCAATGAAGTCCAGCTCGATGACGGTGATGATGGCGTCGATTTCCCCCTCCGGGAGGGAATTTCCCCGGCGGATTTCAGCCTGCCGGAGAGCTCTTTTCTCTCTGGTGTTTTCCGTCCCGCAGAGGCGGCTGTGTCACCTCGCGATTATGCCCAGCACCTTAGGTTTTCGGGTAGATGAAGTACGTGAAAGAGAGGCGGCCGAGAGGGGCTGTGGGCCCCCTCCCCACAAGGCGGCACGGCCAGGGCAGGGCCCGCTCCGGCCTATGGGGGGCCCATGGCGGTCCTCCTCGGCTCCTCCTTCTGGCTGGCTCATTCTTCTGGAAAAATAAGATCTTCGGTGTAATTTCCGTCAATTGTTGATCTTCAGAAATATTGCATTCTGACGGCGCTTTTTCCAGCAGAATCCTGACTCCGGTGAGTGATTCTCCAATAATCATGAAACATGCAAAATAGGTGAAATAACATAAGTATCATCTCTAAATATCAAATATATCAATGAATAACAGTAAATTATGATATAAAATAGTGATGCAAAATGGACGTATCAACTCCCCCAAGCTTAGACTTCGCTTGTCCCCAAGCGAAACCGAACTCGGTAAACAAGACCACATGTTTATGGAGTGAAGAGTCGATAAATAAAATACGGACAAGAAGCATCATATTGATTCACACAAAACATTCTAGTGAACAACTTCCTCATATAATTCAACTTGAAACAAGTAGAAGGAAATCACAAATAAAGGTGTATAGGAAATCATAATTGGTGATGGCAAACTTCGTTCTTGGTCAAAGAACAGTTAACAGATTGTACTTATCTATCGAGCAGCGTTCTTATATTAAAGCTTATATAGCGAAACTTGCATACTCAATCATAATAATCTCCTCATAATCATTGATAACCTTCAAAGCTATATTCATTCGGATAAAACTTGTACTAAACAAGGAAGAGTAAAAGGCATGATTAAGTAGATCACAATATAAATGGTTTGATCACAACAACTCAATTGCTTGCTTAAGATAGAGGGAAATAGGTTTACTGACTCAACATAAAGCAAAAGATAGGCCCTTCGTAGAGGAAGCAGGGATTAAATCATGTGCTAGAGCTTTTTAAGTTTTGAAATCATATAGAGAGCATAAAAGTAAAGTTTGAGAGGTGTTTGTTGTTGTCAACGAATGGTAGTGGGTACTCTAACCCCCTTGCCAAACAGACTTCCAAAGAGCGGCTCCCATGAAGGACGTTATCTCTACCAGCAAGGTAGATCATCCCTTTTCTCTTTTGTTTACACATGTACTTTAGTTTATTTAAGGATGACACTCCTCCCAACCTTTGCTTTCACAAGCCATGGCTAACCGAATCCTTGGGTGCCTTCCAACATTTCACATACCATGGAGGAGTGTCTATTGCAAAATTAAGTTGCTTACTGGTGAATCAGGGCAAAACATGTGAAGAGAATTATTAATGAAAGTTAATTAATTGGGGCTGGGAAGCCCGTTGCTAGCTCTTTTTGCAAAATTATTGGATAAGTGGATGAAGCCACTAGTCCATTAGTGAAAGTTGCCCAACAAGATTGAAAGGTAAAACACCACATACTTCCTCATGAGCTATAAAACATTGACACAAATAAGGGATGATAACTTTTGAATTGTTTAAAGGTAGCACATGAAGTATTTACTTGGAATGGCAGGGAAATACCACATAGTAGGTAGTTATGGTGGACACTGATGGCATAGGTTTGGGTTAAGGTTCGGATGTACGAGAAGCATTCCCTCTCAGTACAGGTCTTTGGCTAGCAAGGTTGATTAGCAAGCATAAGATTTGAGGGAAACAAACAAATATACATGTGATAGAAACAATCATGCATCTTCCTTGTAAGCACAAACAATTTTAACTTTAGAATACTAAGCTAAGAGCTAACAAGAAGGACAGATAATGAAATAACATATCTACATGTACTTCCTTTTTCTACTTAAACTCAAAGTGTTGTTGCTATTGACCAATGCTAAGTTTGCCAAAACCAAATAGATTACTCAATGCTCCCAAAGTGATACCAATACTAACAACAAGATCAATCATATAATAGAGATTGCAAACTAAAATAAGATGTGCAATATGTAAATGATAAAACTTCTCATTAATATTCCATAAAGATAACTCACACCAAGGGATACATAGATAACCAACTAAAAGAGAGATACTTCCATACTGCAACCCATCTTATATGATAACTTCCCTACTCATGATATGACACTACTTGATAGTAAAAAGGTAAAAGATAGTGATGATGTGATACCGCGGCACCCCCCCCAAGCTTGGAACAAACCAAGGGGGTGCCAATACCAATGATGAATTACTCCTTCGGCGGCGGTGGTGATGAATTCTTCCCATCATCAGACTTCCAAGGAAGAGGCTCTCCATCAACAAACGACATCTTGGTCTCAGGAATCCTGAAACTAGTGATGTCTACGGGAGCTTCTATTCTTGTAGACAGTGTTGGGCCTCCAAGAGCAGAGGTTTGTAGAACAGCAGCAAGTTTCCCTTAAGTGGATCACCCAAGGTTTATCGAACTCAGGGAGGAAGAGGTCAAAGATATCCCTCTCATGCAACCCCGCAACAACAAAGCAAGAAGTCTCTTGTGTCCCCAACACACCTAATAGGTGCACTAGTTCGGCGAAGAGATAGTGAAATACAGGTGGTATGAATAAGTATGAGCAGTAGTAACGCAAGTAAAACAAGTAAACAAGCAGACGATAGCGATATTTAGGAACAAGGCCTAGGGATTACACTTTCACTAGTGGACACTCTCAACATTGATCACATAACAGAATAGATAAATGCATACTCTACACTCTTGTTGGATGATGAACACATTGCGTAGGATTACACGAACCCTCAATGCCGGAGTTAACAAGGTCCACAATTCAATGTTCATATTTAAATAACCTTAGAGTGCATGAAAGATCAACACAACTAAACCAAGTACTAACATAGCATGCACACTGTCACCTTCACACTATGTAGGAGGAATAGATCACATCAATACCATCATAGCAATAGTTAACTTCATAATCTACAAGAGATCATAATCATAGCCTACGCCAAGTACTAACACGGATGCACACACTGTCACCATTACACCGTGCGGGAGGAATAAAACTACTTTAATAACATCACTAGAGTAGCACATAGATAAATTGTGATACAAAACACATTGCAATCATAAAGAGATATAAATAAGCACTTCACTACGCCATTCATAACGGTGAATAAGTATTCTGTGAAATATAGCCTAAGAGACCCACACGGTGCACACACTCGTCACCTTTACACACGTGGGACAAGGAGTCTCCGGAGATCACATAAGTAAAACCCACTTGACTAGCATAATGACATCTAGATTACAAGCATCATCATATGAATCTCAATCATGTAAGGCAACTCATGAGATTATTGTATTGAAGTACATAGGAGAGAGATGAACCACATAGCTACCGGTACAGCCCCGAGCCTCGATGGAGAACTACTCCCTCCTCATGGGAGACAGCAGCGTTGATGAAGATGGCGGTGGTGTCGATGGAGGAGCCTTCCGGGGCACTTCCCCGTCCCGCGGCGTGCCGGAACGGAGACTCCTGTCCCCGGATCTTGGCTTCGCGATGGCGGCGGCTCTGGAAGGTTTCTCGTACCGTGGCTTTTCCGTATCGAGGTTTTAGGTCTGGGACCTTTATATAGGCGAAGAGGCGGCGTCAGGAGGTCAACGAGGCGACGACACCATAGGGGGGCGCGGGCCACCCCCAGGCCGCGCCACCCTGTCGTCTGGGGCCCACAAGGCCCTCCTCTGGCGGCTCTCGGGTGTTCTGGATGCTTCCGGGCAAAATAGGAACCTGGGCGTTGATTTCGTCCAATTCCGAGAATATTTCTTTACTAGGATTTCTGAAACCAAAAACAGCGAAAACGTGAACCGGCACTTCGGCATCTTGTTAATAGGTTAGTTCCGGAAAATGCACGAATATGACATAAAGTGTGCATAAAACATGTAGATATCATCAATAATGTGGCATGGAACATAAGAAATTATCGATACGTCGGAGACGTATCAGCATCCCCAAGCTTAGTTCTGCTCGTCCCGAGCGGGTAAACGATAAACAAAGATAATTTCCGGAGTGACATGCCATCATAACCTTGATCATACTATTTGTAAACATATGTAATGAATGCAGCGATCAAAACAATGGTAATGACATGAGTAAACAAGTGAATCATAAAGCAAAGACTTTTCATGAATAGTACTTCAAGACAAGCATCAATAAGTCTTGCATAAGAGTTAACTCATAAAGCAATAATTTAAAGTAAAGACATTGAAGCAACACAATGGAAGATTAAGTTTCAGCGGTTGCTTTCAACTTGTAACATGTATATCTCATGGATAATTGTCAACATAGAGTAATATAACAAGTGCAATAAGCAAGTATGTAAGAATCAATGCACAATTCACACAAGTGTTTGCTTCTTGAGGTGGAGAGAAATAGGTGAACTGACTCAACATAAAAGTAAAAAGAATGGTCCTTCCAAGAGGAAAGCATCGATTGCTATATTTGTGCTAGAGCTTTTATTTTGAAAACATGAAACTATTTTGTCAACGGTAGTAATAAAGCATATGAGTTATGTAAATTATATCTTACAAGTTGCAAGCCTCATGCATAGTATACTAATAGTGCCCGCACCTTGTCCTAATTAGCTTGGACTACTGGATCATCGCAATACACATGTTTTAACCAAGTGTCACAAAGGGGTACCTCCATGCCGCCTCGTACAAAGGTCTAAGGAGAAAGCTCGCATTTTGGATTTCTCGCTTTTGATTATTCTCAACTTAGACATCCATACCGGGACAACATGGACAACAGATAATGGACTCCTCTTTAATGCATAAGCATGTAGCAACAATTAGTGTTCTCATATGAGATTGAGGATATATGTCCAAAACTGAAACTTCCACCATGATTCATGGCTTTAGTTAGCGGCCCAATGTTCTTCTCTAACAATATGCATGCTCTAACCATTAAAGTGGTAGATCTCTCTTACTTCGAGACAAGACGGACATGCATAGCAACTCACATGATATTCAACAAAGAGTAGTTGATGGCGTCCCCGTAAACATGGTTATCGCACAACAAGCAACTTAATAAGAGATAAAGTCCATAAGTACATATTCAATACCACAATAGTTTTTAAGCTATTTGTCCCATGAGCTATATATTGCAAAGGTAAAGAATGGAAATTTTAAAGGTAGCACTCAAGCAATTTACTTTGGAATGGCGGATAAATACCATGTAGTAGGTAGGTATGGTGGACACAAACGGCATAGTGGTTGGCTCAAGGATTTTGGATGCATGAGAAGTATTCCCTCTCGATACAAGGTTTAGGCTAGCAAGGTTATTTGAAACAAACACAAGGATGAACCGGTGCAGCAAAACTCACATAAAAGACATATTGTAAACATTATAAGACTCTACACCGTCTTCCTTGTTGTTCAAAACTCAATACTAGAAATTATCTAGACTTTAGAGAGACCAATTATGCAAACCAAATTTTAGCAAGCTCTATGTATTTCTTCATTAATGGTTGCAAAGTATATGATGCAAGAGCTTAAACATGAGCACAACAATTGCCAAGTATCAAATTATTCAAGACATTTTAGAGTTACTACATGTAGCATTTCCCGATTCCAACCAT
This sequence comes from Lolium rigidum, assembly GCF_022539505.1. Classification (NCBI taxonomy): domain Eukaryota; kingdom Viridiplantae; phylum Streptophyta; class Magnoliopsida; order Poales; family Poaceae; genus Lolium; species Lolium rigidum. Next base: position 44,365,295 of record NC_061508.1, read on the forward strand.
ATGACAATTTAACGAAGAAGATTCAACCTTCGCCATGAATACTAAAAGCTAAGAACACATGTGTTCATATGAACCAGCGGACCGTGTCTCTCTCCCACACAATCATTTATTCAAACAAAAACAAAAACAAAAGCACACAGACGCTCCAAGTAAAGTACATAAGATGTGGCCGAATAAAAATATAGTTTCAAGAGAAGGAACCTGATAAGTTTGTCGATGAAGAAGGGGATGCCTTGGGCATCCCCAAGCTTAGATGCTTGAGTCTTCTTGAAATATGCAGGGGTGAACCACCGGGGCATCCCCAAGCTTGGAGCTTTCACTCTCCTTGATCATAGTATATCATCCTCCTCTCGTGACCCTTGAAAACTTCCTCCACACCAAACTCGAAACAACTCATTAGAGGGTTAGTGCACAATAAAAATTAACATGTTCAGAGGTGACACAATCATTCTTAACACTTCTGGACATTGCATAAAGCTACTGGACATTAATGGAACAAAGAAATTCATCCACCATAGCAAAAGAGGCAATGTGAAATAAAAGGCAGAATCTGTCAAAACGAACAGTCCGTAAAGATGGATTTTATTGAGGCACCAGACTTGCTCAAATGAAAATTCCCAAATTGAATGAAAGTTGCGTACATATCCGAGGATCACGCACGTAAATTGGCTTAATTTTCCGAGCTACCTACAGGGAGGCAGGTCGAAATTCGTGACAAGCAAAGAAATCAGAATCGCGCAAGTAATCCAAATCTAGTATGAACTTTACTATCAAAGACTTTACTTGGCACAACAAAACACAAAACTAAGATAAGGAGAGGTTGCTACAGTAGTAACAACTTCCAAGACACAAATATAAAACAAAGTACTGTAGCAAAATAAACACATGGGTTATCTTCCAAGAAGTTCTTTCTTTATAGCCATTAAGATGGGCTCAGCAGTTTTAATGATGCACTCGCAAGAAATAGTATTTGAAGCAAAAGAGAGCATCAAAAGGCAAATTCAAAACACATTTAAGTCTAACATGCTTCCTATGCATAGGAATCTTGTAAATAAACAAGTTCATGAAGAGCAAAGTAACAAGCATAGAAAGATAAAACAAGTGTAGGTTCAAAAATTTCAGCACATAGAGAGGCATTTTAGTAACATGAAAATTTCTACAACCATAGTTTCCTCTCTCATAATAATATTCAGTAGCATCATGAGCAAACTCAACAATATAACTATCACATAAAGCATTCTTATCATGAGTCTCATGCATAAAATTATTACTCTCCACATAGGCATAATCAATTTTATTAGTCTAAGTGGGAGCAAATTCAACAAAGTAGCTATCATTATTATTCTCATCATCAAATATAGGAGGCATATTGTAATCATAATTAAATTTATCCTCCATAACAGGCGGTACTAAAAGACTACTATCATTATAATCATCATAAATAGGAGGCAAAGTATCATCAAAGTAAATTTTCTCCTCAATGCTTGGGGGACTAAAAAGATCATGCTCATCAAAACCAGCTTCCCCAAGCTTAGAATTTTCCATATCATTAGCAACAATGGTATTCAAAGTATTCATGCTAATATGTTCCATGGGTTTTTTAATTTCCGCATCAAACCATCCGTGTCTTAAATCAGGAAATAGAATAAGAATCTCATTGTCGTCCATTATGCCAAACTAGTGTAAACAAGAAACAAAAAGATGCAATTGCAGGATCTAAAGGAAATAGCTTCGAGTACTTACAACGGCGAAAATAGCTTAGTAGCCGAGATCCGGAGTGTGAGTACCTTTTACCTTTCCTCCCCGGCAACGGCGCCGTAAAATAGCTTGATGTCTACGGGAGCTTCTATTCTTGTAGACAAGTGTTGGGCCTCCAAGAGCAGAGGTTTGTAGAACAGCAGCAAGTTTCCCTTAAGTGGATCACCCAAGGTTTATCGAACTCGGGGAGGAAGAGGTCAAAGATATCCCTCTCATGCAACCCCGCAACAACAAAGCAAGAAGTCTCTTGTGTCCCCAACACACCTAATAGGTGCACTAGTTCGGCGAAGAGATAGTGAAATACGAGTGGTATGAATAAGTATGAGCAAGTAGTAACGCAACAAGATAGTAACGCAAGAAAACAAGAAACAAGCAACGATAGCAGTATTTAGGAACAAGGCCTAGGGATTACACTTTCACTAGTGGACACTCTCAACATTGATCACATAACGAATAGATAAATGCATACTCTACACTCTTGTTGGATGATGAACACATTGCGTAGGATTACACGAACCCTCAATGCCGGAGTTAACAAGCTCCACAATTCAATGTTCATATTTAAATAACCTTAGAGTGCATGAAAGATCAACACAACTAAACCAAGTACTAACATAGCATGCACACTGTCACCTTCACACTATGTAGGAGGAATATATCACATCAATACCATCATAGCAATAGTTAACTTCATAATCTACAAGAGATCATAATCATAGCCTACGCCAAGTACTAACACGGATGCACACACCGTCACCATTACACCGTGCAGGAGGAATAAAACTACTTTAATAACATCACTAGAGTAGCACATAGATAAATTGTGATACAAAACACATTGCAATCATAAAGAGATATAAATAAGCACTTCACTACGCCATTCATAACAGTGAATAAGTATTCGTGAAATATAGCCTAAGAGACCCACACGGTGCACACACCGTCACCTTTACACACATGGGACAAGGAGTCTCCGGAGATCACATAAGTAAAACCCACTTGACTAGCATAATGACATCTAGATTACAAGCATCATCATATGAATCTCAATCATGTAAGGCAGCTCATGAGATTATTGTATTGAAGTACATAGGAGAGAGATGAACCACATAGCTACCGCAGTACAGCCCCGAGCCTCGATGGAGAACTACTCCCTCCTCATGGGAGACAAGCAGCGTTGATGAAGATGGCGGTGGTGTCGATGGAGGAGCCTTCCGGGGGCACTTCCCCGTCCCGGCGGCGTGCCGGAACAGAGACTCCTGTCCCCCAGATCTTGGCTTCGCGATGGCGGCGGCTCTGGAAGGTTTCTCGTACCGTGACTTTTCCGTATCGAGGTTTTAGGTCTGGGACCTTTATATAGGCGAAGAGGCGGCGTCAGGAGGTCAACGAGGCGACGACACCATAGGGGGGCGCGGGCCACCCCCAGGCCATGCCACCCTGTCGTCTGGGGCCCACAAGGCCCTCCTCTGGCGGCTCTCGGGTGTTCTGGATGCTTCCGGGCAAAATAGGAACCTGGGCGTTGATTTCGTCCAATTCCGAGAATATTTCTTTACTAGGATTTCTGAAACCAAAAACAGCGAGAAAACGAGAACCGGCACTTCGGCATCTTGTTAATAGGTTAGTTCCAGAAAATGCACGAATATGACATAAAGTGTGCATAAAACATGTAGATGTCATCAATAATGTGGCATGGAACATAAGAAATTATCGATACGTCGGAGACGTATCAACTAGCAGCATAGCTTATATGTTTAAACCTGTTTTCATACTCACAGTTTTGATTCTGAACATCATAGAGTTGAGCTTAGAGTTTGTTGGTAGTGTCGTGAAGCGAGAGGATATCGTCCCACAGCTTTGCAGTCTCCTTCTTGTGTCCATCAATAAGTTCAGACACAATTTTGTGGAAGATGTCCACTTCACGCTCAGCCATCTTCTTGTAGTTGAAGACCTCTTGTTCTAATTTCTCTATCCTGTCCTCCAAACTTCCTTCTCCTTTAGGACCCCGGACATCTTCAATCCGCAACTCTCCATCTACGAGCAGCAATTCCTTGGGGTGCATCTTCGACTCGTTCATGTACGGGTTGACGACGTCCTCAAAGAAGCTGTCCTTTGGAGTTCCCGACGAAGACATGCCGGCTCTAGATCCGGCGGATCCCGGTAAAACAGCTCGAAACAAAACACGACGAGAAAACGATATACGGACCTCCAGGGGTCCGGGAGATTATATAGCAGAAATTTTCACGACAGAAGGAAAGTACCAGGTCGAACAAGAGTTGGAGAGGGACTGCGAGGGGCCGTCCTCATAGGGCGGCCCGGCCAAGGTAGGGCCCGCGCCGGCCTATGGGGGCACACCCTCGTGTGTTTCCTCCTCTCCGTTTCGATCTCGTAATTTTTCATATTTTCTGAAAATAGCAAAAACATTGTTCGAAAAGTTAAACGCGGACTTTTTATTACCAGAACTGTTACCTATTCAAAGTCGAACTCTGCAGAACTGTCAATTTGACCTTTGATGAAAGCTTTCGGAGTCTCCACTCGAATAACATCAACATCTTCATTATAAGAATCTCCAGAAATATAGTGCTTGAGCCTTTGTCCATTCACTACTTGTGTGGCATCACCTTTCAGAGAACCAATCTTAATTGCTCCTGAACGATACACCTCCACAATGACATATGGTCATTCCCATTTTGAGAGCAATTTCCCTGCAAAAAATCTGAGACGAGACCGATACAATAGGACTTTATCCCCAACATTAAATTCTCTTTTGATAATTCTTCTATCATGCCATCTCTTAACTTTCTCTTTAAAGAGTTTAGCATTTTCATAAGCTTCACTTCTCCATTCCTCTAGAGAACTCAATTGCAGCAATCTCTTCTTACCGGCAAGTTTAGGATCTTTATTTAGTTCTCTTACAGCCCAGTAAGCTTTGTGATCTAGTTCTAAAGGTAAATGACAAGCTTTCCCATAAACCATTTTATAAGGTGACAACCCCATAAGATTTTTATAAGTAGTTCTATAAGCCCATAGTGCTTCCTTCAACTTACTAGCCCAATTTTTTCTAGTTTTATTAACAGTCTTTTCCAAAATAGATTTAATTTCTCTATTTGATAATTCTACTTGTCCACTAGTTTGAGGATGATAAGCGGAAGCAATCCTATGATTAATACCATACTTAGCAAGAGTTTTTCTAAACCCACCATGAATAAAATGAGAACCTCCATCAGTCATAAGATATCTAGGAACTCCAAATCTAGGAAAAATAATATCTAAAAGCATTCTTAAAGAGGTCTCACCATCAGCACTTTTTGTAGGTATGGCTTCCACCCATTTAGTAACATAATCAACATCAACAAGTATATGAGTGTTACCTTCTGAAGAAGGGAAAGGACCCATGAAGTCAAATCCCCAACAATCAAATGGTTCAATAACAAGAGTATAATTCATAGGCATTTCATTGCGTTTGGAGATATTGCCAACTCTTTGACATTCATCACAAGATAAAATAAACTTTCTTGCATCTTTAAAGAGAGTTGGCCAATAGAAACCTGATTGTAGAACCTTTTGCGCGGTTCTATCTCCGGTGTGATGTCCTCCATAAACACTACCATGACACTTACTCAATATCTCTTGTTGTTCATATTCGGGAACACATCTTCGCATAATACCATCCACTCCTTCTTTATATAAGTGTGGGTCATCCCAAAAATAATGTCTCAAGTCATAAAAGAATTTCCTCCTTTGCTGAGCTGAAAAGGTTGGAGGCAAGTACTTGGAAACAATAAAGTTAGCATAATCAGCATACCAAGGACTATCTCGTGTGCTCACCTTTATTACAGCCAATTGTTCATTTGGAAAACTATCATTAACATGAACAGGATCATAAGCAATATTTTCCAATCTAGACAAATTATCAGCAACAGGATTATCAGCACCTTTCCTATCTATAATATGTAGATCAAATTCTTGCAAAAGAAGCACCCATCTAATAAGCCTAGGCTTAACATCTTTCTTTTCCATAAGGTATCTAATTGCAGCATGATCAGTATGAATCGTAACTTTTGAATCAACAATATGAGATCTAAACTTGTCACAAGCAAAGACTACAGCTAATAATTGTTTTTCAGTTGTAGCATAATTTCTTTGAGCAGCATCAAGAGTTTTACTAGCATAATGAATAACATTTAATTTTTTATCTACTCGCTGTCCAAGAACAAAGACCTACAAAGCAAAATCACTAGCATCACACATAATTTCAAAAGGCAAGTTCCAATCAGGAGGTTCAACTACGAGAGCAGATTGTTAAGGCTTTCTTTAGAGTTTCAAAAGCTTCCTTACAATCATCATAAAAAACAAAAGGTACACCTTTTTGAAGAAGATTAGTAAGAGGCTTTGAAATCTTGGAGAAATCTTTAATAAATCTCCTATAAAACCCAGCATGACCAAGAACACTACGAATACCTTTAACGTCCCTAGGATAGGGCATCTTCTCAATTGCTTCAACTTTAGCTCTATCAACTTCAATACCTCTCTCGGAAATTTTATGTCCCAATACAATTCCTTCGTTAACCATAAAGTGGCATTTCTCCCAATTAAGAACAAGGTTAGTTTCTTCACATCTCTCGCAAAACTTTATCAAGGTTTCGCAAGCAACTATCGAAAGAATTCCCATAGACAGTAAAAATCATCCATGAATACCTCTACAATATTTTCACAAAAGCCATGAAAAATAGCAGACATGCATCTTTGAAAAGTAGCAGGAGCATTACATAAACCAAAAGGCATACGCCTATAAGCATAAGTTCCATAGGGACAAGTGAAAGTGGTTTTCTCTTGATCTTTAGTTTTAGCAACATGCAATCAAACCGGAAGTAATAC
>NC_061508.1:44372027-44560689 GCF_022539505.1 Lolium rigidum
TAACAAAGGATTAACCGTATTGTGTGGAAGATGATTGTTTGCAGAGAAAACAAGAGAAACAAGTATTGCAAGAGATTGTATTTCAAGAAAGAGAATTGGACCGGGGTCCACAGCTCACTAGAGGTGTCTCTCCCATAAGACGAACAAGCATGTTGGGTGAACAAATTACAGCTTGGGCAATTGACAAATAAAGAGAGCATGACAATGCACATACATATCATGATGAGTATAGTGAGATTTAATTGGGCATTACGACAAAGTACATAGACCGCCATCCAACTCGCATCTATGCCTAAAAAGTCCACCTTCAAAGTTATCATCCGAACCCCTCCAAGTATTAAGTTGCAAAGCAACGGACAATTGCATTAAGTATGGTGCGTAATGTAATCAACAACTACATCCTTAGACATAGCATCAATGTTTTATCCCTAGTGGCAACAAAGACAACACAACCTTAGAACTTTCGTCACTCGTCCCATGTGTCAATGCAGCATGAACCCACTATCGAGCATAAGTACTCCCTCTTGGAGTTAAAAGCATCTACTTGGCCGTAGCATCTACTAATAACGGAGAGCATGCAAGATCATAAACAACACATAAGCATAACTTTGATAATCAACATAACAAGTATTCTCTATTCATCGGATCCCAACAAACGCAACATATAGAATTACATATAGATGATCTTGATCATGATAGGCAGCTCACAAGATCCGACAATGATAGCACAATGGGGAGAAGACAACCATCTAGCTACCGCTATGGACCCATAGTCCAGGGGTAGACTACTCACTCATCACTCCGGAGGCGACCATGGCGGTGTAGAGTCCTCCGGGAGATGATTCCCTCTCCGGCAGGGTGCCGGAGGCGATCTCCGTGATCCCCCGAGATGGGATCGGCGGCGACGGCGTCTCGGCAATGTTTTCCGTATCGTGGCTCTCGCATCGGGGTTTCGTCACGGAGGCTATTTGTAGGCGGAAGGGCAAGTCAAGAGGCGGCACGGGGCCCACACCACAGGCCGGCGCGCCAAGGGGGGCCGCGCCGCCCTAGGGTTTGGCCACCCCGTGGCCCCTCTTCGTCTCTCCTTCGGACTTCCGGAAGCTTCGTGAGAAAATAGGCCTCCGGGCTTTTATTTCGTCCAATTCCGAGAATATTTCTTTACTAGGATTTCTGAAACCAAAAACAGCAGAACAAAGAATCGGCACTTCTGCATCTTGTTAATAGGTTAGTTCCGTAAAATGCACGAATATGACATAAAGTGTGCATAAAACATGTAGATAACATCAATAATGTGGCATGGAACACAAGAAATTATCGATACGTTGGAGACGTATCGCATCCCCAAGCTTAGTTCTCGCTCGTCCCGAGCGGTGTAAAACGATAACAAAGATAATTTCTGGAGTGACATGCCATCATAAACTTGATCATACTATTTGTAAAGCATATGTAGTGAATGCAGCGATCAAAACAATGGTGTATGACATGAGTAAACAAGTGAATCATAAAGCAAAGACTTTTCATGAATAGCACTTCAAGACAAGCATCAATAAGTCTTGCATAAGAGTTAACTCATAAAGCAATAATTCAAAGTAAAGGTATTGAAGCAACACAAAAGAAGATTAAGTTTCAGCGGTTGCTTTCAACTTGTAACATGTATATCTCATGGATATTGTCAACATAGAGTAATATAATAAGTGCAATAAGCAAGTATGTAGGAATCAATGCACAGCTTCACACAAGTGTTTGCTTCTTGAGGTGGAGAGAAATAGGTGAACCGACTCAACATTGAAAGTAAAAGAATGGTCCTCATAGAGGAAAAGCATCGATTGCTATATTTGTGCTAGAGCTTTGATTTTGAAAACATGAAACAATTTTGTCAACGGTAGTAATAAAGCATATGCATCATGTAAATTATATCTTATAAGTTGCAAGCCTCATGCATAGTGTACTAATAGTGCTCGCACCTTGTCCTAATTAGCTTGGACTACCTGGATTATCACCGCAATACATATGCTTTAACCAAGTATCACAAAGGGGTACCTCTATGCCGCCCGTACAAAGGTCTAAGGAGAAAGCTCGCATTTGGATTTCTCGCTTTTGATTATTCTCAACTTAGACATCCATACCGGGACAACATAGACAATGTATAATGGACTCCTCTTTTAATGCTTTAAGCATTCAACAACAATTAATTCTTTTCTCATTAGAGATTTGAGGATGTTTGTCCAAAACTCGAAACTTCCACCATGGAACATGGCTTTAGTTAGCGGCCCAATGTTCTTCTCTCACAATATGCATGCTCAAACCATTCAACTCAAGGTAGATCGCCCTTACTTCGTACAAGACGAACATGCATAGCAACTCACATGAAATTCAACAATGAGTTGATGGCGTTCCCCAGTAAACATGGTTATCGCACAACAAGCAACTTAATAAGAGATAAAGTGCATAATTACATATTCAATACCACAATAGTTTTTAAGCTATTTGTCCCATGAGCTATATATTGCAAAGGTGAATGATGGAATTTTAAAGGTAGCACTCAAGCAATTTACTTTGGAATGGCTGGAAAATACCATGTAGTAGGTAGGTATGGTGGACACAAATGGCATAGTGGTTGGCTCAAGTATTTTGGATGCATGAGAAGTATTCCCTCTCGATACAAGGTTTAGGCTAGCAAGGTTGTTTGAGGCAAACACAAGGATGAACTAGTACAGCAAAACTCACATAAAAGACATATTGAAAGCATTATAATACTCTACACCGTCTTCCTTGTTGTTCAAACTCAAAACTAGAAATTATCTAGACCTTAGAGAAACCAAATATGCAAACCAAATTTTAGCATGCTCTATGTATTTCTTCATTAATGGGTGCAAAGCATATGATGCAAGAGCTTAAACATGAACACAACAATTGCCAAGTATCACATTACCCAAAACATTTATAGCAATTACTACATGTATCATTTTCCAATTCCAACCATATAACAATTTAACGAAGGAGAAACTTCGCCATGAATACTATGAGTAGAAACCAAGGACATATTTGTCCATATGCTACAGCGGAGTGTGTATCTCTCCCATAAAGTGAATGCTAGGATCCATTTTATTCAAACAAAACAAAAACAAAAACAAACCGACGCTCCAAGAAAAAGCACATAAGATGTGGCCGAATAAAAATGTAGTTTCAGGGGAGGAACCTGATAATTTGTTGATGAAGAAGGGGATGCCTTGGGCATCCCCAAGCTTAGACGCTTGAGTCTTCTTGATATATGCAGGGGTGAACCACCGGGTGCATCCCCAAGCTTAGAGCTTTCACTCTCCTTGATCATGTTGCATCATACTCCTCTCTTGATCCTTGAAAACTTCCTCCACACCAAACTCGAAACAACTCATTAGAGGGTTAGTGCACAATATAAATTGACATATTCAGAGGTGACACAATCATTCTTAACACTTCTGGACATTGCATAATGCTACTGGACATTAGTGGATCAAAGAAATTCATCCAACATAGCGAAAGAGGCAATGCGAAATAAAAGGCAGAATCTGTCAAAACAGAACAGTTCGTATTGACGAATTTTAAAATGGCACCAGACTTGCTCAAATGAAAATGCTCAAATTGAATGAAAGTTGCGTACATATCTGAGGATCATGCACGTAAATTGGCATAATTTTCTGAGCTTCCTGCAGGGCAGTGGGCTCAGATTCGTGACAGCAAAGAAATCTGGAACTGCGCAGTAATCCAAATCTAGTACTTACTTTTCTATCAACGGCTTAACTTGGCACAACAAAACTCAAAACTAAGATAAGGAGAGGTTGCTACAGTAGTAAACAACTTCCAAGACACAAAATAAAAACAAAGTACTGTAGGTAAAAACATGGGTTGTCTCCCATAAGCGCTTTTCTTAACGCCTTTCAGCCTAGGCGTGAAAGTGTGTATCAAGTAACATCGAGAGATGAAGCATCAACATCATTACCAGCGGTGTTGGGAGTTTTATCAATTTTAGGCCTATAGTAATTCTTTGGTTTAGGCACCTTAGAGACATACATGAATTTTTGCTCCTTACCCACATAAGCTTTCTCATTAAATTTAAGAGAAGAAAAAGTTGAACCCAATTTTCTCATAGCTTCTTCAAGTTTACCAATTCTATGGGTTTGATTATCATGGATAGCACAAGTTTCTAGAGTAGCAATTCTTTCATTAATTTCTCCTAGGATTTTATCAAGTTTATCAGTATTATCCAGTAATATTTCCATTTTAGTTTCAATGCTACAATTTTTCTCTATGGTTTCCAATTTTTTCATAACATCCTCAAGGGAGGTTTCACTTTTAGTTTCATAAACTTCACCCGGCTATATGTGGAGTTTAGCGGCAGCAAAGCTACTATCCAATAGAGACACGCTAAAACATCCGTCTACTCAGAGAAGATAAGAGAGCGCACAAGGTAACAGATAAATACTACACAAACATAACCCAGCCGATTACACATATCCCCTTCAACAATTGCGAAGAGGCAATGTAAAAGGCACTCAACGGTGGACAAGTTTTATTAGGTATCGGTTGTAGTAATGCTAAATTACTAATCAAGTTATTAGCAAATTATTATTAACAACATAAAGGTGTAAGTTGTTCTATGATCAAGCCATACAATTCCAAGTCGTCCATAACCGCGGACACGGCTTATCGATAAGATGTACACCCTGCAGGGGTTGCCCAAATGTAACCATACGCATGCTCGAACCCACTTACTACAGGTGGAGTCTCACAACAAGACCGTTCCCAATGCAAGAGAAAGTTTAAGGGGAGCCACCCCACTAAGCTACCCGTGACGAAGTTCGGCCGTACTCCGATACGGACCCAGAGGTTTGTGTCAACGGCTAAGCTAAGTGTGAACAACCTGCTGTCGCTAATCGTTCCACGATATGAGTACAGAACAGAATATTAACACCCGAAGGCAACAGAAGTAAATCGTGCATCGTGCATATGAGCAAATAAAACCAAGGTCGTGGCTCCCAATAAACAGACTCGAGGAAAGGTAGTGGGTGATGGGGGTCCCACTCCCCCACGTACGGGTAGAGCGCTCAATCTCGGAACAGATAACAAGAACTCGGGTCCTAGGGGACATTAGCAAGTCAAAGTTCCGATGCTTTCGCAAAGGGGCTCACGGATGCCTCTCGCTTACAATTTTAGTTGTTAACAATAAAGTAAAGTGTGATTATCTCCAACAAATGATATAGCATGTAAAAACCTCCCAACAACCCAACATATCCCGATAACGGATCGAGATAAACAACGAGCCTAAACACGCCTACGACTCGCAAGGCTGGCAAACAACAAACAATAGGTAGGGCGAGGAGGTGTATCTCGGACATATAGGTAACAGGTGGATAGGACACGTGACACAACAGAATCGCAACATAAGGATAGCAATAGATCAAAAGAGCATGTAAAAGTAAAATAGGTGAAGGGGTGGGCTCGCCTGTGAAAAGCTGCAGAAGAACTTGTCGGAGAACTCGTCGTATCTCACAACACCACTTCGCGTTCCTATCCGAGAAGAAGCAAATGCTGGAACACACACAACGTATGCAAGTCTTACTACTACGAATAAAGAACCAGCATGCTCAAGATGATATGCATGACATGGCAAGGATGATGCGGTGCAACTTATCCATATTAATCGGAGTCGGAACCCCGGACAAGCAAATTAAGGTTGGAGTTGCATTTCTACCGGCAAAGTTAAGGGTTGGATAACATGGCATATCATGGCAGGGGTGAGCTACTTCAAATTTAAATGTAACCGGGACAACATTTATATAGCATCCCACATATTCCATATGTTCCATATTAGGTGATAATGCAAACTATCACGAATTTATATGATGCATGATGCAACAGTAAGCATGGATGGCATATTCATGTTCCTTATATTTTTCTGATCAATTTTCATATATAACACTTTTCATTTCGAGTTAGGGTTTAGGAGATATGATTTAAACCATTTTGCAAAAGAGAGATAAACAAAAATAAAATAGATGAGGGAATCTGGACGTATTGGGCTGCTACCTGCCGCGCCGGGCGAGGTGGTGCGGTACTGTGAGGTTTTCTCTCCTTCGTTTCCTCACAGAGAAGAGAAAAAGAGAAAGAGTAGAGGAAGGTAGGTGGCGGCGGCGTGGATGGGAGAGAGTGTTAGGGTTTGCTTCGGCTCAAAGGGGATAAAAAGGGAAGGGGTGGTGGTGCGGTGTGACGTTGGCCATGAGAGGCTCACGCCTCTCTCGTGCTTGTTCCACGAAGATGACAGCCAGACAAAGATCTTTTCACCGAAGGGGTACGGGCCAGCGAGGAGGCAAGGTGGGATGGGCCTTGCTGGGCTGCTCGGGCCAAGAAGAAAGTGAAGCCAGGAAAGAGGAGGGGGCCGGTGAGAGATGGTGAGGTTTTTATTATATAAGAGATATGAGAAGGAAATAAAATATATAAGATTTATAAAATAATTTTATTTGGTGAGAATATACATGTATGATATGATGCATGATGCATGATGATGCACAAAATAAAAACAACAAATGATTCTAATAGGGGTGCTAACCGGGGCCGTTACATATACTCATCATGATATGTATGTGCATTGTCATGCTCTCTTTATTTGTCAATTGCCCAACTGTAATTTGTTCACCCAACATGCTGTTCGTCTTATGGGAGAGACACCTCTAGTGAACTGTGGACCCCGGTCCAATTCTCTTTACTCGAAATACAATCTACTGCAATACTTGTTTTTACTTGTTTTCTCTGCAAACAATCATCTTCCACACAATACGGTTAATCCTTTGTTACAGCAAGCCGGTGAGATTGACAACCTCACTCGTTTCGTTGGGGCAAAGTAGTTTGGTTGTGTTGTGCGGGTTCCACGTTGGCGCCGGAATCTCCGGTGTTGCGCCGCACTACATCCCGCCGCCATCAACCTTCAACGTGCTTCTTGGCTCCTCCTGGTTCGATAAACCTTGGTTTCTTTCTGAGGGAAAACTTGCTGCTGTGCTCATCATACCTTCCTCTTGGGGTTGCCCAACGAACGTGTGAAATACACGCCATCACAACACCAATAACAACATTTGCGGACTTGCCGCTGTTCTCACGCCGATCATGACGTTCTGGGCAATCAGGAGCCCAATGTCCAGGAGCGCCACAAACATGGCAGTTTCCTTTCTTCTTATAAGGAGTCTTCCTCTTGAAGTTGGTTGAGTTGGAGGCTTTGTTCTTCACGTCAAACTTGCCTTTTCCATTGTTCTTATTCTTAGACTTGTGAGATTGGAAGTTCTTCTTCTGTACCACATTGGCACTAGAACCTCCCTCAAAACTACGAGCGCGTGTGTCCTTTGCTCTCGCCTTCTCTTCCACATGAAGCGAGCCAATGAGATCCGAAACGGAAAACTCTTGTCTCTTATGTTTCAGAGAAGTAGCAAAGTTCCTCCACGGAGGAGGAAGCTTGGCAATAATGCCACCGGCCACAAATTTGTCCGGCAGGGTACACTTAAACTGCTCGAGTTCTTTGGCAAGGGACTGAATCTCATGAGCCTGCTCAACCACGGAGCGCTCATCAGTCATCCTGTAGTCATAGTATTGCTCCATGACATACAGTTCGGTGCCGGCGTCCGAGACCCCAAATTTGGCCTCGAGCGCATCCCACGCATCTTTACCATGGTCGAAAGCCATGTACGGGTCAACAATGTTGTCCCCAAGAATGCTGAACAAGGCCGCCTTAAACATGGCATCGACCTTCTCAAACTTTTCCTGCTCCTCTACGAGAGAGGCCCCTCGGAGTCTAGCATCCGTGGCGCTAAAACAGCCTAGGTTTGCAAACCATAGGACTGCCTTTGTGCGCCACCTCTTGTAATGCATACCATCAAAGAGGGGAGGTCGAGTAGCGGCAGCAACGCTGCTTGAATTGATTTGCCTATAATCAGGTTTTTGGATTGTTGGAAATATAAGCAAATATCCATATGAAATAATCCGTACAGATAATTGATAAATCATGACTACGAAGATAACAAGTAAACTAATCATGCAGACTAGTAAAGTAGATGAACAGATCACATCTAAACAAGACAAATCGATTGCATCTAGCATAGAAACTAGAAGAAGAAACTCTAACAGAAACTGAAAGAGAAACGACAAGATCACATACTTCGCAGCAGCTTCGTTGTCGCCCATGTTGAGGTTGCCGAGGAAGTCGCTGAGGTCCGGGAAGAAGTTGTCGGTGTGGAGAAACTCGTCGTCCGAGGACGACGTCGTGATGCCAGTAGTCGCGCCGGAGCGCTCCCCAAAAACCTGATTGCCCCTCACCCGTACAGGTTCACGAGAAGCAGGGTTCCGGAGGCCTACTGTCCCGGCAGTCGGTGCACGCCGACGGACGGGGTGAGGAAGACGAAGGCGGCGGCGCAATGAACTGGAAACAGGTAGTCGCATGTGCGTCTTGCACAGACTAGGGTTGGAGTCCGCGCTTATATAGTGCGGTTCGGGAAGGTCGTGGGCCACGATCCAGAAAAACCGGAAGGCAAAACGGCTGAGTAACGCGTCCGTTAATGACTCGAAATTGATTACACAATTAATTTCCCAAACAGTAAAAAGATAAGCTCGGCTCGATTCCCGCAACCCGCGGCGCGTCGTGACGTGTCGTGACGAGGCGAGGCGGGCGGCGGAGAAGGAGGAGTGCGCGAGGGCTCTCTCTCTTCTCACTCACTTACTAGGACTAGAACAGCCCACCTTATATACCACTCCAACTCTCTCCCAACTAGCAATGTGGGACTAAACTTTAGCTCCCACTAGTGCTGCCACTGATTATTGGAGTGGGCCATGTGAGTTTCAGAATTTGATAATGGGCCATGGGCCAAACGCCAAATGCCCCAAATTCCAGCAGGCCAGTGGGGCGATCATCTACTCCATGTGGGATGTTTGGAAGGAGAGGAACAGGCGGGTGTTTCAGAACAGTGTCTTGCAGCCTGCGGCCGTGGCGGCTCTTGTCAAGGAGGACATCGCCCAGAGGGCGTACTCGCACACCCATGACCATGGAGATGGGAATGTAGTCTAGCGCCTATCGGCTTACGGTTACTTTCCTTTGCTTTTCGTTTCTTTAGGTCCACTTGCGACCCTTCTGTAAGTAACACTCTATTTCTATCTAATCGATTGGCAGTTCGACTGCCCGTTCCTCAAAAAAAAAAGAATTAAGCTCGAGTTACAACTTGAGTGGGCCGAGCATCTGTAGGCCTCGCGTGATGGCCCATTTTCTCACCAACTTGAGTGGGCCGAGCATCTGCCCACAAGGTCGGTAAGGTCTGTTCCGAGTTGCCCGAAAAGAAAAGGTCGGTTCCTAGGATCGCATCGCATCGATCGCGCTCGCAGGTTTCTCGGGATCGTGATCCGTTCTCGGGTTGCCGTCGTATCATATCTGCCTTTGTACTCCAAAACTCCCAAGCCCTAGCCATGGAATCCTCGTCCATCAACCCGGGCTCCTCTCCCGTCGACGACGACCACCACATGTCCGTCGACGAGTCAGACGCCGTCACCGCGCTGAAGAATATCGCTCGGCAGCGGGCTCGCCGCGCCGGCAAGAACGTCCACCCGACCTTCATCAACTACGATCCATCCCTGAACTCCGTGACGAGCAGGTTCGTCAGTCTCTCGGAGATACCGCTGGATCTTCTCGTGCCGCCCAAGTTCAAGAGCAAGCGGCTGCCACGCCCGGGCCGGTCGCTGCCGGTAATGAGCTCGCCGCCTCGGCTGCCGTCGCAGAAGGACCAGCTCGACTGGAAGGTCCCGCCTTTCATATCGCCATGGAAGAACCTCAGGGTCAGGGGGTACACGACCCCCCTCGACAAGCGGCAGAGGCCGTCGGAGGGCGGCGAGGAACTTCGAAACCGGATCATCAACAACTTCGCCAGCCTGACGGAGTCGCTGCGCGCCGCGGAGGTGAAAGCCAGGCTGATGGAGATGAGGGCCAAGTTGGTGCTCGCCGCCAGTGCGCGCGCGGAGAGGGCCGCAATGACAGAGGATCCAGAAGACGAGAAGCCCAAGGCAAAGCACGGCGACTCTGACATCTGCGGCGCCCATGCAGATGAGCAGTTGGAGGTGACGGAGTCGCTGCGCGCCGCGGAGGTGAAGGCCAGGCTGATGGAGATGAGGGCCAAGTTGGTGCTGCGGCGGGAGCAGGAGCTGCGACGGCTCGACGCCAGTGCGCGCGCGGAGAGGGCCGCAAAGGCTGTTGTTACGGCGGCGCCGCCGGTGAGCGTGACAGAGGATCCAGAAGACGAGAAGCCCAAGGCAAAGCACGGCGACTCTGACATCTGCGGCGCCCATGCAGATGAGCAGTTGGAGAAGGTTACCAAGAAGACAGACGAGGGGACTCCGGCGAGGGCAGCCGGCAAGAGGGAGAGGCCGGTCGAGCTCGACGAGCCGGAGGAGAACGACGACCCCTTCGACCTTGATCAATTCATGGCTAAGGTGAAGAAAGGGGACGAGCACTGATCGCACTTTATTACGAGCAAGAAATTCATCCATTCTCTGTTACTCCTTGTTTGCCTTTTATTTTTGTTTGCTGAACTTTAGTTTCCCTGTGCTTCAGTTTGCTACTTTGGGTATGGATGAATTCGATCTCGACGAACTACTACAATCGATGCTACATATCAAATAGTGTGAGGATCCAACCTACCTTCATGTGCTGATGGTAATGTCAATTCTTCGTCTAGTTTATGTTTAATCAATTATTATTTCAGTCTGAGTTGTATAAGAGAGTACATGTGTATGTTCAGACATTGTCGCTGTTTTGTCACGCTAAGTCGCTACGGACATTTACAAGTATTTTTCTCCGTCTCCCCTGAGATGTTTTGCGATCACACACACATGGCAGCATTACTGAGTGGTGTCAGGTTAGAGATACATCTCATGACATTAGCCAGTTTCAGACTAAACAACTGTCATTGTACATCCTAGCAGGCTGCGCACTGACTAGGTTGATTACTGCTACTCGATTCAGCTGATTTTGTGAAGGACAATCTTCATAAAAATACAGCAAGCGCGGGTAATTAACATGACAGATTAATAGGAGAGCTTGGTGAAGGCTTGTGCATACAAGACAACCAATGCTATTTTATGTTTGAGTTAGGACTTGGAGGGCATCATTTTGAAGTTTTATTGTCGACACTTGTGATGAATCAACAAAGACCAAATGCTGGTAATTCTGAGGTTTATAGCTTTCTTGTAAACACTATTTTCACATTTACTATATTAGCAAGTAAAATACTTTCTCATGCACAGATGTCGATTGTCATCGCCATGTAGTTAAGAGTTTCTTGGCATGAAGCATGTTTCCGGTAGTACATCCGCGCCGCTTAAAATGTTACCTGATACTATATTTATAAAACATTTTTAGCTATTTGTGGATTTTCACGGAAAGTATATGATGGAGTCTTCAACATGAGTGGTCCCTGTAATTTTCATGTGCTGCAAAGACACTTTCATGGATGAAAATATGTATGCCTTTTGCATCCATTCTTTTGCTCATTGGTTGTAATTAGTGTCAAACACTAACTACGGTTGATGAGCAAAAAGTGGATGTAGAAAACATGTTAGGCTCCACCATATACGTGCCCTCATTATCTCGACATAGATAGATCATGTCTTGTACCGTCGCCAGCAAGAATGGCGAGGAGACTATACACCAAGCTCCCGATTCAGCTGATTTTGTGAAGGACAATCTTCATAAAAATACAGCAAGCAGGGGTAATTAACATGACAGATTAATAGGAGAGCTTGGTGAAGGCTTGTGCATACAAGACAACCAATGCTATTTTATGTTTGAGTTAGGACTTGGAGGGCATCATTTTGAAGTTTTATTGTCGACACTTGTGATGAATCAACAAAGACCAAATGCTGGTGATTCTGAGGTTTATAGCTTTCTTGTAAACACTATTTTCACATTTACTATATTAGCAAGTAAAATACTTTCTCATGCACAGATGTCGATTGTCATCGCCATGTAGTTAAGAGTTTCTTGGCATGAAGCATGTTTCCGGTAGTACATCCGCGCCGCTTAAAATGTTACCTGATACTATGTTTATAAAACATTTTTATCTATTTGTGGATTTTCACGGAAAGTATATGATGGAGTCTTCAACATGAGTGGTCCCTGTAATTTTCATGTGCTGCAAAGACACTTTCATGGATGAAAATATGTATGCCTTTTGCATCCATTCTTTTGCTCATTGGTTGTAATTAGTGTCAAACACTAACTACGGTTGATGAGCAAAAAGTGGATGTAGAAAACATGTTCCACCATATACGTGCCCTCATTATCTCGACATAGATAGATCATGTCTTGTACCGTCGCCAGACAAGAATGGCGAGGAGACTATACACCAAGCTCCCGATTCAGCTGATTTTGTGAAGGACAATCTTCATAAAAATACAGCAAGCGCGGGTAATTAACATGACAGATTAATAGGAGAGCTTGGTGAAGGCTTGTGCATACAAGACAACCAATGCTATTTTATGTTTGAGTTAGGACTTGGAGGGCATCATTTTGAAGTTTTATTGTCGACACTTGTGATGAATCAACAAAGACCAAATGCTGGTGATTCTGAGGTTTATAGCTTTCTTGTAAACACTATTTTCACATTTACTATATTAGCAAGTAAAATACTTTCTCATGAAGTTAAGAGTTTCTTGGCATGAAGCATGTTTCCGGTAGTACATCCGCGCCGCTTAAAATGTTACCCGATACTATGTTTATAAAACATTTTTATCTATTTGTGGATTTTCACGGAAAGTATATGATGGAGTCTTCAACATGAGTGGTCCCTGTAATTTTCATGTGCTGCAAAGACACTTTCATGGATGAAAATATGTATGCCTTTTGCATCCATTCTTTTGCTCATTGGTTGTAATTAGTGTCAAACACTAACTACGGTTGATGAGCAAAAAGTGGATGTAGAAAACATGTTAGGCTCCACCATATACGTGCCCTCATTATCTCGACATAGATAGATCATGTCTTGTACCGTCGCCAGCAAGAATGGCGAGGAGACTATACACCAAGCTCCCGATTCAGCTGATTTTGTGAAGGACAATCTTCATAAAAATACAGCAAGCAGGGGTAATTAACATGACAGATTAATAGGAGAGCTTGGTGAAGGCTTGTGCATACAAGACAACCAATGCTATTTTATGTTTGAGTTAGGACTTGGAGGGCATCATTTTGAAGTTTTATTGTCGACACTTGTGATGAATCAACAAAGACCAAATGCTGGTGATTCTGAGGTTTATAGCTTTCTTGTAAACACTATTTTCACATTTACTATATTAGCAAGTAAAATACTTTCTCATGCACAGATGTCGATTGTCATCGCCATGTAGTTAAGAGTTTCTTGGCATGAAGCATGTTTCCGGTAGTACATCCGCGCCGCTTAAAATGTTACCTGATACTATGTTTATAAAACATTTTTATCTATTTGTGGATTTTCACGGAAAGTATATGATGGAGTCTTCAACATGAGTGGTCCCTGTAATTTTCATGTGCTGCAAAGACACTTTCATGGATGAAAATATGTATGCCTTTTGCATCCATTCTTTTGCTCATTGGTTGTAATTAGTGTCAAACACTAACTACGGTTGATGAGCAAAAAGTGGATGTAGAAAACATGTTCCACCATATACGTGCCCTCATTATCTCGACATAGATAGATCATGTCTTGTACCGTCGCCAGCAAGAATGGCGAGGAGACTATACACCAAGCTCCCGATTCAGCTGATTTTGTGAAGGACAATCTTCATAAAAATACAACAAGCGCGGGTAATTAACATGACAGATTAATAGGAGAGCTTGGTGAAGGCTTGTGCATACAAGACAACCAATGCTATTTTATGTTTGAGTTAGGACTTGGAGGGCATCATTTTGAAGTTTTATTGTCGACACTTGTGATGAATCAACAAAGACCAAATGCTGGTGATTCCGAGGTTTATAGCTTTCTTGTAAACACTATTTTCACATTTACTATATTAGCAAGTAAAATACTTTCTCATGAAGTTAAGAGTTTCTTGGCATGAAGCATGTTTCCGGTAGTACATCCGCGCCGCTTAAAATGTTACCCGATACTATGTTTATAAAACATTTTTATCTATTTGTGGATTTTCACGGAAAGTATATGATGGAGTCTTCAACATGAGTGGTCCCTGTAATTTTCATGTGCTGCAAAGACACTTTCATGGATGAAAATATGTATGCCTTTTGCATCCATTCTTTTGCTCATTGGTTGTAATTAGTGTCAAACACTAACTACGGTTGATGAGCAAAAAGTGGATGTAGAAAACATGTTAGGCTCCACCATATACGTGCCCTCATTATCTCGACATAGATAGATCATGTCTTGTACCGTCGCCAGCAAGAATGGCGAGGAGACTATACACCAAGCTCCCGATTCAGCTGATTTTGTGAAGGACAATCTTCATAAAAATACAGCAAGCAGGGGTAATTAACATGACAGATTAATAGGAGAGCTTGGTGAAGGCTTGTGCATACAAGACAACCAATGCTATTTTATGTTTGAGTTAGGACTTGGAGGGCATTATTTTGAAGTTTTATTGTCGACACTTGTGATGAATCAACAAAGACCAAATGCTGGTGATTCTGAGGTTTATAGCTTTCTTGTAAACACTATTTTCACATTTACTATATTAGCAAGTAAAATACTTTCTCATGCACAGATGTCGATTGTCATCGCCATGTAGTTAAGAGTTTCTTGGCATGAAGCATGTTTCCGGTAGTACATCCGCGCCGCTTAAAATGTTACCTGATACTATGTTTATAAAACATTTTTATCTATTTGTGGATTTTCACGGAAAGTATATGATGGAGTCTTCAACATGAGTGGTCCCTGTAATTTTCATGTGCTGCAAAGACACTTTCATGGATGAAAATATGTATGCCTTTTGCATCCATTCTTTTGCTCATTGGTTGTAATTAGTGTCAAACACTAACTACGGTTGATGAGCAAAAAGTGGATGTAGAAAACATGTTAGGCTCCACCATATACGTGCCCTCATTATCTCGACATAGATAGATCATGTCTTGTACCGTCGCCAGCAAGAATGGCGAGGAGACTATACACCAAGCTCCCGATTCAGCTGATTTTGTGAAGGACAATCTTCATAAAAATACAGCAAGCGCGGGTAATTAACATGACAGATTAATAGGAGAGCTTGGTGAAGGCTTGTGCATACAAGACAACCAATGCTATTTTATGTTTGAGTTAGGACTTGGAGGGCATCATTTTGAAGTTTTATTGTCGACACTTGTGATGAATCAACAAAGACCAAATGCTGGTGATTCTGAGGTTTATAGCTTTCTTGTAAACACTATTTTCACATTTACTATATTAGCAAGTAAAATACTTTCTCATGAAGTTAAGAGTTTCTTGGCATGAAGCATGTTTCCGGTAGTACATCCGCGCCGCTTAAAATGTTACCTGATACTATGTTTATAAAACATTTTTATCTATTTGTGGATTTTCACGGAAAGTATATGATGGAGTCTTCAACATGAGTGGTCCCTGTAATTTTCATGTGCTGCAAAGACACTTTCATGGATGAAAATATGTATGCCTTTTGCATCCATTCTTTTGCTCATTGGTTGTAATTAGTGTCAAACACTAACTACGGTTGATGAGCAAAAAGTGGATGTAGAAAACATGTTAGGCTCCACCATATACGTGCCCTCATTATCTCGACATAGATAGATCATGTCTTGTACCGTCGCCAGCAAGAATGGCGAGGAGACTATACACCAAGCTCCCGAACCGCGTCACGCGTGATGAAGGAAACTCCCGGAAGGCCAACCTCGACTCCAAGTTGGCGCAGATCAATGCACCGCCCGCCCTTGAACGCCTAAGAGATGGCGGGTGGACGGCGGGAGCGGAACCAAACCGGAGAACGCTTTGACCAAGAAGCCAAACCAACGGTCTACAATGCGCCTTGAAAGCTCACGCTCTAAGCGGTGTCCAAACATCAGCTCTATCACGCACACCAAGCACCCTAAACAACCAAAGCAACACCTCTAAGGAGGGAACAGCATAGTTGTGCCACCACCGCCCGACCCAAAGATGGATCTAGGGTTTTCCCGGTGCTCGAGGCAGGGTAGGTCACGAGCAGGGCCATGATGACGCCTAGAAGGAGGTGACGGCACCCACAGGTGTCACCACAACAAAAAAATAGATCACCTCAATAAAATCGAAGTCAAGCAAAAAAAAAACATAAATCGTAAGAGACGATATGAATCATCAAAATCGCAGCCACTAAAAATGGAACCTACCTGGACACCATGAGATGTGACGCACGAGCAGAAGTAGAACAATAATAGATCACACAGCAAAACGATAAACTAGCGTCCCGTGCCCCTTTGTCCTTAGAATCCTTAGAAACACCATGAGATGTGACGCGGTTAGGGAGCTTGGTTGTAATTAGTGTCAAACACTAACTACGGTTGATGAGCAAAAAGTAGATGTAGAAAACATGTTAGGCTCCACCATATACGTGCCCTCATTATCTCGATATAGAATTCAAACCTATTTTAAGAGAAGCTGATGTAGTATCTTCACACCAAGAAACCTCTCAATAACATGGCCATGATCATTGACATATCTACATAAAGAATATTTTATTAATTAATAACCATCTAAGAAGACAAGTTGGGAAAATATTTAAAACAATAAAACTACAAAACTCAAAATCACCGCCTTTTGCTTGGTTTATCACGTGACTTTCCAATGAGAACTGCAAAAGGGCAGCATCCCAACTATATTTTGTGAGAAGTCATTTGGCAATTTACAGAAGTTTCTTCACCAACCACAATTGCATATTAGGGATCCTTGCATAGTTGCATTTATTCCATCCCAACATCTCCACAAACTTCCCCTAACTCACCATGTCCATGAAAAGCTCGAGAACTCACCATGTCCATGAAAAGCAAGAGCTTGCAAAAGGAGTAATGGGTCTGTCTGGGGGCGGCTCAACGGCATGGTCGGACGCAATCGCTGTACAACCGTCTAATGAGAATTTGCCTGTAGCTTTTTTATCTAGAGGAGATGGTGTCGATGAGTCGTGGATCGATCTAACTCACTCGCTGCCCTAGTGGACTCGCAACAAAAACCGGAAGCAGCCTTGCCCTGTCGATTGCAAAAGCTAGGCAGCGATGATGATTCGTTGATGAAATGATCGTGATTCCACTGCTTCTACCCTGCTCTGTGGTTGGGGCGTGTTTGGTGGCCTTCATGTCCTCTTACTCGCATCGGGCCAGCAATTTTTGGTCAGTTTTTGTTTGCCTAAGCTGAGCTGCGATGTTGCATCGCACGGTTCTCAAAGCAGCGTTTTACCTGGAGGAACGCTCGAATCCGCAGTTTCTCCACGGCCAGGCAGTTCTCGCGCCACTTTAGATCCAAAGATGCAACGGCTGCACCAGCTCTTGCTTACACTCACTCTCTCTTACACTACTCCACACACCCTCTCTCAAATCAATACAAACATAGTCTGAATCCAAATAAGATGTACACGAAAAAGATGCGTGTCGATGATACGAACCAATTCCCACAATCGGTTTTGAGTTTCGTCGGTCGTAAATCGTCAATTTATGAAGTTTTAAGACAATTTTGTCAAATTCGTCGCACACGCTCAACCGTTTGAGATTTCCTTTCAGTAGCAGGTTCACCTCACCATTCCGCATGACTTTCATGTTGACAGGTTTTTGTTTCGGTGTACATACGCTGATACATAATTGACTCACAAGTATACTGCAATCTGTATGTATGTGTGACTAAGGTTTGGAGTAATTTTGCTCAACTTCTCGCTCACCATTTTCATGGACGACGACGTGGTGATAATAGGTGAGAACTGAGAGGTGATAATCCATGGTGGTGGAGTCACGGTGGTGTTCATCTTCGTGGTCGGCGACGTGTTGTGACCGACGTGACTAACGGTGTCATGGTGATGTTCGTTTTCGTGGTCGGCGATGTGCCCATGCTTGTGACCGGCATGACCGGCGGTGTCCTGGTGGTGTTCGTCTTCTTGGTCGGCGACATGGTGATGCTTGTGACCGGCGTCACCGATGGTGTCATGGTGGTGTTCGTCTTCGTGGTCGGTGACGGGCCCATGCTTGTGACCGACGTGACCAGCGGTTTCCTCATGGTGTTCGTCTTCGTGGACGGCGGCATGGTGCTGCTTGTGACCGGCGTCACCGATGGTGTCATGGTGGTGTTCGTCTTCGTGGACGGCGGCATGGTGCTGCTTGTGACCGGCGTCACCGATGGTGTCATGGTGGTGTTCGTCTTCGTGGTCGGCGACGTGCCCATGCGTGTGACCGGCGTCACCAATGGTGTCATGGTGGTCTTCGTCTTCGTGGTCGGCGACGTGCCCATGCGTGTGATCGGCGTCACCGATGGTGTCATGGTGGCCTTCGTCTTCGTGGTCGGCGACGTGCCCATTCTTGTGACCGGCGCAACCGACAATATCATGGTGGTTTTCATCTTCGTGGTCGGCGACGTGCCCATGCTTGTGACCGGTGGTATCATGGTGCTCTTCGTCTCGTGGTCGGCGACATGGTGATGGTTTTGACTGGCGTGACGGTGGTGCCATGGTGGTGTCTGCCTTCATGATCATCGAGATGCCAAAGAGGTGAGAGCTAAGGTCACCATGTGAATAAATGGTGACGCTACAACTGGGCTCGTATGTAACTAAACGACGGGGCCTGGCTTCCTTCTCTGGCGCGCAAAAGGCCGCACAGCCTACCAAACGAACCGGCTTTCATGGCCCATGGCCCGTTCGCGACGTGCAGGTGAGTCCATCTCACTAGCGCAGTGAGACCATGATTTCGATGCGCAGGCAACCAAATGCGCCATTGGTGGATGGTGCCGTCCAAACAGAGCGATAACTTTGGATCTCGAGGGACTGTCGACGCATCGACATGACAAAAAAAAAATCATGCACATGATCTGCCACGATCGATACTCCCCTTCTTGTCTGCTGGCAACTTGCATGCTCTATCTCGATCAGGTTATAGTTGCTATTCTACTGGATAAGAGCAATGATGCGTCATTTGAATGGGAAACTCAGGAACTACAAGACAAGAACGCGAATGCAGTCAATCGAACGGGGAAGTGGAGAATTTCGAAGGTAGATACTTGGCGTGGTGTATCTCGATGATGTAAAGTTGCTAGTGTACTAGATAGGGGCGTCCACTTGAAGGGGAGTCTCTCGAAAGCTTTATTTTGCAACGGAAGGGTTCACGTCGAATATGTGTTACAACTTTAGTTCAAAATCTGCAAAATGATCTCATATCTTGCAGACAGAAAGATGCAAATCTCTAGAAACATACAATGGGTTGAAATATGTCAACGGATGCCGATCAAATTGCCTCGAAACATATGAAGGAGCTCGTATCTCACCCATGGCCGGTCATGAGGTTTGGAGGGCTCATAGCGAAACTAAAACCAAAGGCCGTTAATATAAGAGTCAAAGCAACAATCAACGTACGTATGTATATGGAATGTTATGAATACAAACTTAAAATGTATCGGAATTTGGAAGGAATATTTATATAAGCAATTCATAAAATTTGCTTAAAATAAACTTTTTATGTTCCCAGATGTAAAGTAACCCATGAGTTAGTGTCAAAAGCAACAAATATACAAAATTATTAGATCAATTCTGTAAAATCAAAGGTGAAATAAAAAAAGCATAAACCCTAAGTTTTTGCACCGAAGAGACAATATGAATCATCGGTCGCAGACACGAAAAATGGAACCTACCTGGATTGGACACCATCAGTGGCGTATCCACTAGGGGCCATGGGTGCATGGCACCCCCTCTAAAACTACAAATGCTCTTTCATCTACCGAAAAATTGTGTTGATCCTAGCCAAATGTAAAGGTTAATAGGAAAGTTTTTAAGCTTTGAACCCCACCGATTTCATCTAGATTCGCCACTGGACGCCATGACCTCTGTCGCACGAGCAGGATACGTTGAGGCCTTGATGGCTACGTACGGATACATTCCTATCAAAAGAAGGGGGGAAGGTTTTGCTTGCTTGCGCGTCGAGGATCACATGAGCGAAGACGTTTACAGTAGACTGGAATACTCCACGTGGTTATACCCACAGCCGTGTTTAGGTATATACCACACCGGCAAACCAGGGCCAAACGAGCCCTGGAGATCGTAGGAAGTATATGTTTGGTACCGTAGCTTTCTCCAACTGGTCCATGACGGAAAACAGCAATCCATTGCTAAACTGAAACTGGACGACGGTTTTAGGAAGGCACGGATGACCAAACCGGGCGCAAAGCTGGCCTGCGTTGCAGGACGCGATAAGCCATCATTGCCCACGCTGCTGCTAGTAGTACAACTACACAGCACCATTCATGAGATCAGAACCTCGTGATGAGTCCGAAAAGACGAGACGTTATCAGATTCGAAAGTCCGGATCGTACGCGCGTCTGCCCACTGCTCACGCTCCCATCACCTTTCGAGCTAGACGGCGACGCTGATGTGCCAGCACGCACATGTAGCAAAACCTACGCCTAGCTCGTCTAGGCAGCAGCTATTCGATCGCCCATCGCACACCACGCGGGAAAAGCGCTCCTTCGGCCAAATGTTTGGCGAATTGTTCGGTAGCGGTTTTGGCTCTTGTGCTGCTGCCTGGGTAAACCTGATTGATTCGCTCCACTAGCAAACAAACAAAAGGCCAGCCAGCTGGGCCAACAGCCCCGCCCAATGGCAAAACATGGGTTGCGGCCTAAACAATAGGACAAGATGAGGAAAAACTAACGTGATGCTGCTGCTGCACATAATGGCACTCAGGATCTCAACTAATCCTCCTCATAAAACTAACCTAACCAGATCCAAGTGGTGGCCACCCAGATGCAGTTCGTAACCATAGAAAAACAGTGGCACATGCCCACCCAACCACTCGGCACGTGCGTGTGTGCCTCCATCACCAAGAGGTTCAGAGTAGTGGCGGCGACAAGGCAGGTTCGGGGAGAAAACAATGCAGATTGGCATATCACAAAAAGAAAATTTTAAGAAGAGATGGGTCACAGCCAGACCCATGTGAATTGATTCACAAAGGATTATATATGCAAGATCAAATCATTTGTAGGGGCATCTCCCATTTCGAAAAGAAAAAAAAAACATCCCTTGCAACGATGGAACAGTGATGCTGTTGTCCTCCAGTATGGCAATGTGACTGGCCATGACACCAGGCAAGCAATATGGAGTAGGATAAAAGAACAAGATTGCTGCCATTAAAATTTGAAGCCATCCACTAGTTTTCCGACTAAGAACAGAAAATAAGGTACAATGTAGTAAGGGATAAAAAAGGGCTACACAGGTGTACAAAACCAGCATCCAGAGGCTACAAAGTACAAACAAAGGTGAAACTTTTACCACAGTTGATATTGGCAACACATGAAGCCGATGACGGAACACCGATCCTTTTGAATAGACGAGCAGAGCAAAATTCAACAAAGAGACCCAATGTTTGAGGCTCCAGGGAAAAGAAACCATCTAAAACCTGCTACACTTGCTCCTCATCTATGAGGTAATAGTACTGGGATCAGCGGAAGTGCAACGACGAATTATGATTTCAATGTCTTGACCTGTCTCATGTAGCAGATGCTGGTCATGAAGATACGTATATACCAAGTTACAGAACTCCTTCAGCAGCAAATGCACTTCGTCAACAAAGCAATTAGTGAACTTCGACAAGAGGGGTAAAGCATATTTGTGCTTCTTCAATTCACTGAATGACACATTATCGTTCCCTGCGAAACCATGAAAACCATCCGCAGGAAACCTCCATCCACTGGCACCAGTTAACTTGATCCGGACTAAACCAGCTAATTAGTTCGATCAGGAACAATGGAAACCAAGCACCATGATCAGGTCAATAGGATAAGAAAGGTCTGCTTCCAATTGCACCCAGACTTCAAGAAGACAAAAGATGACTACAGAACTTTCACGAATTTAGGTTTATCACTCCTTGCCCCTGCTAGTGATCGGTAGAGGTACACCTTATCAACATTCTCTGTTTCCATCTCATCCTGCTCCCTAATTACTTCAACCACCAAGTTAGGCATCCGCTGAGCTACCTCTCTACAACCCCTCGTGGTTAGACTGCATGAATTCATCCACAGGAACCTCATGTTGTAGAAACTATCCAGACCTGAAAGCAATCCCTTATCGCTGAAAGGGCTATCTCTGACCTCAAGCTTCTGTAACCTGGTGCATCCCTCAAACAAATACTGAAGTGACAGATCACTGTCCCCAGAGAAGGCAAGAGACAGAGTCTTTATTAGTTTGCCGTATTTTCCAATGTATGTAAATGCCTTGTCGGTGAGAAGACCAGAGACAGAGAGACGAGTAAGTTTCTTACAGTTCATCACTATTGAGCCAAAGCCTTCATCCATGGGCTCCCCAGTGATACGATCAGGGCGGCGGCGACCCATAATGCAAAGGCGGAACACCACTAGGTCAGGGCAGTTCTTAGACATAGCTATGACAGCAGTATTTGTCATCCGCTGGCAAAAGTAAAGTATGTATTCAAGCTTCCGACAGCCTTCCGAGATAGCCTGAAGACCAACATCGGACACAGACCCATCAGAGTCCTCAGTTGCATCCAGCGGAAATACTCGCAGCTCACGAAGATCGGAACACGTCTCAGCCACAGCCCGGAGGCCTTCATCACCCACGGTATCAAGAACCTAAACAAGATGCAGTTTAGCAGTTTAGTTCAAATGAGACGAAGTAACAGATAAAACTAGTACCCTGGGATAAAAGTTATTATGGACTTACCCAGAACGTCTGAAGTTTGTGGCATTGGCGAATGACTGGTATGAGATCATCAGCATTGAGGCTTGCAAAGCTAAAGTTCAGGGACGTGAGGTTACCACACACAGGGTATATAGCTGGAAGGTATTCTGGATTGACCTCACGGAAACCTGAGAGGCAGACAATAGACCTGGAGGCAGCGAAAGAGGGCACAAGTTCAGACACCGACATGCCCCCACCTTCTGGTGCCTCAGACCGGAAGGACCCAGTGCCAAGGTGTGTGAGCTGTGGAGCTCGTGCCATGAGACGGCGGAGCTGCTCCACCGAAACATGGTGGTTCACACGCAGCCGACGAAGAGAGGGCGAGCGTGCCACAAGGGCCTCCAGGGCCTCGAAGTTGAACGGGACACCAACACAGTCAAACATGAGGGACTCCATTGATGTGTTTGACACCGGGAACTTGGAGATCCAATCCACTAGTGCGTCCTCCTCATCCTCCACAGAGTTCTCGATTAGTTCCAGAACTCTCAGATGCCTACAAAGTAAGCACATCAAGCCATGAGAACGCAGCTATACTCATATTGCTCACTTAGGCATAGTAGGAAAACAAGCACATCTGGAAACGTCCAAATCTAGGAGTTGCCGAAGTAGATGAGCATTAAGCTATAACTGGACCATGAATAATGTAACGGTACACAAAATTGTCTACTGCTACAAACGGAGGGATATAAATTGTAATTTTCCCTACCCAAGATTAGATTTCTCATTCCTCAATGGGCACAAATGCCCTCCTTAGAGCACTGACTAAATAAAGGCATGCGGTTTTGTCCTAACTGGGATAAGCTCAAAGTGGAAGTACTCCCCATTAATACGAATAGGCATCAAGCTTAGCTGGCCAAGCTATATGCTGAGCTAAAAAAAAGCAAGTAAATGTAGCAAGTACGATAAGCTCAAGGATGGCACAAATGCATAATACTGACAAGAGAGAAACCCTAATCTAGTGGAGGTCGCTCAGCCAGAGATCCAATCAAGCTGCTGACCCGAAAGCCAACGGGAATGCGTCGCCAGCAACACATGACTACAGGCAGACGAGAAGAGCTTGGGAACATACCGGCACCGCTCGGCGATGATGGCGAGGCCGAGGGTGCTGAAGCCGTCACAGCACACCAGCGAGAGCTCCTTGAAGAGCGGGAAGGAGTGCGCGACGAGCGCGAGGTCGTCGTCGGTGACGGTCATCCGCTTGAGGCAGATGCGCTCGAGGCGCGGGTATGCGCGGCCCAGCGCCGCCACCCACGGCTGCACGTAGGCGCCCCAGCCCTCGGGGACGAGGCTGAAGTCGGCGAAGCGCGGCTTGCCCTTGAGCACGACGGCGCGCACGCCGGCGAAGCGCTGGACGGCGCGGCCGGGGGAGACGGCGTAGCAGTTGCCGATGAAGAGCTCGCGCCGCGTCTGCGCCTCGGCGCGGTACCAGGAGCGGCAGACGAGCGACGCCGCGTTGCGGTCGCGCGCCGCCGTGAGGAACTCGAGCACGCTCTCGAGCACGTTCTCCAGGACCTGGTCGGGAGGCGCGGAGCGCGGCCCGCCGCCGTTGCCGCCCCGCAGATCCGGGGTCCACCTGTCGCCGGAGGAGCTGGAGTCCTCGGACATGTGCGTGGGCGGCGAGTCCGGCTCCTCCGCCGCCTCGCTCATGCCGGAGGCGGGGGAGGAGGAGGAGGAGTAGTGTGATGGGATCGGTGGTGGTGGTGGTGGTAGTGGTTGGGGGATCGGAGAAGGGTGGGGAGTTGGGGCTGTAGTGCTCATGTGAGACTAGAAATGGATTAAATAATGATTAGATCGGAGAAGCGAGGGGTTTTTTTTAGGAGAGAGAAGCGAGGTTGGACTGGGGAGGAACCCTTTTCCGGAGTATTTTCCTTTGCGCTACGGTCACCAAGTAGGAGTACCTTTGTGTACATTCATACGTATACCTTTGCCGCTGGGACGAACAACATCTTGTATAGAGAGAAACTTGCTCAATCTTATCAAAATTTGGATGCATCTACGATCTACACTTGATATAGTAGTATACATAGATATATTCAAATTTAGAAAAAGCTGAAACAACATTTTATAAACGAAGGGAGTACTACTATTTTTATTCCCAAGAAAAAGAAGAGTGCATATACTTCCGTCCCTTAATTTCAACTTAACTAAAGGCTAAGGTTTTTCATAAGTCAAACTACTTAAATAATACGACGAATTGACGATATCTAAAGCACCAATCCATAAAATACAATAATATACAATGTAGATGGGATGGTGACGATGTTGGTACACCTTTGATAAAACTCCTTCGTAAAACAGAAAACTTTGACTCTCAATAAACTTAAAATCTCAATTAATTTGTAACTAAGGGAGTACAATGACATTAGAGATTCACTTGTGATAGTGGGACTGCTTTTACTATACTGTGGCATGGTATGTTGTAAGCATTGTTTGACATCTACCCCATGTGCTACGTGTCTTTCTAGCTCATGGTTATGATTTTTTTGATAGTTTTGCTGTCCGCACTATGTTAAGATATTGATATGTTATCACAATACAAGAATCACGATTAAACGATGGCCAAATGAAGTCAATATGATTATTGTACTGACAATTCTTTCTTCATGTTCTTCTTATTCCATGCTTGATTTGCCCAGGAAAGTCTCGCCTCTAGTAGTATTGGTGTCCACGCGACCTAATAATATATTTTTTATTGGGTTAATTTTTACATTTTTTTTATTCATCTCTAGCTATCATCAATGAGATAATGAAGATACTTCTAATTTTTTCAGTCATCATCAATCAAAATGAAGTGATTACGCTGCAAATTACTAAAAATCCGAAGTGAAGTGATATACAAAATTTTCACGGTGGTACATATCCTCTCACTACTGTAATTTCAAAAGGAACTACTAGTAGAAACATGCATTTAGGGCAGTTCTTTTTACCTTCTCCGGTGGCTTATGAGAGAAGCTTCTTCCCACCACTTCTCCTAGAAGCTTGGAACCTAATTTTTTTTCCAGAATATAATCGAGTTTGGATCAAACTAGATTATAAGCCAAAACAAACTTTAGGTTCAGGCTTCTCGGAGAAGCTGTGGGGAGAATCTTCTTCTAGAAACCGTTGGAGAAGCCGAAAAGAAGTGGACCTTAGATCCACGACACATGCAAAATCTATAGAGTTTTAGAACAAATGAAAAAGGTACGCCTAGGATGCATTTTCTCGGTCTTTTGTTCCTGTTCGAAAATCCATTGGACCCGCGGTACTACAATGTGTAACTTAGTTGTATATTAGTATAGTATACATAAAAATTCCAACACTGGAAAATAATCACATTTGCACAAGAAAACACCATGAAGGCATGCCATAAGAGTCATTGTGGTTATTGTAGTGAGCATTGTCTTTTCAATTTAATTTAATTTTTTTTTTGAGCAGTTCAATTTAATTTTATTAGGGCATCCACCGATGACCCCTAATAGCAATCCCAATAGGCCTATTGGGCCGCCGACACAAAATGTGCTCCCACCAATGCACCATATACAAAAAAAAAATGCCAACTTCCCCCATCAAAATGAAGTGATGTCCCCTGCAAATAAAAAGAAATGGAGATAAAGTGACGTACCGAATTTTCACCATCCTTTTACTAGTACCGTAATTTCCAAAGGGACTTTAAACATATTGTGGAGTTTCAAAACAAACTAGAAAATCGTGCACAAATTAGAATATTCCACAGGTAGGAAGCCTTTTCCCGGTCTTTTGTTCCCGTTCGAAAAAGGACGGAAAAGCGGGTCACCTGCCGCTCCTTTTTTTCTCGTCGCTGCCTTTTGGCTCCGCGCACGAGCCAAACCAAACGCTGGACTGACTGCACAGACCCACCTGGCCACCTCACCTCCCCGCTGCCTCTACCTCTGTTCCACGGGACCCACTCCGCTGGAGGGCCCACGTTACAGCGTGTAGCGCAGTTGTACGGTACGGTGCTGGACAGCACGGATGTGTACGTACGTGCATGTGCGTACCTGGCGCGCGCGGGCGTGACCACAAGCACGTTGTGACGTGGTTTCCGTTGCGAGGCCAAGCCCCGGATCTTTCCTTCGATAGGCTGCGGCGAGCGAAATGCTAAACCCACACGACGTGCGTACCAGCGATGGACGACTATGGCTTGTCCGGATAAGCTCACCCCGGATCGCACCATCAATCATCATGTTGGCGCCAGTGACCATACGTACCGTACCCTGGTCTGTCTCAGAAGCACGCACGCAGAACGGGGTGGATAAGAACTGAAGTGAAGTAGTACGATCCGCAGTCTACGGTCTTGAAAAATATCTTTGCAAGCTGAAAATCCCACCGAAGATAAAAGTTTTTATGTGGTTTCTAAATAAGAAAGTACTATTTACACGAGATAATTTAGCTTAAAGGAATTGGAACGGGCGGGGTACAAATTGTTTTCGTGACTCAGATGAGACAGTGGATTTTTTTTTATCTCTTGTCCTTTTGCTAAATTAGTATGACGTGTTGTTAATGCTACTTTTGATATTTCACCACCTATGAGTATTACCAATATGTTTGAGAATTGCTTAAATGGTATTGACACAAAAACTAAGGCTAAAATTCGCATTGGTCTCTCAGCTTTAATTTGGTTAATTTGGAATTGTCGTAACAATATTATTTTTACGAATTTTTTGCAGATTATTCACATGACTATACATTGGATCCAGCAACGGCGGTTCCTTTGCACGGAGGATCAGCGGGAATGTATGGTTTCTGGATGCAACTGGCTGCTGATAGTTGCTCAGGATATCTTCTACCAGGCTACTTGGCGGCATATTAGTAGACTACACGATGTTTTGCGATAGAAGAAATTGTGTTTGCTTTCGATGGTTGATTTTTGTATTGATCCTCTCTGATCCATAATGTGTAAACTATGAATATTTATATTGGTTTTTAATAAAAGGTTGTGTGCATCAACCAATGCAGAGGCCGGGCACCAACCATTTCGAAAAAAAGTACGATCCACATAGATGAATGTTTTTTTCCTACTGTTCACTTATCTCCGTCATATGATCAAGTATAATGAAATACTCCCTCTGAAATAAGAGGTATGTTTGATTGTACCAAAGAACTTCTTCATGAGATGTGATCTAGTAATATTTACACTACAAAATACTTATAAGATTACTTCTTGTAGGATATATTTCTATGAATCAAACAATTTATATAATTTTTTCATAGGATTCAAATTTTACATAATTTCTATACAAATCGTATGAATCAAACGAGCCCTTAATACATGAAAGGAAGTATAAACATAAGATTACTTCTTATAAGATGTGCACTACAAGATTCCTATACCAAATTAGCCTTTAATATTGTTTTCGACAGATTTATACTACAAGATTCTTATAAGATTACTTCTTTAGGATAAACAATCTATGTAATTTTTTATAGGATTCATGTCCTACATAATCCCTATCCAAATCATATGAATCAAATGAATCCTTAATATGATTGAAGGAAGTATAAATATAATTTTAATATTATAAACAAAAAACCAGCATACAAAGAAAAAGAATAACAAAGGGGAAAAAAATGAAACATCACAGAGAGAACTGAAACTCCGTTAAACGACAAAGTGATGGGTGGTTCGTGTCGCATAGTACAGCTTGTACGAGTCTGGTCTTCTGCAATTTATCTACTACTCCCTCCGTCCTAGAGTGTAAGTCACAATCCTCTAATATCTTGGCCCAAGGCGTAACGTGATTGGGGTAGAAATTGTGACTAATTAGGCCGGACTGTGATGTTTCGTAACTGCAACAGCCAATAAAAACAGCCCCATAATTATTGCATGCATGGTGGAGTGAGTCTCCCGCATGGCTGCATGTGGAGGAGAGGAAGGTGCGGGCTGCATGCATGCACTAATTAACTCCAATCAATGTAAAATTGTGCCTTATTTGCCTCATATGTCGGACAACCTGAAAACGGGAATGTGACTTACACTCTAGGACGGAGGGAGTAGTAGAGTCATGGTGGTATAGTGATACAGTACAATACACGAAGCTTCAGATGACGAACTTGGGTCTATCTCGATGTGGATCGTAGTTGTATATGGGCCTAGAAGCGGGATCACGCGAAAGTCTCGTTCTAGTCCATTTTGTCATTTCTTGTTTAAAATTTTACCCAATTTTTTTTACACTACGAATGACACAATAAGCTAAACTAGAAGTGGGACTTTGGTGGGATCATGTTTCCAACCCTGGTTTTATCTCAAGCCTATGTCATTCTGTTTTCTGTTCGTTGATGTATGCATCAACATCGCATAAATTTACGTGGACGGCCGAAGAGATGCCAACATCGTGCCAAACAATCTCTCACGAAGGTTGTACTACTCAACCGAGATCCGTTGCCTTGTTCTTCGTTCACATCTACTTCCTCCGGTTGGATTTAATCGACGCTGAAGGAGGCTTCCGTATGCATGTGTCAGGTAGCTAGCTGCGTCAATTAATTGCGACCAGAGGAGTAACGAACATCAGCGTCTCCAGCTACAAACACGCACGATTCTATACCTAGGACATCGTGGGTAGGGGAAAACTTTCGTGTGTCTTCTCTAACAGGGATTTCCCTTCCCGCTGCAGCTGCAGGCCCCGCCAGCCAGGTTGCACCTACGTCGCCGCTGCGGCGAAAGGAGGGGAGTCGCTCGGACCTCGGTGTCCCCAACCTCTGGTTGTTCCCTTCCCCCACCACCGGCTGCACCTTCGACTTTGTTGCGGGAAAGTGAGAGGAGTCGCTGGCCTCGACGGTCCCCTCCGCCAACATCCGGCTTCTCCCTCCGTTGCCAGCGTCCAAAGGTCTTCCAACGATGTATTGCCTAGGTTTCCGCTAACAACCTGAATTTTGCTCAATTCAATTTGACTATGGTTATCTTGGATAATGTATGGCCTTGTAATAGTGGATAGAGATTTGGCGCACATGGGTATCAGTGATTTCTTTGTTCAAAAAAATTTAATTTTTTTTTCTAAATTAAAAAAAAATTGAAAAATTATGATGTAGCCATTTGGCCGTCCCACTCAGCCTGGGGAAGTGTGTGCGGTTGTACCAACGAGGCTACGTGGTTCGCCACCATGACCGTGAGATCGACGACCTGCTCCAGACCTCGGCAGGACCACTTGGCCTCCTCCTTGGTCTTGGACTACTCAAGCTTCACCGAAGTGGGAGGCGCGTCGTCCTTCATGTTTTCATCATCGCCGTCGTGTTCCTCCTCCTCCTCCTCGTCCTCACAGGCTGGCGGAGGCGAGGACACCGTAGTCCTCGTCGGGCTCAAAGTCCCGCAGTATATTCGACAACTTCGACCGCGAGATCACCGCGAAAGAAGAAGAGAACGACCAGGAGGACGAGGACGCGGACATGGCAGAGTACGACCACGACGACGGCGGGCCGGCGTGGGATCCGGAGACCCAGCCGCCGGACATTACCGAGGAGGAGGCCATTGCCATGGCACTGGCCAACAGCGAGCTCGACGAGCTCAACAAGCTCCTTTTGTGAGACGGGCTCGCAATCCAGCTCCGCGAGTGCGCGCTCGCGCAGGGGAGCCGACGACTCCTCCGGCCACGTCGACGCGTTCCAATGACCGCGCTCCGGCTGCTGCTTCGGCCTGGGATCCCTGGCCACCTTCACCACAACCTCCTGCGCATGCAACGGCCTGGCCGCAGTTGACGCAGCCTGCCCTACCTCCTCCACCGCCCGCGTACCAGCTTCCATGGCCGACGCCTGAGCTCATCGACCTCGTCAATGACGACGACCAGTAGGCAGTACCTACCATGTCTTTATGGCCTTTTATGTTTTTTTATTAATGTAAATTATGACTTTTATGAATGGAAAACAAATTATGCGTCATGCCGCTGGAGCCACCCAACGCAAACGGATGCGCAGACGATTTCAACCATTTTGGCCGGCGCACGTCCGTTTAGGCTCTGAAATCCGTCGTCCCGTTGGACATGCCCTAACAGCTCACGGTACCATCGTTCATTTCGGATCCGGTTCCAGTGCAGGCGTGCAGCGATAGCATAACCAACCTATCACGAGCCATGTGCTCTAGCCTTCTTGCCTTGTACTAGGCCTCTGCACCGAGATCAATGGCGGTACCAGCAGTATAGTCGGCGTCACCCCAGCCTCCTTCGACAGGTAGCTTGAGGCTTGTACTAGCTAGCAAGGCAGTCGGCCGGCTGGCTGGGTAAGGGCATCTCCAGCGACGTGATCCAAACGGACGCAGCGTCCGTGCGGACCGGAAATGCGTCTGCACCCTGCTCCAGCGGGGTGACGCACCGTGTTTGAGGCATCCGCAGCGACGCAAACACGACGCAAATATGCGTCAGGTTTGCGTCTCCGCGGACACTGCGCGGTCGCTCCTAGCGTCCGCTCAATTCCCCTACAAGCCCGCATGGCAGCGATCCAGATTCGATCGGCCTCGAATTCACAGCAAGCGCGCGAATGTCAACCGCCGGTGTGGCAACCGCGCCGATCAACCCGCCAACCGCCGCAATGGAGCGTGGAACCGCCGTGGAAGAGCAACTGCCGGCCTCTTCGTTATACGTGCCGTCGTTAATCCCCGCAGATTATAACCCTTGCGTCTACGGTAATTGAAGTCGAACCGCCTCCTTCTTCTTCCTCTTCTTCTTTTTCTCCAACACCAGCACGCCATGAGCGACTACACGCTGCCGTCGGACTCGGAGAGCGAGGGTAAGTCGCCCGGATTTCTGCATTGGTGGGAATCCCCTGCGACGCCAAGCGATCCAGGCTCCACGCCCGGTGACCCTGCCTCCACGCCGAGTGAGGAGGAGGAGGACGGAGGCGGCAATGCCAGCGAAGGCCAGGAGGAGGACGGAGGCGGCGCTGGCAGCGAAGCTGAGGATGAGGAGGAGGAGGAGGACTCCGATGCCAAGTTCGCCCGGCTGGAGGCGCAGGAGGCGGCGGATGACAAGGCGGCGGCAAGGAAGAAGTCCAGGGCTCGGGCAAGGGCGCAGGCGCGGGAAGCGCGTTGTCGTCGTCGTCCGTTCACCGATGACGACGACGAAGATGACATTTCTTCCAGTTTCAACTCCTCGATGGGCGCGTCGGCCTCCAGTTCCTCTTCCGACGAGGAGGTGACAAGCAAGAGGTGCAGGAGTTTGGACGACGAGGCAGGGCCTTCTAAAAAGAAGGCCAAAAATTAGTTTTTAGTTTATATATGTTTTAAAATTTGTTCTTATTTGTATGTTAAATATGTTAGAACTTTTTCAATTGAAGTAATTTATCCGATGAATTGTTTTGATTCGAGCAACAAAACGTTCAATACTACTTGTTTTACCGTTTAGACTTGCGCATTCAACAAAAAAGAAAAAAAAAGGAGCAAGGAAACAAAGCACTGGGCTGTCCAAAATGCGTCGGACCGCTGGAGGTAGCACCCGACGCAAACGAATATTTTGCCCATCGCGGTCATTTTGGCGTCCGTTAGCGACGCAAACGAACGCCCGCGGATAATTTAGGCGTTCGAAATGCGTCGCGCCGCTGGAGATACCCTAATCAAATACACACACTTTCTGCTCTGTACTCCTCCGGTCAAGATCTGCGTGCATAGATAGATGGATACCCGGCAGAAGAAAGTGGTGTTGAACAAGACTAGCTAGCTAGGCCGATGGCCAGTCAAGTACTCCAATAAATGTTCGCGCCAGTACATAGTACATGGCGCGTACGTACGTGCTCGATGGCTACGTGGCCTTCAGGTACTATGTGTAACGTGAATGTGGTCCGCGTCCAATTATTCAACCATATCCCACGAGGCCACGACCGAGCACCGGGCGAGTTCGGGTACTATGCGCGACGACGGTAGCCGGCCCGGCAGGCGCTCAGTTTCACGCAGCTGGACAGCGGGAATAGAGAAAAGATCGGTTCGTGCTTGGCTTTGCCATGTCCTTGTATCGCCGTCCTTTGCCCGCCCAATCTTGTTAGCAAAGTGGTCGCATGCACGGCACCGCCCAATCTTGTTAGCACAGTGGTCGCGTGCACGGCGATCCGGGGCCCGGACCCGGCCCTCCGAGGATCTCGACTGGACGTGTTAATCCCTGCGCTCCACGCAAAGGAAAAAAGCGAGCTACACGCCGGGTTGGGCACCGGCCTAGCTGCGAGACGTCGAGGATACGTTGGAGTAGGGTGACGTCGGGACGGGCATTCCTCAAACAGCGCCGGGATCAAACGTTTGAGAACGTGTTTTATTCGTGGTGCTTTTGGGGACGTCACTCCACAATCGCCCCCCCTCCCCCAAACGCTGTCTTCAAATTTTTTCATAGAATTTTTGAAAACACAACTATTTATTAATCATAGCATACAAATAAATATGTTTGCTAAAATTGTTTTCAAATTAAAATACAACAAACAATAACATAACTAAACAAATGTAATAAATGGAGCTAGATCAAGGCGCCGTGGCATTTGCTCCACATATGCTCAACGAGATCATTTTGAAGTTTCTCGTGAACATTGTTGTCACGGATATCTGCATGCATGGCGAGAAAATCAGCAAAATCTGCAGGCAACTCATGATCAACCTCCGCAAGAGAGCCCTAACACTCATAGGGACCAACATGTCACCTCACCTGATTCTTGCGGTTATCCTGGATGATCATGGTGTGCATGATCACATAAGTCTGCATCACCTCCCACATTTGGTTGTGAGACCAGCTTAGAGCAGGGTACCGGACAATTGTAAATTGAGCTTGAAGCACACCAAATGCCAGCTCGACATCCTTTCTGCAAGTCTCCTCTCGTGAAGCAAAGTAACAATTCTTCTGACCTGATGGAGCCGGGATTATTTTGACAAACGTGGCCTATTTTGGATATATACCATCGGCTAGATAATAGCCATTGGTATATTGGTGGCCATTGATCTCATAGTCGCATGGTGGAGCATGACCTTCCACTAGTTTGCTGAACACCGGAGACTGCTGCAACATGTTGATGTCATTGTGTGATCCTGCCATGCCAAAGAAAGAATGCAAAATCCATATGTCATAATCTGCCACAGCTTCAAGCACCACACTGCAATATCCACGACGCCCTTTGTATATACCTTGCCAAGCAAACAGGCAGTTCTTCCATGACCAGTGCATGCAATCGATGCTTCCAAGCATCCCAGGGAATCCTCTCGCAGTATTTTGTGCCATGATCCTTGCAGTCTCTTCTTCAGTTGGCCCTCTCAAGTAATATTTGCCAAACTTCTCACCATAGCTCGGCAAAACT
Organism: Lolium rigidum; assembly: GCF_022539505.1. NCBI lineage: Eukaryota > Viridiplantae > Streptophyta > Magnoliopsida > Poales > Poaceae > Lolium > Lolium rigidum. The sequence goes on from NC_061508.1 coordinate 44,406,168, forward strand.
TGTACATGCACTCAATGGCAGTAGACTCGCTTATGCGAAGGTAGTCGTCATGTGTATCAGCATGTGCTCTGTATGCAAGCATCCTCATGACGGCGGTGCACTTCTGAATCGTCGAGAACCCGGCAACGCCCACAACGTCGTGCTTCAGATTGAAGTAGGGGTCGAACTCTCGAACGTCGTGGAGGATATTCATGAACAAACCCTTGCTCATCCTATACCGGCACAAAAAATTGTCTGCTTGTGTTGCGTCATCTGCGAAGTAGTCGTTGTGCAGCATGATATGCCCCTCCATCTTCTGCCGGGGCTTCGACTTATTTCTCCCCGGCCTTGATCCTCCGCCGCGCGGCCTCTTCCGCTTCTCCGCCTCGGCGTCAAGCATGTTCTGGAGGGACACAGTGATTAGCAAATGCTCCCAGATGTCATTATCGAAGGTTTGCTCATCCTCCAGCAATCTGACAAGCATCTCGTCGTCGCTATCCATGTCTGAAGCAAAATTAATGGCTAAAATTCAGCCGCGACAGACGAGGCAACAAACAACGACCTATCACGCCTACCTGACAATGCGTCGAACACCTTATGTGTGCGGAGGTGGGGCGGATTTGACGCCGTGTTCTGGGACGCGCTGGCGAAGCGGCGGGGGCGGCGAAAAGGCCGGCGAGAGAGCCAGCTGCGACGACGGTGCCCGACTGAGAAGAGTTGTCGTCGAAACGGCCGGCAAATCGAGCTGCGACGGAAGGGTGAGAGGCGCGGGAGGGAAGGCTCGACGAGAAATAAAAGGCGCGAACCAACCATTATGGACGTGGTCGCCGACATGTGGGAGTCTGCCACGCTTTTCATTGTGTCCGGCGTGTCCTAAGCGTCACCTGTGGAGCGGGGACGGGCTCGGAGCGTCGGACACCATATTGGACCATGCCGGACAGAAGGAGGCTTTGGGACGCGCGGCTGGAAACAAAATTTTATCCGACGCGTCCCAAATACCTTTGGAAGACGCTTTTAGACACGTGGCTGGAGATGATCTTAGCTTGCGTGCATGCATGCATGGTCGCATGTTTGGGTCAACATGTTTGACTAAAGTGATGCCTCCTCATACCATGTCAGATGTGTCGACTAAATCACGCTGAGCTTACGAACTGACACGCATGAACCCATCTTTACCAATTTGACCAACTTCTTGATACCGGATTGATCCTAAAAAGATATCACTTTCTCGTGAATTTATCTTTAATCGAACCTTTGGTCAACTTTATCCCAAATTTACCCAAGGAGCAAACCACTTTTTATCCTAAAATTGGTCCAAATGTGCATAACTTCTGACTTTCATCCGAGGGCTAGATCTAGTTACCGGTCTGGTCTATGGCTGACTAATATTGCGCACCAACATTTTATCTATTGCTATTGTTTTTAATCGCATGCCATATGTATAGGATCAATATTTTTATGTATATTATAAAAGATGAGATCAATGTAGAAGCGTTTTTTTATTCTAGCAGAGAAAATTAGGTGAAGTACTCCGGATACAAACTACGGAGAAAGTAACTCAATATAAATTTGGGCAACAAAAAGTGATGATACTAGGGAAATCAGAATGCCCCCCTCCCATTGTCGAATCTAACTTCCTTATTTAGAATTGTATGAATAGGCCGGACTAAATCCTTATATTTCTCTATAAAAAGAAATAAGACCCAAAGTAGTTCGGTTCTATAATCTGTTATTTCTAAATAGGTGTTCCCACTACTTGATTTTGCTGCATTCTCCTGCCTCCACGTCATTCTTTTTTAACCCGCGCAGTGTTGTCTCCCACATGTCTTCCTTAGTTTCCTCCATCTCTGATCTCTACGGGTGCTTCTATTCTTGTAGACAGTGTTGGGCCTCCAAGAGCAGAGGTTTGTAGAACAGCAGCAAGTTTCCCTTAAGTGGATCACCCAAGGTTTATCGAACTCAGGGAGGAAGAGGTCAAAGATATCCCTCTCAAGCAACCCTGCAATCACGATACAAGAAGTCTCTTGTGTCCCCAACACACCTAATACACTTGTCAGATGTATAGGTGCACTAGTTCGGTGAAGAGATAGTGAAATACAAGTAGTATGGATGTATATGAGTGGTAATAGCAATCTGAATAAAATATGGCAGCGAGTAAACATGCAACGTAACGAGTAAATAAACGGAGATTCGATGTTTGGAAACAAGGCCTAGGGATCATACTTTCACTAGTGGACACTCTCAACATTGCAATCATAATTGAATATAAATAAGCACTTCACTATGCTATTCCGAATTACTCTCTGGCAAGATAACGAACTCTAATTCATCATGTAGGCAAACCTTAAAGATGTATTCCCAAGTACTAATGAACACCCCACGTTGTCACTTTGAGCATTCATAGGAGGTACTAACACACCACAATTTCATAGAGACATCCAACTCAAATCATAACTCAGTGAATAAGTATTCTGTGAAATATAGCCTAAGAGACCCACACGGTGCACACACTGTCACCTTTACACACGTAGGACAAGGAGTCTCCGGAGATCACATAAGTAAAATCCACTTGAATAGCATAACGACATCTAGATTACAAAGCTCATCATATGGATCTCAATCATGCAAAGCAACTCATGAGATCATTGTATTGAAGTACATGGGAGAGAGATTAACCACATAGCTACCGGTACAGCCCTTAGCCTCGATGGAGAACTACTCCCTCCGCATGGGAGACAGCAACGTTGATGAAGATGGCGGTGGAGTCGATGGAGAAGCCTTCCGGGGGCACTTCCCCGTCCCGGCAGCGTGCCGGAACAGAGACTTCTGTCCCCCAGATCTTGGCTTCGCGATGGCGGCGGGTCTGGAAGGTTTCTCGTACCGTGGCTTTTCCGTATCGAAGATTTAGGTCAGGGAGCTTTAAATAGGCGAAGAGGCGGAGTCGGAGGGGTTACGGAGCCGCCACACAATAGGGGGGCGCGCCCCCCCTTGGGCCGCGCCGCCCACACGTGCGGGCTCTCCAGGGCTCCCCTCTGGTGCCTCTCCGGTGTTCTGGAAGCTTCGTGCAATTATAAGATGCTGGGCGTCGATTTCGTCCAATTTCGAGAATATTTCCTTACTAGGATTTCTGAAACCAAAAACAGCAGAAAACAGGAACTGACACTTCGGCATCTCGTCAATAGGTTAGTTCCGGAAAACGCTTCAAAACGATATAAAGTGTGAACAAAACATGTAGGTATTGTCATAAAACTAGCATGGAACATAAGAAATTATAGATACGTTTGAGACGTATCAATCTCCCAATCTTTTTTTTGGCAATGATCCATTATCGATGTAAGCGAGATTTATGATAGTTTTCTCGATGAATGGATGATGTATTATATATGTAGCTACAAGAGGGATACATGATTTTGTTGGAAGGCGCACTAGTAGTCCATCGTGCTAGGGTAAGGAGACTGCCTGGTGGTGGTGCTGATGGTGGCGGTGGTCACTGTTGATGGCTGATACGTCTCAAACGTATCCATAATTTCTTATGTTCCATGCTAGTTTTATGACAATACCTACATGTTTTACTCATACTTTATATCGTTTTGATGCATTTTCCGGAACTAACTTATTAACAAGATGCCGAAGTGCCAGTTCCTATTTTCTGCAGTTTTTGGTTTCAGAAATCTTACAAAGGAAATATTCTCGGAATTGGACGAAATAAACGCCCACGATCTTATATTTCACGGAAGCTTCCAGAGAGCCAGAGAGGGACCAGAGGGGAGCCCTGGGGGCCCCACCCCACATGGCGGCGCGGCCAAAGGGGGGGGCGCCAGCCTATGGGGGGCCACCCCCTGGCTCCTCCGAGGCTACCCTTCCGCCTATATATTCTCTCCGCCTCGAAAACCCTAAAAAGATAAGCCACGGGACGAGAAAAGTTACGCAGCCGCCGCCATCGCGAAGCCAAGTTCGGGGGACAGAAGTCTCTATTCCGGCACGCCGCCGGGACGGGGAATTGCCCCCGGAAGGCATCTCCATCAACACCACCGCCATCTTCATCGCCGCTGCTGTCTCCTATGATGAGGAGGGAGTAGTTCTCCCTCGAGGCTAAGGGCTCTACCGGTAGCTATGTGGTTAATCTCTCTCTCATGTACCTCAATACAATGATCTCATGAGCTGCCTTACATGATTGAGATCCATATGATGAGCTTTGTATCACTATTAATCTATGTGCTACTCTAGTGATGTTATTAAAGTAGTCTATTCCTCCTTCATGATGTAATGTGGACAGTGTGTTCATCATGTAGTACTTGACGTAGGTTATGATTGTGATCTCTTGTAGATTATGAAGTTAATTATCACTATGATAAATATATTATCTTGGATTTATGATTTGACGTGGATATCCCTATGAGTGGTGTTTGTCAAGTACTTGATGAACTCTGAGCGGAGCTTTTGTAGCCACTACACGATTAGTGATTCCATTAGGAGAGTTATCCAGAGTAGCACTATTATACACTCTAGAGGTTATTTTAATATGAACTCCGGATTCACTCTCCACGGTGTGACGGTGACAGTGTGCGCATCGTGTGTGTTTCCTTTATGAAGTTGTGGAGCTTGTTAACTCCGGCTTGAGGTGTGCTTTCGTAGCCCTACACAATGAATGGTGTTTGTTATCCAACAAGAGAGTGTAGCATTTATTTATTCAGTTATGTGATCAATGTTGAGAGTGTCCACTAGTGAAAGTATGATCCCTAGGCCTTGTTTCCGAATATCGAAAATCCGTTTATTTACTGTTCTACTGTATGTTTACTTGCTGCCATATTTATTTCAGATTGCTATTACCACTCATATTCATCCATATCACTTGCATCTCACTATCTCTTCGCCGAACTAGTGCACCTATATATCTGACAAGTGTATTAGGTGTGTTGGGGACACAAGAGACTTCTTGTATCTTAATTACAGGGTTGCTTGAGAGGGATATCTCTGACCTCTACCTCCCTGAGTTCGATAAACCTTGGGTGATCCACTTAAGGGAAACTTGCTGCTGTTCTACAAACCTGCGGTCTTGGAGGCCCAACACTGTCTACAGGAATAGAAGCGTGCGTAGACATCAAGCTATTTTACGGCACCGTTGCCGGGGAGGTAAGGTAAAAGGTATTCACATCCTCCGACTACTAAGCTATTTCCTAGCACTGTTGCCGGTGTGTGAGTGCTCGAAGATATTTCCTTTAGATCCTACAATTATATCTTTTTGTTTCTTGTTTTCACTAGTTAGGCTTAATGGAAAACAACAACAAAATGAGAGATCTTTATGAACTTTATCTTGAATTAGGACATGATGTGTTTGAAGAGAGAATTAAAAAACCCATGGAACTTTATATGCATGCTGTAACGGCCCAAGATAATACCCTATTAGATTTTGTTTGTTCTTTTCTTTTATGCATCATCATGCATCATGCATCATCCACAATATTTTATCAAATAAAATTTATTTTGAATAAAAACTATTTAAGTTTTTCCTCTCATATGGTTTATATAATAAACCCTCCCCTCACCTTTTCTTATTTTAAATAAAACCAAAACATATATTTCAGAACCTTGCACAATTATTTGGAAAAGCCAAATCTAGATTTTAAAATCTGTCAAAACCCTCCTCTAGTCCCATTCTTTGGCCGGAGCAATTCAGCAAGAAAAGAAGAGAAGAGACAGAGCATAAAGAGAGGAGAAGAGAAAGAAGCCCACCGAAGCAACACCCATCTTTCTTCCATTCTTTTCCGAGCCACCACCGAAGCCCACCTAGTCTTCTCTCTCTAGTCCAGCCCATCTGCACCGAACCCTCGCTGGCATCCTCGTTCTCATGTACGGCAAGAATCAGAGCGGTGCCACGTTGCCATGGCTCGGATGGGACGGCCGTCCTTGCTCCCTCCTCTCTATAAATCCCCCACGTCCTAGCTCTGCAACCCTAGCTCCCCTTTCCACCCGCTGCCGCCTCCGTTTCTTCCTCACTCGCCCTCTCCTCTTCACCTCGCAAGTGCTCGACCATCCTCTGCTCACGTACGTCCACGACCCTGACACCCTGTCTGCCTTCAACAGTCGCTAGCGTCGGCTGCTTCTCTCTCGTGTTTCCGTCGCCGACGCTTCCCGCCGGCGAGCGCCGCACCGTGTTCCTGCATCTCCGACCCCGTCGTGCTCGGACAAGCTTCGTCGACGCCGCGGCCGTATATGCTTCTCTCCATCAACCATCGGCTTCATCAACACTTTCCCTGTGAGCCCGAGCTCGCCTTCCTGCTGTTTCCGTGCCCCCGTGTTTTCTATACCATAACCGTCGTTGCACTCACGTTCGCCCCTTGTTTGCCAGCTCCATCTCAACGCGCCTTGGCTTTGTTCGTCCACGCCGGCAGGAGGTCCGTATCTGCTCTGTCGCGCGCGGCCCCGTCTCTCCTCCTACCGGCTGCCGTCGCCGCCGTCGCGCAAGGCCGCGCCAGTTCGCTTCCCCTGCTCCGGCCCGTCCACCAGCGCCTCCACGCACCCGAGCTCGCCCTCGACCTGGCCGCCGCGTCCCTGAAGTCCTTTGTCTCGCCAAGAACCAGAGCACGAGCTCCTCGTCGCCGCTCGGCTCTCCTCCGCGACGCTCGCGTGTGCCAGCTCCGCACCTCGCCGCGGCCTTCCTTTGGTCTCCCTCCGACGTGAGTTGCTGCCTCTCCGTCCGCTTCGTGCATGTCCAAGTTTCCGCCTTGGATGCTGTGAAGATTTGTGCGTCTCCAACTTTCACACGAAGCAAACAGTAGCCCAGCGGTAATCCCCTTGGTAATCCTCCCGTAAGACCAAGATCAAATCCTGTTCCGGCAGAATAAAGCCACCCTTTTTCTTATTTTTATTCTGTCCGCTGACAGATGGGGACCTCTCGTCTTTGGCTCGAGTTAGCCTTCACTCCGGCGCCAACTCAGCTTCCAAACAGCGGGCCAGTCCGCCCCGTGGCCCGCATGTCATCTGCCTGGGCTTGTTTCCCTTGGGTGAGAAAACCACAGCCTATTCTGTTTTACTGAAAATTGCTGCAAATGTTTTAATCTTGCAAACTCTATATCTTTTGAACCGTAAATCGAAATACAAAGTATTTTATATGAAAATTGCTCAGAAAAATGTGCTGAACATGAATATATCATCCATATGCTTGTTTGCATCTTTCATCATGTCGCGTCGTGTTAGTTTTGCATATCCACCTCACATATATGCGGAGTATTTCGGATATCCACCTAAGGTTTCCCCGCTCCGTTTAATATTGAAGTAGGGCATCCCTGCCATGACATGCCATGCTGTCCAACCCTTAACTTTGTCGGTAGAAAATGCAACTTCAACCCTAATTGTTTGTCCGGGTTCCGACTCCGATTAATTGGATAAGTTGCATCGCATCATGTTTGCCATGCCATGCATATCATATCATGATCATGCTGATTCTTTTGCCGTAGTAGTAAGATGTGCATCCGTTGCTTGTTGTAGCACTTTGCTTCTTCTCGGATAGGATCACGAAGTGGTGTGGTGAGATACGACGAGTTCTCCGGATGTCCCTCGGCAAGCTTCAACAGGCAAGCATTTTCCCTTATACTTCTGCCTCTGCAGAAGTCGCTCACCTATTTTATTTTGCCTTCTCCCTCATGCTATCCTTGAGTTGCGTTCTTGTCACGTGTCCCTTCCACTTGTTACCTCAAGCAGCCCATATTGCCTCCACCAACCACCTACAGCTATTGTTTGGTTATCGGGTCTGCCTTGCGAGTTGTAGTGCATGCTAGTGCTGGTTATATCTCGTTACCGTTAATGCTATTTTTATCGGGTTATCTGTTGGGGATCATGCCACATGGTTTATGGTTATATTTGTTGGAAGTATCATGGTTACTTGTTAATAATTGTTAAGCGGAGGCATCGGTGGGTCAGCTGATCGTTTTGTGACGGCTCACTTGTGTTTCTTTAAAGCTTAGGACCCGAGTTCCTGTTATCTGTTCCGAGACTGAGCGCTCTAACCACACGTGGGTATGCTTCTGGGTCTCCCCTCGACCACTGCCGGAATCTACAGCTTTGTCCGATGGCCACAACTAGTTCGTAATGTTTTACCATTTGTTGTTGCGTGCATGCCGACCTGTTACTTATTTACTTTGGGAAGCCCCCGGGTGCCTTGTATCCCTTGTTTACGGTATGCACGTATAGGTTCGCGGCCTGCGCGTTTATCGCATGCTGAAGCGGGTCATTCGCCCCAGTGTGTGTTTTGACCCTCGGAAGCCGTTCTCGCAAACAGCTAGGTCCGTCTCGGAGATTCGGCCGGACTTCGATTCGGGTTCAACTTGGTTAGGTGGCTTCCTGGACATTGTTGTCGTGAAGGAGAGTGCGAGTCGTTATATCCACCTGTCGCAAGTGGGTTGATCGTGCGTGTGGGCACATTTGGGCACCCCTGCAGGGTTAAATCTTATCGATAAGCCGCGTCCGCGGTTATGGACGACTTGGAGCTGTATGACTCGACCATAGACGACTTACACCTGTTGCTTCAATCATAATAACTTGCGTAGTAAGTTAGCACAACTCTAATAATAAATGGTTAAAACTTGACAACCGTGTGAGTGCCTTTGCCAGTACTTCTTGGCGAAGGGGGAACACATCGGCTGTGTTATGTTTGCAGAGTATAGAACTGTTAGTTACACTCTCTCACCTTCTCTGATAGACGACTGTTGTAGAGTGTCTCTATAGGTTTTTAGTGCTTGCGCGCTGCCGCTTAACCCCACCATATTGCCTATGACGTTCCTCTTGTGTCCTCTAAGTCCCCTGCGTGCCTCAAGTACAAAGGACGACTGGTTGACGAATGCTTATACGTCTTGAAGTCTTGTTAAGTACGAATCCGTACTTATTGCTGCTTCTACGGGATAAAACCGGGCAGGTATGAAGATCGGTACGATGAAGAACGATGCTAGCAAGGTTACCCTTCCGGCTTGGCCTGGGCAGGGTTATGGACGCCATCGTTTATCTTCAGGACTCTTAGTCCAATTTGTATCTTGTCCGTACTCGGACGTATTTGATCTTCTGTATGATTTGGATCTTATGTTGTATATTTGTATCTTGACTCGTTGGAGTTGTTGATGTAATATATCTGTTCTTGTGGGCTCTATTGTAATCCTATTGTAATGTTACCGCTCGTGATTGATTCCACCCGCATCGCGTGCATGCTTCGGCGTGTACGAGGCGCTTGGTGGTGCGTCTCCTAGAATCGATATCGTGCGGATTTCGGCGGATTCGCTGGGATCCTCATGGTACCGGTTCTGGGGCGTCACAAGTTGGTATCAGAGCATCAGGTTGACGATACCCCACTAGTCCAGCCTGTAGGATAACCTTGCCAACGGTCGTTGAGTTTAGAGCGTCCAAACTATTTTCTAAAATTCGTTGGATAGTTCTTATTAGCTCTGCATTTTTCTCCTTACCTCTATTCTTTCTATTCTTACCTTTGCGAGTTTTGAGTCTTCTCTCTTATCTGAGTTTTCCGAGTCTTAGATTCCGACGTGGGTTGGACGATCTTTGCCTTAACCTAGTAGGTACGATCTTCGAAGAATTCTACCGCAACTACATCATCATCAATGGAGCAAGAACTCTTGTTAGTGGTGTCGAGGACATCAACACGTCGCCTGAAGACTCGATAGTTCACCTCTCCCCCTCCCGTACCTGGACGTGGGATCTCGGGGCGCGATCCCTTGTTAGTGGTGTCGATTGTAACGGCCCAAGATAATACCCTATTAGATTTTGTTTGTTCTTTTCTTTTATGCATCATCATGCATCATGCATCATCCACAATATTTTATCAAATAAAATTTATTTTGAATAAAAACTATTTAAGTTTTTCCTCTCATATGGTTTATATAATAAACCCTCCCCTCACCTTTTCTTATTTTAAATAAAACCAAAACATATATTTCAGAACCTTGCACAATTATTTGGAAAATCCAAATCTAGATTTTAAAATCTGTCAAAACCCTCCTCTAGTCCCATTCTTTGGCCGGAGCAATTCAGCAAGAAAAGAAGAGAAGAGACAGAGCATAAAGAGAGGAGAAGAGAAAGAAGCCCACCGAAGCAACACCCATCTTTCTTCCATTCTTTTCCGAGCCACCACCGAAGCCCACCTAGTCTTCTCTCTCTAGTCCAGCCCATCTGCACCGAACCCTCGCTGGCATCCTCGTTCTCATGTACGGCAAGAATCAGAGCGGTGCCACGTTGCCATGGCTCGGATGGGACGGCCGTCCTTGCTCCCTCCTCTCTATAAATCCCCCACGTCCTAGCTGCGCAACCCTAGCTCCCCTTTCCACCCGCTGCCGCCTCCGTTTCTTCCTCACTCGCCCTCTCCTCTTCACCTCGCAAGTGCTCGACCATCCTCTGCTCACGTACGTCCACGACCCTGACACCCTGTCTGCCTTCAACAGTCGCTAGCGTCGGCTGCTTCTCTCTGTGTTTCCGTCGCCGACGCTTCCCGCCGGCGAGCGCCGCACCGTGTTCCTGCATCTCCGACCCCGTCGTGCTCGGACAAGCTTCGTCGACGCCGCGGCCGTATATGCTTCTCTCCATCAACCATCGGCTTCATCAACACTTTCCCCGTGAGCCCGAGCTCGCCTTCCTCGCTGTTTCCGTGCCCCGTGTTTTCTATACCATAACCGTCGTTGCACTCACGTTCGCCCCTTGTTTGCCAGCTCCATCTCAACGCGCCTTGGCTTTGTTCGTCCACGCCGGCAGGAGGTCCGTATCTGCTCTGTCGCGCGCGGCCCCGTCTCTCCTCCTACCGGCTGCCGTCGCCGCCGTCGCGCAAGGCCGCGCCAGTTCGCTTCCCCTGCTCCGGCCCGTCCACCAGCGCCTCCACGCACCCGAGCTCGCCCTCGACCTGGCCGCCGCGTCCCTGAAGTCCTTTGTCTCGCCAAGAACCAGAGCACGAGCTCCTCGTCGCCGCTCGGCTCTCCTCCGTGACGCTCGCGTGTGCCAGCTCCGCACCTCGCCGCGGCCTTCCTTTGGTCTCCCTCCGACGTGAGTTGCTGCCTCTCCATCCGCTTCGTGCATGTCCAAGTTTCCGCCTTGGATGCTGTGAAGATTTGTGCGTCTCCAACTTTCACACGAAGCAAACAGTAGCCCAGCGGTAATCCCCTTGGTAATCCTCCCGTAAGACCAAGATCAAATCCTGTTCCGGCAGAATAAAGCCACCCTTTTTCTTATTTTTATTCTGTCCGCCGACGGATGGGGACATCTCGTCTTTGGCTCGAGTTAGCCTTCACTCCGGCGCCAACTCAGCTTCCGGACAGCGGGCCAGTCCGCCCCGTGGCCCGCATGTCATCTCGCCCGGGCTTGTTTCCCTTGGGTGAGAAAACCACAGCCTATTCTGTTTTACTGAAAATTGCTGCAAATGTTTTAATCTTGCAAACTCTATATCTTTTGAACCGTAAATCGAAATACAAAGTATTTTATATGAAAATTGCTCATAAAAATGTGCTAAACATGAATATATCATCCATATGCTTGTTTGCATCTTGCATCATGTCGCGTCATGTTAGTTTTGCATATCCACCTCACATATATGCGGAGTATTTCGGATATCCACCTAAGGTTTCCCCGCTCCGTTTAATATTGAAGTAGCGCATCCCTGCCATGACATGCCATGCTGTCCAACCCTTAACTTTATCGGTAGAAAATGCAACTTCAACCCTAATTGTTTGTCCGGGGTTCCGACTCCGATTAATTGGATAAGTTGCATCGCATCATGTTTGCCATGCCATGCATATCATATCATGATCATGCTGATTCTTTTGCCGTAGTAGTAAGATGTGCATCCGTTGCTTGTTGTAGCACTTTGCTTCTTCTCGGATAGGATCACGAAGTGGTGTGGTGAGATACGACGAGTTCTCCGGATGTCCCTCGGCAAGCTTCAACGAGCAAGCATTTTCCCTTATACTTCTGCCTCTGCAGAAGTCGCTCACCTATTTTATTTTGCCTTCTCCCTCATGCTATCCTTGAGTTGCGTTCTTGTCACGTGTCCCTTCCACTTGTTACCTCAAGCAGCCCATATTGCCTCCACCAACCACCTACTGCTATTGTTTGGTTATCGGGTCTGCCTTGCGAGTTGTAGTGCATGCTAGTGCTGGTTATATCTCGTTACCGTTAATGCTATTTTTATCGGGTTATCTGTTGGGGATCATGCCACATGGTTTATGGTTATATTTGTTGGAAGTATCATGGTTACTTGTTAATAATTGTTAAGCGGAGGCATCGGTGGGTCAGCTGATCGTTTTGTGACGGCTCACTTGTGTTTCTTTAAAGCTTAGGACCCGAGTTCCTGTTATCTGTTCCGAGACTGAGCGCTCTAACCACACGTGGGTATGCTTCTGGGTCTCCCCTCGACCACTGCCGGAATCTACAGCTTTGTCCAGTGGCCACAACTAGTTCGTAATGTTTTACCATTTGTTGTTGCGTGCATGCCAGCCTGTTACTTATTTACTTTGGGAAGCCCCTGGGTGCCTTGTATCCCTTGTTTCTGGTATGCACGTATAGGTTCGCGGCCTGCGCGTTTATCGCATGCTGAAGCGGGTCATTCGCCCCAGTGTGTGTTTTGACCCTCGGAAGCCGTTCTCGCAAACAGCTAGGTCCGTCTCGGAGATTCGGCCGGACTTCGATTCGGGTTCAACTTGGTTAGGTGGCTTCCTGGACATTGTTGTCGTGAAGGAGAGTGCGAGTCGTTATATCCACCTGTCGCAAGTGGGTTGATCGTGCGTGTGGGCACATTTGGGCACCCCTGCAGGGTTAAATCTTATCGATAAGCCGCGTCCGCGGTTATGGACGACTTGGAGCTGTATGACTCGACCATAGACGACTTACACATGTTGCTTCAATCATAATAACTTGCGTAGTAAGTTAGCACAACTCTAATAATAAATGGTTAAAACTTGACAACCGTGTGAGTGCCTTTGCCAGTACTTCTTGGCGAAGGGGAACACATCGAGCTGTGTTATGTTTGCGAGTATAGAACTGTTAGTTACACTCTCTCACCTTCTCTGATAGACGACTGTTGTAGAGTGTCTCTATAGGTTTTTAGTGCTTGCGCGCTGCCGCTTAACCCCACCATATTGCCTATGACGTTCCTCTTGTGTCCTCTAAGTCCCCTGCGTGCCTCAAGTACAAAGGACGACTGGTTGACGAATGCTTATACGTCTTGAAGTCTTGTTAAGTACGAATCCGTACTTATTGCTGCTTCTACGGGATAAAACCGGGCAGGTATGAAGATTGGTACGATGAAGAACGATGCTAGCAAGGTTACCCTTCCGGCTTGGCCTGGGCAGGGTTATGGACGCCATCGTTTATCTTCAGGACTCTTAGTCCAATTTGTATCTTGTCCGTACTCGGACGTATTTGATCTTCTGTATGATTTGGATCTTATGTTGTATATTTGTATCTTGACTCGTTGGAGTTGTTGATGTAATATATCTGTTCTTGTGGGCTCTATTGTAATCCTGTTGTAATGTTACCGCTCGTGATTGATTCCACCCGCATCGCGTGCATGCTTCGGCGTGTACGAGGCGCTTGGTGGTGCGTCTCCTAGAATCGATATCGTGCGGATTTCGGCTGATTCGCTGGGATCCTCATGGTACCGGTTCTGGGGCGTCACACATGCTAATGGGAATGTTATTAGTATGAATGCTTTGAACACCATTGTTGCTAAAGCTATGGAAAATTCTAAGCTTGGGGAAGCTGGTTTTGATGAGCATGATATTTTTAGTCCCCCAAGTTTTGAGGAGAAATTTTTCTTTGATGATACTTTACCTCCTATTTATGATGATTATAATGATAGTGGTATTTTGGTTTCACCTACTATGGAGGATAAAGGTTATTATGATTATACCATGCCTGCAATTTATGATGATTACAATGATGGTTATGGTAGTTTTACTCCCACTATTACTAATAAAATTGATTATGCTTATGTGGAGAGTAATAATTTTATGCATGTGTTGTTGGCGTGGTAGTTAACACACGTCCGTTGGGAACCCCAAGAGGAAGGTGTGATGCGTACAGCAGCGAGTTTTCCCTCAGTATGAAACCAAGGTTATCGAACCAGTAGGAGTCAAGGAACACGTGAAGGTTCTTGGTGACGGAGTGTAGTGCGGCGCAACACCAGGGATTCCGGCGCCAACGTGGAACTTGCACAACACAATCACAATACTTTGCCCCAACGTAACAGTGAGGTTGTCAATCTCACTGGCTTGCTGTAAACAAAGGATTGAATGTATGGTGTGGAAAATGCTGTTTGTTTGCGAAGAACATTAAAGAATAGAGTTTGCAGTAGATTGTATTTCAGATGTAAAAGAATGGACCGGGGTCCACAGTTCACTAGTGGTGTCTCTCCAATAAGATAAATAGCATGTTGGGTGAACAAATTACAGTTGGGCAATTGACAAATAAAGAGGGCATAACAATGCACATACATATCACGATGACTACTATGAGATTTAATCGGGGCATTACGACAAAGTACATAGACCGCTATCCAGACATGCATCTATGCCTAAAAAGTCCACCTTCAGAGTTAGCATCCGCACCCTTCCAGTATTAAGTTGCAAACAACGGACAATTGCATTAAGTATGGTGCGTAATGTAATCAACACAAATATCCTTAGACAAAGCATTGATGTTTTATCCCTAGTGGCAACGAAGCACATCCACAACCTTAGAACTTTCCGTCACTGTCCTGCATTCAATGGAGGCATGAACCCACTATCGAGCATAAATACTCCCTCTTGGAGTTACAAGTATCAACTTGGCCAGAGCCTCTACTAGCAACGGAGAGCATGCAAGAACATAAACAACACATATATGATAGATTGATAATCAACTTGACATAGTGATGACCCACAAGTATAGGGGGTGTATCGTAGTATCTTCGATAAGTAAGAATGTCGATCCCAACGAGGAGCAGAAGGTGTTGACAAGCAGTTTCGATGAAGGATTCACTGTAAATGCTCACAGACAAGTATTCAGGGGTTTTGATGTAACAGATGAATAAAGTACGAGTAAGTAAAGTGCGAGAGTAATAATTGCAGCGAGTGGCCCAATCCTTTTTAGCACAAAGGACAAGCCGGTTTGTTTACTTATAATGACCAAACGTTCTTGAGGACACACGGGAATTTAGTCTAGTGCTTTCGCTACATACGGCTAATTAATCTTCATTATTTTGATAAGTGTTGTGTGGGTGAACCTATGCTAATGTACCGCCCTTCCTAGGACTAATACATACTTGTGATTATACCCCTTGCAAGCATCCGCAACTACAAGAAAGTAATTAAGATAAATCTAACCACAGCCTTAAACTGCGAGATCCCGCTATCCCTCCCGCATCGATATACCAACGGGGGCTCAGTGTTTCGTCACTCCGGCAACCCCGCAATTGGCAAACGAGTACAAGATGCATTCCCCTAGGCCCATAAAGGTGAAGTGTCGTGTAGTCGACGTTCACACGACACCACTAGAAGAATAACACCACAACTTAAATATCATAACATTGAATATTACTCAACCATACTTCACTACTAACATTTAGACTTCACCCATGTCCTCAAGAACTAAACGAACTACTCACGAGACATCATATGGAATATGATCAGAGGTGATATGATGATGAATAACAATCTGAACATAAACCTTGGTTCAATGGTTTCACTCAATAGCATCAATAACAAGTAGAAATCAACACCGGGAGAGTTTCCCCTATCAAACAATCAAGATCAAACCCAAATTGTTACAGCGATGACGGTGTGCAGCGGTGGAGACGGCGGTGATGATGATGAAGATGATGGTGATGGTGATGGAGATGATGTCCAGCTCGATGACGGTGATGATAGCGTCGATTTCCCCCTCCGGGAGGGAATTTCCCCGGCGGATTCCTGCCCGCCGGAGAGCTCTTTTCTCTCTGGTGTTCTCCGCCCCGCAGAGGCGGCTGTGACTCTTCGCGACTATCCTCTGGAGCTTAGGTTTTCGGGACGAAGACGTACGCGAAGAAAAGGAGGCGAGAGAGGGCTGTGGGCCCCCTCCTCACAGGGCGGCGCGGCCAGGCCTTGGGCCGCGCCGGCCTATGAGGTGGGCCCACCTCGGGTCCCCTCGGCTCCCCTTTCTGGCTCCCTTCGTCATCTGGAAAAATAGGATTTTTCGTATAATTTCCGTCAACTGTTGATCTCCCGAAATATTGCATTCTGACGGTGCTTTTTCCAGCAGAATCCTGGCTCCGGTGCGCGATCCTCCAATAATCATGAAACATGCAAAATAGATGAAATGATATAAGTATTATCTCCAAATATGAAATATATCAATGAATAACAACAGAATTATGATATAAAATAGTGATGCAAATTGGACGTATCAACTCCCCCAAGCTTAGACTTCGCTTGTCCCCAAGCGAAACTGAACTCGGTAAACAGGACCACATGTTTATGGAGTGAAGAGTCGATAAATCAAATACGGACAAGAAGCATCATATTCATTCACACAAGACATTCTAGTGAACAATTTCCTCATATAACTCAACTTGAAACAAGTATAAGGTAATCACAAATAAAGGTGCATAAGAAATCATAGTTGGTGATGGCAAACTTCGTTCTTGGTCAAAGAACAGTTAACAGATTATACTTATCTATCGAGCGGAGCTCTTATATTAAAGCTTATATAGCACAACTTGCATACTCAATCATAATAATCTCCTCATAATCATTGATAATCTTCAAAGCTATATTCATCAGATAAAAACTCGCACTAAACAAGGAAGAATAAAAGGCATGATTAAATATATCACAATATAGATGGTTGGATCACAACAACTCAAATGCTTGCTTAAGATGGAGGGAAATAGGTTTACTGACTCAACATAAAGTAAAAGATAGGCCCTTCGCAGAGGGAAGCAGGGATTAAATCATGTGCTAGAGCTTTTCAAGTTTTGAAGTCATATAGAGAGCATAAAAGTAAAGTTTTGAGGGGTGTTTGTTGTTGTCAACGACTGGTAGTGGGTACTCTAACCCCCTTGCCAGACAAACTCTCAAAGAGCGGCTCCCATAAAGTTTTCTTTTTGGTTGACACTCCTTCCAACCTTTGCTTTCACAAACCATGGCTAACCGAATCCTCGGGTGCCTGCCAGCAATCTCATACCATGAAGGAGTGTCTTTTTATTTTAGTTTTATTTAGATGACACTCCTCCCCTCCTTTGCTTTCTCAAGCCATGGCTAACCGAATCCTCGGGTGCCGTCCAACAATCACATACCATGGAGGAGTGTCTATTTGTAAAATTACAAAAGTTAATTAACTTGGGACTGGGAACCCCATTGCCAGCTCTTTTTGCAAAGTTATTGGATAAGTGGATGAAGCCACTAGTCCATTGGTGAAAGTTGCCCAACAAGATTGAAAGATAAACACCACATACTTCCTCATGAGCTATAAAACATTGACACAAATAAGGAGTAATAAAGTTTTGAATTGTTTAAAGGTAGCACATGAAGTATTTACTTGGAGTGGCAGGAAATACCACATAATAGGTAGTTATAGTGGACACACATGGCATGGGTTTTGGTCTAAAAGTTTGGATGCACGAGAGGCATTCCCTCTCAGTACAGGTCTTTGGCTAGCAAGATTAATTAGCAAGCATAAGAGTTGAGGTAAACAAACAAATATACATGTGATAGAAACAATCATGCATCTTCCTTGTAAGCACAAACAATTTTAACTTCAGAATACTAAGCTCATAGCTAACAAGAAAGAAAGATAATGAAACAACATATCTACATGTATTTGTTCTCTACTTAAACTCAAAGTGTTGTTGCTATTGACCAATGCTAAGTTTGCCAAAACCAAATAGATTTACTCAATGCTCCCAAAGTGATACCAATACTAACAACAAGATCAATCACATAATAGAGATTGCAAACTAAAATAAGATGTGCAATATGTAAATGATAAGACTTCTCATTAATATTTCATAACGATAACTCACACCAAGGGATACATAGACAACCAACTAAAGGAGAGATACTTCCACACCGCAACCCATCTTATATGATAACTTCCCTACTCATGATATGACACTACTTGATAGTAAAAAGTAAAAGGTAGTGATGATGTGATACCGCGGCACTCCCCAAGCTTGGAACAAACCAAGGGGATGCCAATACCGATGATGAATTACTCCTTTGGCGATGGTGGTGATGAATTCCTCCCGCGCTTCTTACGGATCTCCTTCGGCTTCGGTTTCTCGGCTTGGCAATTCCGCACTAAGACTCGAAGAGATTCATTGTTATCTCGAAGTTGGCGGTGGCGACCTTGTGATGGGTATCGAGTAATATTCCAGCATTCTACGGAGTCGGTAATTCTCCTCCTGGAGTATCTCCACTTCTCTTCTTAGAGCCCGATATTGACCACAAAACTCATCGGTAGTCCGTAGAGCTTCTTCCAGCACAGGGAAAGAGTCAAGGCCAAGAGGAGGTGGTAAGGGTCCCTGCAAGTTATGAGAGAAAGAACGTCGAGTGTCAACAGATCCCACCAAGATTTGCTTACTCCCAACAGCTTGTTGCTCTTGTTTTGACGACACCCTTTTCACTTCTTCCTTCGAAGGCCCTTTGCCCTTGTTGTCGGAGGCCATGGTGCTCCTAGATTGAAAATAGATCCTGACAGAAACAGCTCGAAACAAAACACGTCGAGAAAACGATATACGGACCTCCAGGGGTCCGGGGGATTATATAGCAGGAATTTTTATGACAAACGGAAAGTACCAGGTCGAACCAGAGTCGGAAAGGGGCGACGAGGCGGCCAGCTCATAGGGCGGCGCGGGCCAAGCCCTGGCCGCGCCGGCCTATGGGGGCACGCCCTCGTGCGTCTCCTCCACTCCGTTTCGATCTCGTAATTTTTCATATTTTCCAAAAACAGCAAAAACATTGTTCGGAAAGCAAATCGCGAACTTTTTATTACCTGTACTGTTACCTATTCAAAGTCGAGTTCTGGCGGACTGTCAATTTGACCTTTGATGAAAGCCTCTGGTGTTTCCACTCGAATAACATCAACATCTACATTATAAGAATCACCTGAGATATAATGCTTGAGTCTTTGTCCATTCACCACTTGCGTGGCATTGCCTTGGAGGGAACTAATTTTAATTGCTCCTAAACGATACACCTCCTCAACAACATATGGTCCTTCCCAGTTCGAGAGTAATTTCCCTGCAAAGAATCTGAGACGAGACCGATACAATAGGACTTTATCCCCAATATTAAACTCTCTTTTGATAATCCTTCTATCATGCCATTTCTTAACTTTCTCTTTAAAGAGTTTAGCATTTTCGTAAGCTTCACTTCTCCATTCATCTAGAGAACTTAATTGCAACAACCTCTTATCACCGGCTAGTTTAGGATCTTTGTTTAGTTCTCTAACAGCCCAATAAGCTTTGTGCTCTAGTTCTAAAGGTAAATGACAAGTTTTTCCATAAACCATTTTATAAGGTGACACTCCCATGGGGTTTTTATAAGCAGTTCTATAAGCCCATAGTGCTTCCTTCAATTTACTAGCCCAATTCTTTCTAGTTTTATTAACGGTCTTTTGCAAGATAGATTTAATTTCTCTATTTGATAGTTCTACTTGCCCACTAGTTTGAGGATGATAAGCGGAAGCAATTCTATGATTAATACCATATTTAGCAAGAGTTTTTCTAAAACCACCATGAATAAAATGAGAACCTCCATCTGTCATAATATATCTAGGAACTCCAAATCTAGGAAAAATAATGTCTAAAAGCATTCTTAAAGAGGTCTCACCATCAGCACTTTTTGTAGGTATGGCTTCCACCCATTTAGTAACATAATCAACAGCAACAAGTATATGAGTGTTACCTTCTGAAGAGGGAAAAGGTCCCATGAAGTCAAATCCCCAACAATCAAATGGTTCAATAACAAGAGTATAATTCATAGGAATTTCTTTGCGTCTGGAGATACTACCAACCCTTTGACATTCATCACAAGATAAAATGAACTTCCTTGCATCTTTGAAGAGAGTTGGCCAATAAAAACCTGATTGTAGAACCTTTTGCGCGGTTCTATCTCCGGCGTGATGTCCTCCATAAGCACTCCCATGACATTTACTCAATATCTCTTGTTGCTCATATTCGGGACACATCTTCGCAGAATACCATCCACTCCTTCTTTATATAAGTGTGGGTCATCCCAAAAATAATGCCTCAAGTCATAAAAGAATTTCCTCCTTTGCTGAGCTGAAAAGGTTGGAGGCAAGTACATGGAAACAATAAAGTTAGCATAATCAGCATACCAAGGACTGTCTCGCGAACTCACCTTTATTACAGCCAATTGTTCATTTGGAAAACTATCATTAATGGGAACATGATCATAAGCAATATTTTCCAATCTAGTCAAATTATCAGCAACAGGATTATCAGCACCTTTCCTATCTACAATATGCAGATCAAATTCTTGCAAAAGAAGTACCTATCTAATAAGCCTTGGCTTAGCATCTTTCTTTGTCATAAGGTATCTAATTGCAGCATGATCAGTATGAATAGTAACTTTTGAATCAACGATATAAGATCTAAACTTATCACAAGCAAAGACTACAGACTAACAATTCCTTTTCAGTAGTAGCATAATTTCTTTGAGCGAGCATCAAGAGTTTTACTAGCATAATGAATAACATTCAGTTTTTTATCTACTCGCTGTCCAAGAACGAGCGCCTACAACAAAATCACTAGCATCACACATAATTTCAAATGGTAAGTTCCAATCGGGAGGTTCAACTATAGGGGCGGTTGTTAAGGCTTTCTTTAGAGTTTCGAAAGCTTCCTTACAATCATCATCAAAAACAAAAGGTACGTCTTTTTGAAGAAGATTAGTAAGAGGCTTTGAAATCTTGGAGAAGTCTTTAATAAACCTCCTATAAAACCCAAGCATGACCAAGAACACTACGAATACCTTTAACATCCCTAGGATAGGGCATCTTCTCAATGGCTTCAACTTTAGCTCTATCAACTTCAATACCTCTCTCGGAAATTTTATGTCCCAATACAATTCCTTCATTAACCATAAAGTGGCATTTCTCCCAATTAAGAACAAGGTTAGTTTCTTCGCATCTCTGCAAAACTTTATCAAGGTTCCGCAAGCAATTATCAAAAGAATTCCCATAGACGGAAAAATCATCCATGAATACCTCTACAATACTCTCGCAAAAGCCATGAAAAATAGCGAGACATGCATCTTTGAAAAGTAGCAGGAGCATTACATAAACCAAAAGGCATACGCCTATAAGCATAAGTTCCATAGGGACAAGTGAAAGTGGTTTTCTCTTGATCTTTAGTTTTAACGACAATTTGTGAAAACCCAGAATGACCATCAAGAAAGCAAAAATGAGTATTTTTAGATAACCTTTCTAACATTTGATCAATAAAAGGCAAAGGGTAATGATCTTTCTTAGTAACCTTATTAACTTTTCGATAATCAATGCACATTCTATACCCTACAACTACTCTTTGAGGTATGAGCTCATCATTATCATTAGGCACAACAGTCATTCCTCCTTTCTTAGGAACACAATGCACAAGACTAACCCATCTACTATCAGCAATTGGATATATAATACCAGCTTCAAGGAGTCTTAATACCTCATTTCTTATCACATCCTTCATCTTAGGAATTAGACGACGCTGAGGTTCAACAACAGGCTTTGCATCATCTTCCATATTAATGGCGTGTTGGCAAATAGAGGGAGAAATCCCCTTCAAGTCATCAAGAGTGTAGCCAATAGCACCTCGGTGTTTCTTCAGTATTTCCAATAACCTTTCTTCTTCAAACTCGAAAGCTTAGAACTAATAATAACGGGATATATTTTCTTATCATCAATATGAGCATATTTAAGATTATCGGGCAATGGTTTTAAATCAAAGACAGGATCTTCCTTTGGTGGTGGTGTTGTACCCAGATCTTCCACTAGGTAAATCATGCTTAAGAATAGGTTGACGAAGGAAAATTTCATCAAGCTCATCTCTTTCTTCCCTAAAAACTTCACTCTCACTATTCTCCAAATGTTGCTGCAAAGGATTACTAGGAGCAAGAGCAATAGATGCATACTTGTTCAACTTTAAAATCACTATTAGGCGAATCAATTTTATAAGGAGTTTTGGTAAATTTAGAGAAGTTAAACTCATAAGATTCACCAGCAAATTTAGTCAAAATTTTCTCTTTCTTGCAATCTATAATAGCTCCACAAGTATTTAGAAAAGGTCTACCAAAAATAATAGGACAATATTTACTAGCAGCAGAACCAAGTACCAAAAAGTCAGCGAGGATATTTAATCTTACCACATAGAACTTCCACATCTCGAATAATACCAATAGGAGAGATAGTTTCTCTATTAGCCAGCCGAATAACCACATCAATATCTTCAAGTTCACAAGAACCAATTTCGTGCATAATCTCCGTGTAAAGCTTATAAGGAATAGCACTAATACTTGCACCAATATCACATAAACCATAATAACAATGATCACCAATTCTAACGAGATAGCATAGGAACACTAGCTTTCCTAGACTTATTAGGATGCGAAACAATATTAGAGGCATCTTCACGAGAAAATAATATGACCATCCTCCACATTTTCGAGTCACAAGATCTTTAATTATTGCAACAACGAGTTCAACTTTTATTTGTTCTTCGGGTTCTATAGGTTTCTTTTCACTTTTATGAACCGCACTATTTATAACGAGTACTCCTTCATTTTAGCGAGGAAAGGAGTTTTTTCAATATAAGCTTCGGGAATAACATGATCAACGAGTTTCAACTACAACACATTTATTTATAGATGAATCAATTTTATCTTTATACGGTTCATGATACTTATCAAAGTTATTCTTAGGCAATTCATAATGAGAGGCAAAAGCTTTATAAAGATTTGCGGCAACTTGAGAATCAAGACCATAAGTAGCACTCATATTACGAAATTTATCGGTATCCATAAAAGCTTCAATGCATTTATAATCATAATTTATACCCGATTCTCTATCCTTGTCGTTCTCCCATCCTTCGGTATTTTCTTGGATCCGATTAAGAAGGTCCCTTTTAAACTCTTCCTTGTTGCGTGTAAATGATCCAGAACAAGAAGTATCCAGCAAGGTCTTGTCTTGAAAAGAAAGTCTTGCATAGAAATTATCAATAATAATATTACCAGGAAGCTCATGAATGGGGCATTTGAGCATTAAAGACTTCAATCTCCCCCAAGCTTGGGAAATACTTTCTCCATCATGAGGCCAAAAATTATATATGCGATTCCGATCTTTGTGAATCTCACTTGGAGGATAGAACTTAGAATAAAACCGGGGCACAATATCATTCCATTCAAGAGAATCCCCATTATCCAGTAATTTATACCAATGCGCCGCTTTACCAGACAGCGATATAGAGAATAATTTCTTCCTCACTTCATCCATAGCAATACCTGCACACTTGAATAAACCGCATAATTCATGTAAAAACAGTAAATGATCTCCAGGGTGGACAGTTCCATCCCCGTATAACGGTTACCCACTACACGTTCAATAATTTTCATAGGTATTTTGTATGGTATTTCTTCCTTATCCGGCGCCTCATCCACTACCTTTGCGGTAGTAGTAGATTTCCCAAATAAACACTCAAGAGAAGATCTCTCCATAATGAATTATAGCAGCGAGCAGAAATAAAATCAGCACAAACGATAGAAAGTTTCCCTTACCAATTCCACTTACCAATAGCGCTTCACTCCCCGGCAACGGCGCCGAGAAAATAGTCTTGATGACCCACAAGTATAGGGGGTGTATCGTAGTATCTTCGATAAGTAAGAATGTCGATCCCAACGAGGAGCAGAAGGTGTTGACAAGCAGTTTCGATGAAGGATTCACTCGTAAATGCTCACGAGACAAGTATTCGGGGGTTTTGATGTAACGAGATGAATAAAGTACGAGTAAGTAAAGTGCGAGAGTAATAATTGCAGCGAGTGGCCCAATCCTTTTTAGCACAAAGGACAAGCCGGTTTGTTTACTTATAATGACCAAACGTTCTTGAGGACACACGGGAATTTAGTCTAGTGCTTTCGCTACATACGGCTAATTAATCTTCATTATTTTGATAAGTGTTGTGTGGGTGAACCTATGCTAATGTACCGCCCTTCCTAGGACTAATACATACTTGTGATTATACCCCTTGCAAGCATCCGCAACTACAAGAAAGTAATTAAGATAAATCTAACCACAGCCTTAAACTGTGAGATCCTGCTATCCCTCCTGCATCGATATACCAACGGGGGCTCGGGTTTCGTCACTCCGGCAACCCCGCAATTGGCAAACGAGTACAAGATGCATTCCCCTAGGCCCATAAAGGTGAAGTGTCGTGTAGTCGACGTTCACACGACACCACTAGAAGAATAACACCACAACTTAAATATCATAACATTGAATATTACTCAACCATACTTCACTACTAACATTTAGACTTCACCCATGTCCTCAAGAACTAAACGAACTACTCACGAGACATCATATGGAATATGATCAGAGGTGATATGATGATGAATAACAATCTGAACATAAACCTTGGTTCAATGGTTTCACTCAATAGCATCAATAACAAGTAGAAATCAACACCGGGAGAGTTTCCCCTATCAAACAATCAAGATCAAACCCAAATTGTTACAGCGGTGACGAGTGTGCAGCGGTGGAGACGGCGGTGATGATGATGAAGATGATGATGATGGTGATGGAGATGATGTCCAGCTCGATGACGGTGACGATGGCGTCGATTTCCCCCTCCGGGAGGGAATTTCCCCGGCGGATTCACTGCCCGCCGGAGAGCTCTTTTCTCTCCGGTGTTCTCCGCCCCGCGAGGCGGCGCTGTGACTCTTCGCGACTATCCTCCGGAGCTTAGGTTTTCGGGACGAAGACGTACGCGAAGAAAAGGAGGCGAGAGAGGGCTGTGGGCCCCCCTCCTCACGGGCGGCGCGGCCGGGCCTTGGGCCGCGCCGGCCTATGAGGTGGGCCCACCTCGGGTCCCCTCGGCTCCCCCTTCGGCTCCCTTCGTCATCCGGAAAAATAGGATTTTTCGTATAATTTCCGTCAACTGTTGATCTCCCGAAATATTGCATTCTGACGGTGCTTTTTCCAGCAGAATCCTGGCTCCGGTGCGCGATCCTCCAATAATCATGAAACATGCAAAATAGATGAAATGACATAAGTATTATCTCCAAATATGAAATATATCAATGAATAACAGCAAATTATGATATAAAATAGTGATGCAAATTGGATGTATCACATAGTATTCCATATTCATCGGATCCCAACAAACACAACATGTAGCATTACAAATAGATGATCTTTATCATGATAGGTGATGTCTACGCACGCTTCTATTCCTGTAGACAGTGTTGGGCCTCCAAGAGCAGAGGTTTGTAGAACAGCAGCAAGTTTCCCTTAAGTGAATCACCCAAGGTTTATCGAACTCAGGGAGGTAGAGGTCGAGAGATATCCCTCTCAAGCAACCCCGCAATTACGATACAAGAAGTCTCTTGTGTCCCCAACACACCTAATACACTTGTCAGATGTATAGGTGCACTAGTTCGGCGAAGAGATAGTGAAATACAAGTAATATGGATGAATATGAGTGGTAATAGCAATCTGAAATAAAGATGGCAGCAAGCAAACATCTAACAGAACAGTAAATAAACGGAGTTTTGATATTCGGAAACAAGGCCTAGGGATCATACTTTCACTAGTGGACACTCTCAACATTGATCACATAATAAATAAATAACTTCTCCTCACTTGTGCTACATATACTCTTGTTTGATAACAAACACCATTCATTGTGTAGGGCTACAAGAGTTCCCTCAAGCCGGAGTTAACAAGCGCCACAACATTCGGTGTTCATATTTAAGTAACCTTTAGAGCATAATAGATCATTGCAATTTAGACCGAGAACTAACATAGCATACACACCGTCACCAATAGCTATGAAAGGGGGAATAGATCACATCAATACTATCATAGTAATAGTTAACTCCATAATCTACAAGAGATTACAATCATAACCTACGCCAAGAACTACATGATGCACACACCGTCACCTTTACATCATGAAGGAGGAACAGACTACTTTAATAACATCACTAGAGTAGCACATATATTAATAGTGATACAATGCTCATCATATGGATCTCAATTATGCAAGGCAATTCATGAGATCATTGTATTGGGGTACATGAGAGAGAGATTAACCACATAGCTACCGGTAGAGCCCTTAGCCTCGGGGGAGAACTACTCCCTCCTCATCATGGGAGACAGCAGCGTTGATGAAGATGGCGGTGGTGTCGATGGAGATGCCTTCCGGGGGCAATTCCCCGTCCCGGCGGCGTGCCGAAACAGAGACTTCTGTCCCCCGAATCTTGGCTTCGCGATGGCGGCGGCTCTGGAACTTTTCCCGTATCGTGGCTTATTCGTTTAGGGTTTTTGCGACGGAGGCTTTAAGTAGGCGGAAGGGCAGCCTCGGAGGAGTCCTGGTGGGGCCACACCATAGGGGGGCGCGCCCCTCCCCTTGGCCGCGCCGCCTTGTGGGGTGGGCCCCCTGGCTCCCCTCTGGCCCCTCTTCGGTGCTCTGTAAGCTTCCGGGAAAAAT
The DNA here is from genome assembly GCF_022539505.1 of Lolium rigidum. Taxonomy (NCBI): domain Eukaryota; kingdom Viridiplantae; phylum Streptophyta; class Magnoliopsida; order Poales; family Poaceae; genus Lolium; species Lolium rigidum. The sequence continues at coordinate 44,432,863 of NC_061508.1, forward strand.
AAGATACTGAGCATTGATTTCGTCCAATTCCGAGAATATTTCTTTTGTAGGATTTCTGAAACCAAAAACAGCAGAAAAGAGGAACTGGCACTTCGGCATCTCGTTAATAGGTTAGTTCCGGAAAATGCATCAAAACGATATAAAGTATGAATAAAACATGTAGGTATTGTCATAAAACTAGCATGGAACATAAGAAATTATAGATACGTTGGAGACGTATCAAGCATCCCAAGCTTAGTTCCTACTCGCCCTCGAGTAGGTAAACGATAACAAGGATAATTTCTTAAGTGACATGCTACCAACATAATCTTGATCAATACTATTATAAAGCATATGCAGTGAATGAAGTGATTCGAAGCAATAGTAAAGATAATGACTAAACAACTGAATCATATAGCAAAGACTTTTCATGAATAGTACTTTCAAGACAAGCATCAATAAGACTTGCATAAGAGTTAACTCATAAAGCAATAAATTCTTAGTAGAAAGCTTTGAAGCAACACAAAGGAAGATATAAGTTTCAGCGGTTGCTTTCAACTTCAACATGTGTATCTCATGGATAGTTGTCAACATAAAGCAATATAACAAGTGCAATAGGTAAACATGTAAGAATCAATGCACACAGTTGACACAAGTGTTTGCTTCTAAGATAGAAAGAAGTAGGTAAACTGACTCAACATAAAGTAAAAGAAAAGCCCTTCGCGGAGGGAAGCATGGATTACTATTTTTGTGCTAGAGCTTTTATTTTGAAAACATAGAAACAATTTTGTCAACGGTAGTAATAATTCATATGTGTTATGCATAAGACATCCTATAAGTTGCAAGCCTCATGCATAGGATACTAATAGTGCCCGCACCTTGTCCTAATTAGCTTGGATTAACATGGATTATCATTGCATAACATATGTTTCAACCAAGTGTCACAAAGGGGTACCTCTATGCTGTCTGTACAGAGGCCTAAGGAGAAAGTTCGCATTGGATTTCTCGCTTTTGATTATTCTCAACTTAGACATCCATACCGGGACAACATAGAAAACGGATAATGGACTCCTCTTTTAATGCTTAAGCATTCAACAACGAGATAATATTCTCATAAGAGATTGAGGATTTGTGTCCAAACTGAAACTTCCACCATGATTCATGGCTTTAGTTAGCGGCCCAATGTTCTTCTCTAACAATATGCATACTCAAACCATTTGATCATGAAAATCGCCCTTACTTCAGACAAGACGAACATGCATAGCAACTCACATGATATTCAACAAAGGTGTAAAGTTGATGGCATCCCCAGAAACATGGTTACCGCTCAACAAGCAACTTATAAGAAATAAGACACATAGCAACATATTCAATACCACAATAGTTTTTAAGGCTATTTTCCCATGAGCTATATATTGCGGAGACAAAGAATAGAATTTTAAAGGTAGCACTCAAGTAATGTACTTTGGAATGGCATAGAAATACCATGTGGTAGGTAGGTATGGTGGACACAAATGGCATAGTTTTTGGCTCAAGGATTTGGATGGACGAGAAATAATCCCTCTCAATACAAGGCTTAGGCTAGCAAGGTTGTTTGAAGCAAACTCAAGTATAAACGGGTACAGCAAAACTTACATAAGAACATATTGCAAGCATTATAAGACTCTACACTGTCTTCCTTGTTGTTCAAACACTTCACCAGAAAATATCTAGACTTTAGAGAGACCAATCATGCAAACCAAATTTCAACAAGCTCTATGGTAGTTCTTCATTAATAGGTGCAAAGTACATGATGCAAGAGCTTAAACATGATCTATTTGAGCACAACAATTGCCAAGTATCAAATTATTCAAGACATTATACCAATTACCACATGAAGCATTTTCTGTTTCCAACCAAATAGCAATCAACGAAGCGGTTTTCAACTCCGCCATGAACATTAAAAGTAAAAGCGAAGAACATTAGTGTTCACATGAAAGAGAGGAGCGTGTCTCTCTCCCACACAAGCATGAATTTATTCAGATAATGAAAATAACAAAATGAAAATAAAAGCACACAGACGCTCCAAGTAAAGAACATATGATGTGACCGAATAAAAATATAGTTTCAATAGAAGAAACCTGATAAATTGTTGATGAAGAAGGGGATGCCTTTGGCATCCCAGAGCTTAGACGCTTGAGTCTTCTTGAAATATGCAGGGATGAACCACCGGGGCATCCCCAAGCTTAGACTTTTCACTCTTCTTGATCATATATCATCGTCCTCTCTTGACCCTTGAAAACTTCTGCCACACCAAACTTCTCATAAACTTCATTAGAGGGGTTAGTACTCAAAAAAAAACTTTAATCCACTTTAGTCCTGTAGTGACACATTGCAAGAACTCAATAAAACATTATCTACAGCTCTCCTCGTCTAGAAAGCCTTGCTTAAAGTCCACAAGAGACAATGCAAAAAAACAGAGACAGAATCTGTCAAAACAGAACAGCCAGTAAACACGATTTTTTAAGAGGTACTTCCGTTGATCAAATCAGAAAACTCAAAACTAATGAAAGTTGCGTACATATCTGAGGAACAAGCACGTAAATTGGCAGATTTTTCTGAGTTACCTACAGAGAGCCCTGCCCAAATTCGTGACAGATAAAATATGTTTCATGCTAGAAATCCAAATCTAGTATCAACCTTCTATTAGAGACTTCACTTGGCACAACAATGCAATAAAATAAAGATAAGGAGAGGTTGCTACGGTAGTAACAACTTCCAAGACACAACAAAACGAGTAGCAAAATAAAGACATGGGTTATCTCCCAAGAAGTTCTTTCTTTATAGCCATTAAGATGGGCTCAGCAATTTTAATGATGCTCGCGCAAGAAATAAGAGTTGAAGCAAAAGAGAGCATCAAGAAGAAAATTCAAAACACATTTAAGACTAACCCACTTCCTATGAAAAGGAATCTTGTACACAAATAAATTCATGAAGAACAAAGTGACAAGCATAAGAAGGCAATACAAGCGCAACTTCAAAATTCTCAACATAAAGAGGGGAAACTTAATATTATTAAGATGCATATAACCATGTTTCCCTCTCCCATAATAACTTCCAGTAGCATCATTGATGAAATCCACAATATATCCATCACTTAAAACATTCTTATCATGGTTCATGTGCATAAAAGTATCATTATTTTTGGCATAAGAAAAACTCTTCTCATTAATAGTAATTGGAGCAGGATCATTATCAAGAATTTGAACATGGTAAACAAGTTGCATACTAAGGGAATGGTTTTTGGCAATCCCATCATAACTATGACAAGTTTCATAAGGATAATTATAACATGTGTCATATCCATCTCTATAACCAGAATATATAATATCATCTTTTTCACTAAAAGTAAAGGTCTCAAATATAGGATATTCAAGCACAACATCCCCAAGCTTAGAGCTTTCAATATCAACGTTTGAGGGAACATGAATAGTGCTAACATCATTACTTTAATAATCAGTACCAAAGAGATTTCCAATATCAAAGGTAGTGTGCTCTTCCAAATCATGATCACTAATATGGGTAAAGGGCATAGGAAGATCATTGTACTCAGATTCATTATCATAATAATCATTAGGAGCAACATACTTACGGTTACCTATCGTTATCTCATACACGCGGGATATACCGTTACCTCTTTCTTTTTATTCCCCCTCTTCTTCTTCTTCTTCGTTTCCTTCTTCTTCTTCTTTTCCTTCTCCTCGTTCCCTTCTTTAGGAGGAAGAGGCTTGAAGGAGGCTTTTCCACAGAACTCTGATTTATTTCCAGAAACAATAGAAGAAACTTGGGAGGATTCCTCCTTTTCATTAATAAGTTAAAAACACACAGCGGTCCTATCATATTTTGGCAAAGTGTCATCTTCTAAGATATTCTGTATGTAAGTATTTGTATGGCAATTTTTAATGCAATAAGAAAGACACCCATGCAGGACATCATCAATATCAAGATCACTCATATGTAACAAAGAGATTTTTCTTGATAACTCTTCACACCCCAAAAATAATGTAAGTTCATCATGCTGATTAGGAACGATTTCATCATCACAATACAAATTTGCGGCACTCATGAGGTTCGAATTATCATTGGAGGAACATTGAAAATTAAAATGACCCACTCTATGGCAAAGTTCACAAATAAAAGGATAGAGGGCACAAACTTTTTCACCAAGATCATCTAGAGCCCTAAACCACTTTCTAGTTTTTTCATTCCTATGATGGATACAATATTCATCTTCGATTTAATTAATTCCACAAGGTCTATGCATTCCACAAAAATTAACATGCTTATAAGAAATAGTATTTTCAGAAGTTTGGGCATGTTTATTGCAATCATTAACAACAATTTCATTTTCCATGCAAGTGTATTTGAAAGGTTCATGATACATGTACCAATTTTCCTTAGGAACATTAATATGAGAAGCAAAGGCTCTATAATAATCGACCATAATTTGAGGATCAAGACCATATTTAGCACTAAGCTCTTGAAAATAAGCAGTTTCAATGAAAGACTTAATGCATTCATATTCATAGTTTATACCTGATTCTTTACCTTTGTCATTCTCCCAATATTCAGCGTTCTCCTGAATCCGATTAAGAAGGTCCCATTTAAACTCTTCTTTATTGCGCGTGAATGATCCAGAACAAGTAGTATCTAGCAAGGTTTTATCTTGAAAAGAAAGTCTTGCATAGAAATTATCAATGATGATATTACCAGGAAGCTCATGAATGGGGCATTTGAGCATTAAAGACTTCAATCTCTCCCATGCTTGGGCAATACTCTCTCCATCATGAGGCCAGAAATTATATATGCGGTTTCGGTCTTTGTGAATTTCACTTGGAGGATAGAATTTAGAATAAAATAGAGGCACAATATCCTTCCAATCAAGAGAATGCCCATCCTTCAGCAGTTTATACCAATGCGCCGCTTTACCAGACAACGACATAGAGAATAATTTCTTCTTCACTTCATCCATAGAGATACCGGCACACTTGAATAACCCGCATAATTCATGCAAAGAGAGTAAATGATCTCCGGGATGGACGAGTTCCATCCCCTTCATAGTTGTTATCCACAACACGTTCAATAATTTTCATGGGTATCTTGAAAGGAATACTTTCGGTAGGTGGATTTAAAATATCACAAGCATCATTAGAGTTATCGCATATGGGAGATAAAGTATTATCGAGCAAATTTTCCCCCTAAAGATGGGAAGCTAAAAAGATCACAAAAACTAGCTTCCCCAAGCTTAGACTTTTCCATAGCATTAGCAGTAATTGCGTTCATACTAATAACATTGCTACTAGCATGCAAATAAGGTTCCATAGGTTTTTTAATTTTCGCATCAAACAATTCTAACTCAGGAAAAAGATTAAAAAGCTCACCAAATTTTTTGTTGTTTTCCATTATGCCTAACTAGTGAAAATAAAAACAAGAAACAAAAAGATATAATTGCAGAATCTAAAGGAGATAGCTTCGAGCACTCACACACCGGCAACAGTGCTAGGGAATAGCTTAGTAGTCGGAGGATGTGAATACCTTTTACCTTACCTCCCCGGCAACGGCGCCGAGAAAATAGCTTGATGTCTACGCACGCTTCTATTCCTGTAGACGGTGTTGGGCCTCCAAGAGCGAGAGGTTTGTATAACAGCGAGCAAGTTTCCCTTAAGTGAATCACCCAAGGTTTATCGAACTCGGGGAGGTAGAGGTCAGAGATATCCCTCTCAAGCAACCACCGCAATTACGATACAAGAAGTCTCTTGTGTCCCCAACACACCTAATACACTTGTCAGATGTATAGGTGCACTAGTTCGGCAAAGAGATAGTGAAATACAAGTAATATGGATGAATATGAGTGGTAATAGCAATCTGAAATAAAGATGGCAGCAAGCAAACATGTAACAGAACAGTAAATAAACGGAGTTTCGATATTCGGAAACAAGGCCTAGGGATCATACTTTCACTAGTGGACACTCTCAACATTGATCACATAATAAATAAATAACTTCTCCTTACTTGTGCTACATATACTCTTGTTTGATAACAAACACCATTCATTGTGTAGGGCTACAAGAGCTCCCTCAAGCCAGAGTTAACAAGCGCCACAACATTCGGTGTTCATATTTAAGTAACCTTTAGAGCATAATAGATCATTGCAATTTAGACCGAGAACTAACATAGCATACACACCGTCACCAATAGCTATGAAAGGGGGAATAGATTACATCAATACTATCATAGTAATAGTTAACTCCATAATCTACAAGAGATTACAATCATAACCTACGCCAAGAACTACATGATGCACACACCGTCACCTTTACATCATGAAGGAGGAACGAGACTACTTTAATAACATCACTAGAGTAGCACATAGATTAATAGTGATACAATGCTCATCATATGGATCTCAATTATGCAAGGCAATTCATGAGATCATTGTATTGGGGTACATGAGAGAGAGATTAACCACATAGCTACCGGTAGAGCCCTTAGCCTCGGGGAGAACTACTCCCTCCTCATCATGGGAGACAGCAGCGTTGATGAAGATGGCGGTGGTGTCGATGGAGATGCCTTCCGGGGGCAATTCCCCGTCCCGGCGGCGTGCCGGAACAGAGACTTCTGTCCCCCGAATCTTGGCTTCGCGATGGCGGCGGCTCTGGAACTTTTCCCGTATCGTGGCTTATTCGTTTAGGGTTTTCGCGACGGAGGCTTTAAGTAGGCGGAAGGGCAGCCTCGGAGGAGTCCTGGTGGGGCCACACCATAGGGGGGTGCGCCCCTCCCCTTGGCCGCGCCGCCTTGTGGGGTGGGGCCCCCTGGCTCCCCTCTGGCCCCTCTTCGGTCTTCTGGAAGCTTCGTGAAAAAATAAGACCCTGGGCGTTGATTTCGTCCAATTCCGAGAATATTTCCTTTGTAGGATTTCTGAAACCAAAAACAGCAGAAAACAGGAACTGGCACTTCGGCATCTCGTTAATAGGTTAGTTCCGGAAAATGCATCAAAACGATATAAAGTATGAATAAAACATGTAGGTATTGTCATAAAACTAGCATGGAACATAAGAAATTATAGATACGTTGGAGACGTATCAATAGGCAGCTCACAAGATCTAACATGATAGCACAATGAGGAGAAGACAACCATCTAGCTACTGCTATGGACCCATAGTCCAGGGGTGAACTACTCACACATCAATCCGGAGGCGATCATGGTGATGAAGAGTCCTCCGGGAGATGATTCCCCTCTCCGGCAGGGTGCCGGAGGCGATCTCCTGAATCCCCCGAGATGGGATTGGTGGCGGCGGCGTCTCTGGAAGGTTTTCCGTATCGTGGCTCTCGGTACATGGGTTTTCGCGACGAAGGCTATAAGTAGGCGGAAGGGTAGGGTTGGAGGCGGCGCGGGGGCCCCACACCATAGGCCGGCGCGGGCCCCATGCTGGCCGCGCCGCCCTATGGGTACGGGCCCTCGTGGCCCCACTTCGTATCCCCTTCGGTCTTCTGGAAGCTTCGTGGAAAAATAAGACCCTGGGCGTTGATTTCGTCCAATTCCGAGAATATTTCCTTTGTAGGATTTCTGAAACCAAAAACAGCAGAAAACAGCAACTAGCTCTTCGGCATCTCGTCAATATGTTTGATACGGTGAATCCAAGCCAATCCACCTAAGTTGATGCCCGATCTTTCACAGCGAGAACCTGGGGTAGTTAATCCTCCCAACAACGCGATGAACGCAGCCTGGAGAAGAGGGAACGAATCCAGCAAGCAACGGATCGATGAACGATACGCCTCAAACCAAGAGCTAGATAATCCTTGATGAACACAAGAACCTTCGCAGCGGATAATATAGATAAACGGTAGCGCCGTACCCCCGGAGGGATGATACACGTGAACACACGCAATGGGGAAAACCCTAATCTTTAGACTAAACTTGTTCTACCCTAACCCTAGCCGTGTCATCTCCTTATATGAGAGGGAGAGGTGGCCGGCCGGCCCCTTATTGGGCCTAACCTAGTTCGACTTGGACAGGCCCAAGTCAAACGGACTCTATTAAAACCCTGATGGCCCACAGCATGACCTGGCTACATTATTATCTCCTAATAACAAGATTATAATAAACTATTGGTACAACCTTAGACCCAAATATCATATCAATGGCTGTCCTAGAGTACCAGGCCCGGATATCCATATCATCTCTCCCCTTCTTCAAGAAGCGTTGTCCCCAACGCGTGAGGGTCTTCTGGAAAAGGTGACGTGATATGAACATGACACGTCCTCGCCGTCTTCAAGTCTTGCTTGCCTTCCACACCACATCCTCCCTCGCGGCCTTCTCGACTTGATACAGCACTTGGCGCCTCCTTTCTTCTCCACATGAGCTTGGACCTCGGCGCCAATTCCTTCTTCTTGCGAGGTTTTGATGGACCCTTGTGTCGCTGCGCATGACCCTGCACAAGATGTGTAATTCCTGGGCCACATAGATGTCTCACACGTCCATCCTTGCCTCGATGCATCCGCGGTGTCGCGGAAAACTGGACTGCAGTACTCCTAGCACGGTAGTGCCGCTGCCCACTGTCTCCACTGACGCGCTCGGCCACAGCCGGTCTAGGCGCCGGTTGACCGGGCGGTTGACCGGCCCGGCCGGTCCTGGAGCCGGTCGGCCGGCTCTGGCACCGGACTGAAACACCATCAGCACTGGCTTCTCTAACCTTCTCGCCTCCCACTCCTCCCACGCGCATCTGCGCCATATGTACTGGAACATCATCAGCACAAACATCATCAGTCTGCATACTAGCATCAACACAAATTGGAACTGTAGCACATGCTACAACATCCACATCAACAACAAGTGTAGCTTCATCCGGCTTGTCACCAACAAGAACTTGCTTGTCATCTACAGGCTTGGCTGAAACATCACCAACATCAATGCTCGGAACATCATCCACCTTATGCTGCACATTAGGCTTGTGCAACTTCTCCTTACGCACCACTAACTCCACATCGGACTTGATATGATTGATGACGCGTAAAGCACACGCTCGTTGGGAACCCCAAGTGGAAGGTGTGATGCGTACAACAGCAAGTTTCCCTCAGTAAGAAACCAAGGTTTATCGAACCAGTAGGAGCCAAGAAGCACGTTGAAGGTTGATGGCGGCGGGATGTAGTGCGGCGCAACACCAGGGATTCCGGCGCCAACGTGGAACTTGCACAACACAAACAAAGTACTTTGCCCCAACGAAACGAGTGAGGTTGTCAATCTCACCGACTTGCCGTAACAAAGGATTAACCGTATTGTGTGGAAGATGATTGTTTGCAAGAAAACAAGTAAAACAAGTATTGCGAGTAGATTGTATTTCAGGTATAAAAGAATGGACCGGGGTCCACAGTTCACTAGAGGTGTCTCTCCCATAAGATAAAAGCATGTTGGGTGAACAAATTACAATCGGGCAATTGACAAATAGAGAGGGCACCGCGATGCACATACATGGCATGATAAATATAGTGAGATTTAATTGGGCATTACGACAAAGTACATAGACCGCCATCCAACCGCATCTATGCCTAAAAAGTCCACCTTCGAGGTTATCATCCGAACCCCTCCGGTATTAAGTTGCAAAGCAACAGACAATTGCATTAAGTATGGTGCGTAATGTAATCAATAACTACATCCTTAGACATAGAATCAATGTTTTATCCCTAGTGGCAACAACACAACACAACCTTAGAACTTTCTGTCACTGTCCCAGGTATCAATGTAGGCATGAACCCACTATCGAGCATAAATACTCCCTCTTGGAGTTAAGAGTACAAACTTGGCCGAGCCTCTACTAATAACGGAGAGCATGCAAGATCATAAACAACACATAGGTAATAACTTGATAATCACCATAACATAGTATTCTCTATCCATCGGATCCCGACAAACACAACATATAGCATTACGGATAGATGATCTTGATCATGTTAGGCAGCTCACAAGATCCAACAATGAAGCACATAAGGAGAAGACAACCATCTAGCTACTGCTATGGACCCATAGTCCAGGGGTGAACTACTCACTCATCACTCCGGAGGCGACCATGGCGGTGTAGAGTCCTCCGGGAGATGAATCCCCTCTCCGGCGGGGTGCCGGAGGAGATCTCCGAATCCCCCGAGATGGGATTGGCGGCGGCGGCGTCTCGGTAAGGTTTTCCGTATCGTGGCTCTCGGTGCCGGGGGTTTCGCGACGGAGGCTTTAAGTAGGCGGAAGGGCAACGTGGGGGCCACACGAGGGCCCCACACCATAGGTCGGCGCGGCCGGGGCCCGGGCCGCGCCGCCCTATGGTGGCGGCGCCTCGTGGCCCCACTTCGACTCCTCTTCGGTCTTCCGGAAGCTTCGTGGCAAAATAGGACCCCGGGTCTTGATTTCGTCCAATTCCGAGAATATTTCCTTACTAGGATTTCCGAAACCAAAAACAGCAGAAAACGAAGAATCGGCTCTTCGGCATCTTGTTAATAGGTTAGTTCCGGAAAATGCACGAATATGACATAAAGTGTGCATAAAACATGTAGATATCATCAATAATGTGGCATGGAACATAAGAAATTATCGATACGTTGGAGACGTATCAGCATCCCCAAGCTTAGTTCTGCTCGTCCCGAGCAGGTAAAACGATAACAAAGATAATTTCTGAAGTGCCATGCCATCATAATCTTGATCATACTATTTGTAAGCATATGTAATGAATGCAGCGATCAAAACAATGGTAATGACATGAGTAAACAAGTGAATCATAAAGCAAAGACTTTTCATGAATAGTACTTCAAGACAAGCATCAATAAGTCTTGCATAAGAGTTAACTCATAAAGCAATAAATCAAAGTAAAGGTATTGAAGCAACACAAAGGAAGATTAAGTTTCAGCGGTTGCTTTCAACTTATAACATGTATATCTCATGGATAATTGTCAACATAGAGTAATATAACAAGTGCAATATGCAAGTATGTAGGAATCAATGCTCAGTTCACACAAGTGTTTGCTTCTTGAGGTGGAGAGAGATAGGTGAACTGACTCAACATAAAAGTAAAAAAGAATGGTCCTTCAAAGAGGAAAGCATCGATTGCTATATTTGTGCTAGAGCTTTTATTTTGAAAACATGAAACAATTTTGTCAACGGTAGTAATAAAGCATATGAGTTATGTAAATTATATCTTACAAGTTGCAAGCCTCATGCATAGTATACTAATAGTGCCCGCACCTTGTCCTAATTAGCTTGGACTACCGGATCATCACAATGCACATGTTTTAACCAAGTGTCACAATGGGGTACCTCCATGCCGCCCGTACAAGGGTCTAAGGAGAAAGTTCGCATTGGATTTCTCGCTTTTGATCATTCTTCAACTTAGACACCCATACCGGGACAACATGAACAACAGATAATGGACTCCTCTTTAATGCATAAGCATGTAGCAACAATTATTATTCTCACATGAGATTGAGGATATGTGTCCAAAACTGAAACTTCCACCATGATTCATGGCTTTAGTTAGCGGCCCAATGTTCTTCTCTAACAATATGCATGCTTAACCATAAGGTGGTAGATCTCTCTTACTTCGTACAAGACGGACATGCATAGCAACTCACATGATATTCAACAAAGAGTAGTTGATGGCGTCCCCAGGAACATGGTTATCGCACAACAAGCAACTTAATAAGAGATAAAGTGCATAAGTACATATTCAATACCACAATAGTTTTTAAGGCTATTTTGTCCCATGAGCTATATATTGCAAAGGCGAATGATGGAATTTTAAAGGTAGCACTCAAGCAATTTACTTTGGAATGGCGGAAAAATACCATGTAGTAGGTAGGTATGGTGGACACAAATGGCATAGTAGTTGGCTCAAGTATTTTGGATGCATGAGAAGTATTCCCTCTCGATACAAGGTTTAGGCTAGCAAGGTTATTTGAAACAAACACAAGGATGAACGGTGCAGCAAAACTCACATAAAAGACATATTGTAAATATTATAAGACTCTACACCGTCTTCCTTGTTGTTCAAAACTCAATACTAGATATTATCTAGACTCTAGAGAAACCAAATATGCAAACCAAATTAGCAAGCTCTAAGTATTTCTTCATTAATGGGTGCAAAGTATATGATGCAAGAGCTTAAACATGAGCACAACAATTGCCAAGTATCACATTATCCAAAATATTATAGCAAATACTACATGTAGCATTTTCCAATTCCAACCATATAACAATTTAACGAAGAAGAAACTTCGCCTTGAATATTATGAGTAAAGCCTAAGGACATATTTGTCCATATGCAACAGCGGAGCGTGTCTCTCTCCCATACAGTGAATGCTAGGATCTAACTTTATTCAAACAAAACAAAAACAAAAACAAACCGACGCTCCAAGCAAAGTGCATGAGATGTGACGGAATAAAAATATAGTTTCAGGGGAGGAACCTGATGATGTTGTCGATGAAGAAGGGGATGCCTTGGGCATCCCCAAGCTTAGACGCTTGAGTCTTCTTAAAATATGCAGGGGTGAACCACCGGGGCATCCCCAAGCTTAGAGCTTTCACTCCTCTTGATCATAGTATATCATACTCCTCTCTTGATCCTTGAAAACTTCCTTCACACCAAACTTCAAGCAAACTCATTAGAGGGTTAGTGCATAATAAAAATTTACATGTTCAGAGGTGGCACAATCATTCTTTACACTTCTGGACATTGCATAAAGCTACTGGACATTAATGGATCAAAGAAATTCATCCAACACAGCAAAAGAGGCAATGCGAAATAAAAGGCAGAATCTGTCAAAACAGAACAGTTCGTAAAGACGAATTTTAAAATGGCACCAGACATGCTCAAATGGAAAAACTCAAAACTAATGAAAGTTGCGTACATATCTGAGGATCACTCACGTAAATTGGCATAATTTTCTGAGTTACCTACAGAGAATTAGGCCCAGATTCGTGACAGCAAAGAAATCTGTTTCTGCGCAGTAATCCAAATCTAGTATGAACCTTACTATAGAGACTTTACTTGGCACAAAAACATGATAAGGAGAGGTTGCTACAGTAGTAAACAACTTCCAAGACTCAAATATAAAACAAAAATACTGTAGTAAAAACATGGGTTGTCTCCCATAAGCGCTTTTCTTTAACGCCTTTCAGCCTAGGCGCGAAAGTGTATATCAAGTAACATCAAGAGATGAAGCATCAACATCATTACCAGGGGTGTTGGGAGTTTTCTCAACCAAGCATAGTATATTTGATACATAAGTTTCAGCGTCTCCCTTTTCATTAGTCTTGGGCTTGCTACTCTCATCGAACAAATTTTCAGGAACAAGCCAAGCATAGTTATTTTCTAGTGCCTCATTCATAGCTAGGAGTTTACATGGTATTGGTGCTTTGATCTCCCCACCATCATTAATGTTATTAGTGTACCTTATTCTATCCATGTCCATTTTTTCAAGGAGACCAACAAAATTAGTATGAGAACCTAGCATATTAAATTTAGCAAAGACCTTTCTAGCTTCTCTTGCTAGACCACCAAATTCTCTAAGAAGGGTTTCTAAAACAAAATCTTTCTTTTCCCCTTCTTCCATATCACCAAGTGTAAGAAACATGTGTTGGATTATAGGATTGAGATTAACAAATTTAGTTTTCAACATACGAACTAAAGCAGCAAGCAGCAATTTCATAGGTAGGTGCAAGTTCTACCAAGTGTCTATCTTCAAAATCTTCAAGTAATACTAACATGATTGAAGAATTCTTCTATATTATTTCTCCCAACTATAGACCCACGTCCTACCGGTATGTCTTTTGTGGTAAAATTAAAAGGAAACATGATGAATCTAGTAAAGTAAATGCAAGTAACTAATTTTTGTGTGTTTTTGATATGGAGAGCAAGACAGTAAATAAAGTAAAACTAGCAACTAATTTTTGTGTGTTTTGTTTAGGTGCAGCAAACAAAGTAGTAAATAAAATAAAGCAAGACAAAAACAAAGTAAAGAGATTGAGAAGTGGAGACTCCCTTGCAGCGTGTCTTGATCTCCCCGGCAACGGCGCCGAAATTTAGCTTGATGACGCGTAAAGCACACGCTCGTTGGGAACCCCAAGTGGAAGGTGTGATGCATACAGCAAGCAAGTTTCCTCGCAAGAAACCAAGGTTTATCGAACCAGAGAGGAGCCAAGAAGCACGTTGAAGGTTGATGGCGGCGGGATGTAGTGCGGCGCAACACCAGGGATTTCGGCGCCAACGTGGAACCCGCACAACACAAACAAAGTACTTTGCCCCAACGAAACAAAGTGAGGTTGTCAATCTCACCGGCTTGCCGTAACAAAGGATTAACCGTATTGTGTGGAAGATGATTGTTTGCAAGAAAACAAGAAAACAAGTATTGCAAGAGATTGTATTTCAAGTATAAAAGAATGGACCGGGGTCCACAGCTCACTAGAGGTGTCTCTCCCATAAGATAAAAGCATGTTGGGTGAACAAATTACAGTCGGGCAATTGACAAATAGAGAGGGCACCGCAATGCACATACATGGCATGATAAATATAGTGAGATTTAATTGGGCATTACGACAAAGTACATAGACCGCCATCCAACCGCATCTATGCCTAAAAAGTCCACCTTCAGGTTATCATCCGAACCCCTCCGGTATTAAGTTGCAAAGCAACAGACAATTGCATTAAGTATGGTGCGTAATGTAATCAATAACTACATCCTTAGACATAGAATCAATGTTTTATCCCTAGTGGCAACAAGACAACACAACCTTAGAACTTTCTCGTCACCGTCCTGGTATCAATGTAGGCATGAACCCACTATCGAGCATAAATACTCCCTCTTGGAGTTAAGAGTACAAACTTGGCCGAGCCTCTACTAATAACGGAGAGCATGCAAGATCATAAACAACACATAGGTAATAACTTGATAATCACCATAACATAGTATTCTCTATCCATCGGATCCCGACAAACACAACATATAGCATTACAGATAGATGATCTTGATCATGTTAGGCAGCTCACAAGATCCAACAATGAAGCACATAAGGAGAAGACAACCATCTAGCTACTACTATGGACCCATAGTCCAGGGGTGAACTACTCACTCATCACTCCGGAGGCGACCATGGCGGTGTAGAGTCCTCCGGGAGATGAATCCCCTCTCCGGCAGGGTGCCGGAGGAGATCTCCGTAATCCCCCGAGATGGGATTGGCGGCGGCGGCGTCTCAGTAAGGTTTTCCGTATCGTGGCTCTCGGTATTGGGGGTTTCGCGACGGAGGCTTTAAGTAGGCGGAAGGGCAACGTGGGGGCCACACGAGGGCCCCACACCATAGGTCGGCGCGGCCGTGGCCCGGGCCGCGCCGCCCTATGGTGGCGGCGCCTCGTGGCCCCACTTCGACTCCTCTTCGGTCTTCCGGAAGCTTCGTGGCAAAATAGGACCCCGGGTCTTGATTTCGTCCAATTCCGAGAATATTTCCTTACTAGGATTTCTCGAAACCAAAAACAGCAGAAAATAGCAATCGGCTCTTCGGCATCTTGTTAATAGGTTAGTTCCGTAAAATGCACGAATATGACATAAAGTGTGCATAAAACATGTAGATATCATCAATAATGTGGCATGGAACATAAGAAATTATCGATACGTTGGAGACGTATCAATGATCATCACCCATAGGCTTCAAAGTCCGCTGTTTGCCACCATGCATAAAAGAATATGTATTTGCTCGCCCAAAGATGTGTCACATTGCGATCATACTGCCAAGGACGCCCAAGTAGCAATCCGCACACCTCCAATGGCAACACATCGCAATCGATCTCATCAACATAATCATCAACCGTAAATGGCACACGCACCTTGTGAGTAATCTTCAAGCATACCACAGCCTATTCAACCACTCAAGGCGTTTAGGTTCGTGAAGACGCCATGTAGACAACCCCAACGCTGCCACCATCGCCTTGCTAATGCCATTAGTACAGCCTTCCACCATCAACCATCAACTTGCAAGCCTTGCCCTTGATAATGCACCGAGTCCGAAACAAACTCCACCGCTGACCCTTGTCAACTGTCTTACAAGCATCATCTTGTACCCTCTTGAGTTGCATATTCAGCCCACTCAATGGTACATCCTCTTCAACAGTCACAGTAGTGCTCTTGGTATCAGAGCCAGGTTTCCTCTCTTCTGAAGATATCACCTCGTCCTCAGTGACTGTTGGTAGTGGCACAACCTTCTTAATAGGAACTATGCACTTGTCCACTGCCTGTCTTACCTCTGCCAGACACTTGTTTACTTCCTCCAATGCATGCCCAACTCCGGATGACTGCTTACGATCCTTCAATGGTAACCCGAAACCACCACGAAGAAAATTATTGAAGTCTGCCCAAGTGTAAGCATACTCGCCTCTATCAACGGCATTACACCAATATATGTCCAACTCCTCATCCACACGCCGGTGAGCGAGAATGCAAGCATCATAACCGGTGAACTTTCCTTTGTAGCGACGACATCGTTGGAAACCTAATTCCATGTACTTCTCCCAATCCTTGTACTGCTCAATTGTCGCGTAACGGCGTAAATACCACGTCAATTCTGACAAGGGACGTTGTACTCCCTTCCGGATGTCAAGGAAATCATTGAATATATCACCGGATTTCGTACCACGCGAACACCGTATGCCATGTACATCGTCGGAAAACGAAGCAACAACAGTAGTAGCATCAAGTAGCATCGCCGGAGATGAAACAGGAGCAACAGTAGCTAGTATTGCCGAAGAAGCAAGCGCAGTAACAGGAGAAACCGCCCGAGGAAAAACCGCAGCAGTCTGAGCCAGCCCGGCCTGAGGCCCGGCTAGACCGGCCTCCCGCACCGGCCAGCCCGGTCCCTGGTCCGGTTGACCGGTCGCCAACCGGATGCATCGTACCGGAACACAACCGGACGAATTTTTGCGAACTTCCCGGTTTGCCACCCGGTTGACCGGATTTCACGCCAGGCTGCCCGGTCACTGGCCCGGTTGACCGGATTTCAGACCGGATTTTTCCTGGTCGCAAAATTTCGTCTTCTTCCCGATTCTGGTCGTGATTTTTCGCGATTTTGACCTCCGAAACAGCCATGGATGACCTCCAAACTGCACCAAACAACACCAAACTTCCTCCAACCAACCTCCTTCGACCGAGAGCTAAACTCCTCCGATCTTAGAGCTAATCTTCTCCGATGCAAACCGATCAAAGAGATCGATCAACAACACCTCGCCGTGAGCAACCCAGAAAGCTGATACCACATGATACGGTGGATCCAAGCCGATCCACCTAGATTGATGCCCGATCATTCACAACGAGAACCTGGGGTAGTTAATCCTCCCAACAACGCGATGAACGCAGCCTGGAGAAGAGGGAACGAATCCAGCAAGCAACGGATCGATGAACGATACGCCTCAAACCAAGAGCTAGATAATCCTTGATGAACACAAGAACCTTCGCAGCAGATAATATAGATAAACGGCAGCGCCGTACCCCCGGAGGGATGATACACGTGAACACACGCAATGGGGAAAACCCTAATCTTTAGACTAAACTTGTTCTACCCTAACCCTAGCCGTGCCATCTCCTTATATGAGAGGGAGAGGTGGCCGGCCAGCCCCCTTATTGAGCCTAACCTAGTTCGACTTGGACAGGCCCAAGTCAAACGGACTCTATTAAAACCCTAGATGGCCCACAGCATGACTTGGCTACATTATTATCTCCTAATAACAAGATTATAATAAACTACTGGTACAACCTTAGACCCAAATATCATATCAATGGTTGTCCTAGAGTACCAGGCCCGGATGATACGGTAGATCCAAGCCGATCCACCTAGATTGATGCCCGATCTTTCACAGCGAGAACCTGGGGTAGTAATTCCTCCCAACAACGCGATGAACGCAGCCTGGAGAAGAGGGAACGAATCCAGCAAGCAACGGATCGATGAACGATACGCCTCAAACCAAGAGCTAGTCAATCCTTGATGAACACAAGAACCTTCGCAGCGGATAATATAGATAAACGGCAGCGCCGTACCCCCGGAGGGATGATACACGTGATCACACGCAATAGGGAAACCCTAATCTTTTAGACTAAACTTGATCTACCTAAACCCTAGCCACCCAGCTCCTTATATGAGGGGAAGGGTGGCCGGCCAGCCCTTGCTGGGCTGGGCGCCCCACTATGGGCCTCCCTAACTTGGTTGGACAGGCCCAAACCAAGACTGACTCGATTTATTAAAAATCCCTAATTTGCCAATATATGACAATTACAAAAACTAAGATAATTAAGCTGGTGGAGTCCTGAATCTAGGCTCCACATAGGCCTCCATGCCCGTATCATCATCATGATACGGTAGATCCAAGCCAATCCACCTAAGTTGATGCCCGATCTTTCACAGCGAGAACCTGGGGTAGTTAATCCTCCCAACAACGCGATGAACGCAGCCTGGAGAAGAGGGAACGAATCCAGCAAGCAACGGATCGATGAACGATACGCCTCAAACCAAGAGCTAGATAATCCTTGATGAACACAAGAACCTTCGCAACGGATAATATAGATAAACGGCAGCGCCGTACCCCCGGAGGGATGATACACGTGAACACACGCAATGGGGAAAACCCTAATCTTTAGACTAAACTTGTTCTACCCTAACCCTAGCCGTGCCATCTCCTTATATGAGAGGGAGAGGTGGCCGGCCGGCCCCCTTATTGGGCCTAACCTAGTTCGACTTGGACAGGCCCAAGTCAAACGGACTCTATTAAAACCCTAGATGGCCCACAGCATGACCTGGCTACATTATTATCTCCTAATAACAAGATTATAATAAACTACTGGTACAACCTTAGACCCAAATATCATATCAATGGCTGTCCTAGAGTACCAGGCCCGGATATCCATATCAAGGTTAGTGCCGGAAAATGCATAATAATGACATAAAGTGTGTATAAAACATGTGAGTATCATCATAAAAGTAGCATGGAACATAAGAAATTATAGATACGTTTGAGACGTATCAAGCATCCCCAAGCTTAGTTCCTACTCGCCCTCGAGTAGGTAAACAATAACAAGGATAAATTCTGAAGTGACATGCTATCATAATCTTGATCAATACTATTGTAAAGCATATGAGATGAATGCAGCGATTCGAAGCAATGGTAAAGACAATGATTAAACAACTGAATCATATAGCAAAGACTTTTCATAAATAGTACTTTCAAGACAAGCATCAATAAGACTTGCATAAGAGTTAACTCATAAAGCAATAAATTCTTAGTAGAAAGCTTTGAAGCAACACAAAGGAAGATATAAGTTTCAGCGGTTGCTTTCAACTTCAACATGTATATCTCATGGATAATTGTCAACATAAAGCAATATAACAAGTGCAATAGGTAAACATGTAAGAATCAATGCACACAGTTGACACAAGTGTTTGCTTCTAAGATAGAAAGAAGTAGGTAAACTGACTCAACATAAAATAAAAGAAAGGCCCTTCGCAGAGGGAAACATGGATTACTATTTTTGTGCTAGAGCTTTTCATTTTGAAAACATAGAAACAATTTTGTCAACGGTAGTAATAAATCATATGTGTTATGTATAAGACATCCTATAAGTTGCAAGCCTCATGCATAGAATACCAATAGTGCTCGCACCTTGTCCTAATTAGTTTGGATTAACACGGATTATCATTGCATAACATATGTTTCAACCAAGTGTCACAAAGGGGTACCTCTATGCCGCCTGTACAAAGGTCCAAGGAGATAGATCACATTTGATTTCTCGTTTTTGATAGATCTCAACAGGGACATCCATACCGGGACAACATAGAAAACAGATAATGGACTCCTCTTTAATGCATAAGCATTTCAACAACAGATAATATTCTCATAAGAGATTGAGGATTAGTGTCCAAACTGAAACTTCCACCATGATTCATGGCTTTAGTTAGCGGCCCAATGTTCTTCTCTAACAATATGCATACTCAAACCATTTGATCATGAAAATCGCCCTTACTTCAGACAAGACGAACATGCATAGCAACTCACATGATATTCAACGAAGGTGTAAAAGTTGATGGCGTCCCCAGAAACATGGTTACCGCTCAACAAGCAACTTACAAGAAATAAGATACATAAGCTACATATTCTTTACCACAATAGTTTTTAAGGCTATTTTCCCATGAGCTATATATTGCAAAGACAAGGAATGAAATTTTAAAGGTAGCACTCAAGTAATGCACTTTGGAATGGCAGAGAAATACCATGTAGTAGGTAGGTATGGTGGACACAAATGGCATAGTTTTTGGCTCAAGGATTTGGATGCACGAGAAGTAATCCCTCTCAATACAAGGCTTAGGCTAGCAAGGTTGTTTGAAGCAAACTCAAGTATAAACCGGTACAGTAAAACTTACATAAGAACATATTACAAGCATTATAAGACTCTACACTGTCTTCCTTGTTGTTCAAACACCTTAACCAGAAAATATCTAGACTCAGAGAGACCAATCATGCAAACTAAATTTTAACAAGCTCTATGTAGTTCTTCATTAATAGGTGCAAAGTACATGATGCAAGAGCTTAAACATGATCTATATGAGCACAACAATTGCCAAGTATCAAATTATTCAAGACATTATACCAATTACCACATGAAGCATTTTCTCGTTTCCAACCATATAACAATGAACGAAGCAGCTTTTAACCTTCGCCATGAACATTAAAAGTAAAGCTAAGAACACATGTGTTCATATGCAACAACGGAGCGTGTCTCTCTCCCATACAAAGAATGCTAGGATCCGATTTTATTCAAACAAAAACAAAAATAAAAGCAAACGAGACGCTCCAAGTAAAGCACATAAGATGTGACTGAATAAAAATATAGTTTCACTAGAGGTGACTCGATAAGTTGTCGATGAAGAAGGGGATGCCTTGGGCATCCCCAAGCTTAGATGCTTGAGTCTTCTTGAAATATGCAGGGATGAACCACGGGGGCATCCCCAAGCTTATACTTTTCACTCTTCTTGATCATATTGTATCATCCTCCTCTCTTGACCCTTGAAAACTTCCTCCACACCAAACTCGAAACAAACTCATTAGAGGGTTAGTGCATAATTGAAAATTCATATATTCAGAGGTGAAATAATCATTCTTAACACTTCTGGACATTGCACAAAGCTACTGAAAGTTAATGGAACAAAGAAATCCATCAAACATAGCAAAACAGGCAATGCGAAATAAAAGGCAGAATCTGTCAAAACAGAACAGTCCGTAAAGACGAATTTTTCTGGGGCACTTAACTTGCTCAGATGAAAAAGCTCAAATTGAATGAAAGTTGCGTACATATCTGAGGATCACGCACGTAAATTGGCAGAATTTGCTGAGTTATCTACAGACGGGGCTGCTAAATTTCGTGACAGCAAGAAATCTGTTTCTGCGCAGTAATCCAAATCTAGTACCAACACTACTATCAAAGACTTTACTTGGCACAACAATGCAATAAAATAAAGATAAGGAGAGGTTGCTACAGTAGTAACAACTTCCAAGACTCAAATATAAAACAAAAGTGCAGAAGTAAAATAATGGGTTTTCTCCCATAAGCGCTTTTTTTAACGCCTTTCAGCTAGGCGCAGAAAGTGTGAATCAAGTATTATCAAGAGATGAAGTATCAACATCATAATTTGTTCTAATAATAGAATCATAAGGTAACTTCATTCTGTTTCTAGGGAAGTGTTCCATACCTTTCTTGAGATGAAAATGATACTTAATATTACCTTCCTTCATATCAATAGTAGCACCAACAGTTCGAAAAAAAGGTCTTCCCAATATAATGGGACAAGATGCATTGCATTCAATATCCAAGATAACAAAATCAACGGGGACAAGGTTATTGTTAACCGTAATGCGAACATTATCAATCCTCCCCAAAGGTTTCTTTATAGCATTATCAGCAAGATTAACATCCAAATAACAATTTTCAATGGTGGCAAGTCAAGCATATCATATATTTTCTTAGGCATAACAGAAATACTTGCACCAAGATCACATAAAGCATTACAATCAAAATCATTGACCCTCATTTTAATGATGGGCTCCCAACCATCTTCTAACTTTCTAGGAATAAAAGTTTCAAGTTTTAGTTTATCTTCTCTAGCTTTTATGAGAGCATTTGTAATATGTTTTGTGAAGGCCAAATTTATAGCACTAGCATTAGGAATTCTAGCAAGTTTTTGTAAGAACTTTATAACTTCAGAGATGTGACAATCATCAAAATCTAAACCATTATGATCTACAGCAATGGGATCATTGTCCCCAATATTTTGAAAAACTTCAGCAGTTTTATCACAAACAGTTTCAGCAGTTTCATCAGTTTTAGGCAGTTTTGCATGCTTTGCACT
Source organism: Lolium rigidum (assembly GCF_022539505.1). Classification (NCBI taxonomy): domain Eukaryota; kingdom Viridiplantae; phylum Streptophyta; class Magnoliopsida; order Poales; family Poaceae; genus Lolium; species Lolium rigidum. The sequence goes on from NC_061508.1 coordinate 44,455,289, forward strand.
AGGAGTAGAAACATTGGTGACATAGGCATCCCAAATGGGCCTGCCGAAGATAGTACCCGGGGTTTAATGAAGGCCCACTACCCGAAGGATAAGAAGGTTCGAGAGCCCAAGATATATTAAGGAAAATAGAGTTGTAATAGAAAGTATTGTTTGTAATCTGATGGGATGAGTTAGAAACCGTCCCGAACTCTGTAACTTGTACAAGACGAAACCCTCGGCTCCACCTCTTATATAAAGGGGGAGTCGAGGGACGAAGAGATCATCGAATCATTGTTCACAAACCCTAGTTTTCATAATCGTCGAGTACTTTTCGGCTGAAACCTTCGAGATCTACTTGCCCTCTACTTCTAACTAAACCCTAGCCTATCACCCGTAGGCATTGACAAGTTAATCCCTTGTCAATTGGCGCCGTCTGTGGGAACTAGAGGCGTAAGGATCTGATCTCGATGGCACGTTCAAGATCTTCGACATCGTCAACCGGAAGCAACACTATGGATCGAGGTAAACGGATCGCTCGCTGGTCTTGTCGATTTTGTTCCTCACCCACCCTCCCGTTTGGATGCATATGCGTATCTGGCGGAGCCCATGGAGATGACGTTCGGAAGGTTTCACTTTCGCGTCGAGAAGGAAGGATCGTATCGTGTCGAAATTCCGATTTCGTCGGGATCGTCGGTGGTCGATTCCGATTTTTCAAGCTATACATCGTCAATCGAGTCAGGAGAAGAAGAAACCTCGAGAACACGTTACGTCAGCACCAGAACAAGAGAGAAACTCGCCAAGATCTTCAGCGACATGTCGTTTGAATCATCCGCGGACTCATATATAAGCGATGGCTCAAGCGATGTCGACAGTTACGACTTCATCGACAAATCTATCACAGTGGGCAAGGTCTTCATCAATCTTGACGATGATGTCACCGAACCCAACGTAGATCTGAGTACAAAATATCATCGATTTATGCCATTGAAGATCAAGAGGAAACATCTGAGGCTTTCGACGATCCGGGAAATCCATATGTCGATCCCTCCAATCCGCGACAAGGGCTAGGCAACAAATACGTCGGGCCGCAGCCGCGAGACAGAGTTCAGCTTTCACAAGCAGCGTGGGACGGAGCCGCGAGAGCTATGAACGGTACAGTAACCAATGGCTACCACAGCCACACCAGAAGAATTACAAGCATATCAATATAGGCTCGCACGAGCTGCCAGAGAAATAGAAAAACAGACAGCTGAGTTGAACAGGAGAAAGGAGGCAGCTTCTGCATCCAGCAGGAGAAGGGCAGACCTAAGTCGACAATCTAGAACTTCGGATGATAACCACAGGGAGGCTCGGAACAGAGGAAGATCAAGGTTGCAACACATACCCGAAGCAGAAAGAGAACACTTAATTCAAAACCTCGACATGTCCTTTATGTCGATAGATACAAGAGGAAACATTGTCCCTAAGACACCGTAAGCTGGGTACATGGCGACACAAGCTTATATCCTCGCATCTAGGCCACCCCCGTGTGATCCAAGAGAAACGTTATACAATATGGCGTTAGCAGGGGTTGGAGCTATGGGGACAAGTGTTTGTATCAACGCCTCCCGAAGGAGCGGCAAGGCAAAATAGCCCACGACCCGCAACAGAGAACGGCGGCAGCTCCTGAAGGACCCAGTGGAGCAAGAGATATAGGAGTACAAGCAAGGGTCGATAGAGCGAGGCAAAGCAGAAGGGACCATCGGCAATCCCCGGAGCTTAATGACGAGGATATGTGCGGCCTGCCGTGCTTCACAAGGAGAGTACGTAAAACTCGAGTCCCCTCGGGATTTAAGTTGCCTGATCACTTCAAAAAATTTGACGGTTTGCAAGATCCAGAGGATTGGCTAGTGGATTACCTCGAGACGGTGAAGTTAACTGGAGGAACTAGGGCAACAGCAATGCAAAGTATTCAGGTGCACTTGAGTGGAGCCGCACGATCTTGGATCAAGAAGCTTCCGCCAGGATCTATCGACAGCTGGGAAAGTTTCGAGGATGTATTCGTCAAAAACTTCAGGTCCACGTGCAAAAAACCTGCGTCGTTAGAAGAGCTGAGGGCATGTCGACGAAGCCGGATGAGTCAATGAGAAAATACATCCAAAGGTGGAACATCATAAAAAACTCGGCAGAAAATATATCTGACGAGAGAGCAATAGATGCGTTTGTCGCAGGAGTTAGGCGTGGAGATTTTGTCGAGGACTTGGGAAGGACCAACCCAAAGACAGTATCCGCGTTGATGGAGATAGCAAATAAATGGGCAGATGGAGAAGATGCTGTCCACAATAAACGGCATAGGTCGCCAGAAGACGACCGCGGTCGAAATTATCAATCGAGGCGACGATTTCTCGGCAAGCATCTCAAATTATGACGCCCTGGGGCAAATTTCGGCAGGATTTCGGGCAAACACAGGAGGAAACAATAGAGGTGATTATCAGAGAAGCAATGAGCAGCGAAGCGATAATAGGGACGACTCCCGCAATAGACAAAATAGCGGGCCAAGGTTTCCAAGACCTTTCGTGTCCCCCGAAGACATGCTGAATGGACCGTGCCAGATGCATTTTTTCCTCGACAGCGACGGGAAAAGGCAGCCAGTGGCACCTGCAGAAAGATTGTCGAAATTTTCGGGCAATGTTCGGATACGCGAAAACGCTCACGCTCGAGCAAGCACGAGAGAAATCCTCGGGAGCCCGGGAGCGAAGTCCACCTACCACCACCTCCCGCGATTACGTGCACGACAATCGGCATCAGCTAAGAATAGCGGCAGCACCTCCACCACCACCTTATGTCGACCCTAACTCACACGGAGCGGTGTCGATGATTCAGAAGGGAAGGCCGTCCAACAGAACTCAAAAAGTAATCTCGAGACAAGTGTTCATGGCAGAGAAAATGCCTCCACCAACAGTTGAGTACCTCAATTGGTCAGGGCAAGACATCGGCTTCACCATAGCAGATCATCCGCAGCAAGTCCCTCGACCAGGGCAGTCAGCACTTATTCTACCAGCAGTTATTGCGGGATTTGATGTTTCTCGAGTCTTCATAGATGGTGGCAGCAGCTTAAACCTTATGTACGCAGATACGTTGAGGAAGATGAACATATCCTTAGCAAACCTGAAGCCAACAGACACAAGGTTCCACGGCATCACACCGGAGAAACCAAATTATCCATTGGGAAAGATAAATCTCGACGTACAGTTTGGAACTCGAGAGAATTATAGAATCGAGAAGCTAGAATTTGAAGTCGTGGATTTTCCGTCGCAATATCACGCTTTGTTGGGACGACCAGCATACGCTAGGTTTATGGCAGTACCACACTATACATATCTATTGTGGAGATTGCCTGGACCAAAGGGACCAATCACAGTCAAAGGAAGCTTCGCCTTAGCCGACAAATGCGACAAGGATTTTCATCGGTTATCAGAAACTTTCGGGATGCAAGCCGAATATTTAGCATCCAAAAGTATGACTGATTACGACGTACTGCCAGACGTTGGAAGGTCAAATAAAGAGTCAACTTTCAATACAGAGAAAAATTCTAAGGAGGTGCAGATTCACCCGACAGATCCGAAAAAGACGACATCTATCGCAAACAACATGGATATCGCATAGGAAAGCGCGCTCGTCGAGTTCCTCCGTGAGAACCGGGAAATCTTCGCATGGTGCCCAGCTGACATGCCAGGAGTACCTGAGGAACTTGCCGAGCATCACCTAAATTTGGATCCATCAGCGAGACCAATCAAACAACCTTTGCGGCGTTTTTCGGAACCAAACCGCAAAGCTATGCTCGTCGGAAATCAATCGACTACAAGAAGCTGGTTTTATCAAAGAGATATTTACGAAGCCACATGGGTAGCAAATCCCGTGATGGTGCCAAAGAAAAACACTAAGGTCCTTCGCATGTGCGTCGACTTCACGTGTCTCAATAAACATTGTCCAAAGGATCACTTTCCCCTCCCGAGGATCGATCAAATTATCGACTCCACGGCTGGATGCGAACGTCTTTCCTTCCTGGACGCATATTCTGGTTATAACCAGATCAGGTTGAAAGAAGAAGATGAAGTAAAGACTGCGTTCATTACACCTTACGGCGTGTTTTGCTACAGAACAATGCCCTTTGGTCTAAAAAACGCGGGAGCAACATATCAGAGGATGATGCAGAAGTGTTTGGCGACACAGATTGGAAAAAACGTGCAAATATACATCGACGACGTCGTCATCACATCAAAAAAGGGGACAACACTGATCGACGACCTCAAGGAAACATTCGACAACCTCAATAAATTCTGCTTGAAGTTGAACCCGACGAAGTGTTCCTTTGGCGTCCCAGCAGGAGAACTCTTGGGGTTTCTAGTCTCAGCAAGAGGGATTGAAGCAAATCCCGATAAAATACAAGCTATTGTAACAATGAGAAAGCCAACAAAGTTGAAAGAGATCCAACAGCTAACTGGGCGAGTCGCAGCTTTGAGCAGATTCGTCGCCAGGCTGGGAGAAAAAGCGTTACCATTTTACGCTCTCATAAAGCAAGGAGACAAATTCCAGTGGAACGAGGAGGCCGACAGAGCCTTCGAGGATTTGAAGCGCAAAATTTCGACACCACCAATTTTGGTGGCGCCGAGAGAAAAGGAACCTCTCCTGTTATATATCGCAGCCACATCCCAAGTCGTGAGCACAGTGCTAGTTGTCGAAAGAGAAGAAGAAGGAAAAATCCATGGAGTACAGAGGCCAGTATACTTCGTCAGCGAAGTTTTATCGCCATCAAAACAAAGGTACCCTCAGTACCAAAAGCTAGCATATGGAGTATTCACAACAGCACGAAAATTACGCCACTATTTTTCGGCACACCCGATCATAGTGGTCAATGAGGCTCCTCTGTCAAATATACTGAACAATCCAGAAGCAACGGGTCGTGTCTCCCTTTGGGGAATAGAACTTTCCCCTCGGGACATCACGTATGAAAAAAGAAAAGCAATCAAGTCGCAAGTTCCGCCGGACTTCATCGCAGAGTGGATGGAACTGCAAAACACAGGACCCCGCATTTATCGAGAACCCGGACCATGAATTTCGACGGGTCCAAGAGAGTAGAAGGAGCTGGCGCAGAGTAGTACTTATATCACCTGAAGGCGACAAATTGAAGTATATCCTTCGGATGACGTTCCCTAACGCATCTAACAATGAAGCAGAATATGAAGCCCTCATACACGGGATGAAGATGGCGAAAGCTTGCGGTGCAACTCGATTAAAAATCTTTGGCGACTCACAGTTGGTGGCTCAGCAAGTTATGAACCAATGTGACGCAGTCAATGATAGCATGATAGCGTACAAGGAGGTGTACAATGAACTCGAAAAGCTATTCGATGGATGCGAGGTAAACCACATCAGCAGATTGAGCAATGATGAAGCCGACGTCCTCGCAAACATCGGATCACAGTGCCTCCCAGTCCCGCCAGGAGTGTTTTGGGAAGAAATATCGGAAAGATCTACAAAGCCAAAAAAGGTGAAGAAAAAAGAAAAAACTTCGACACCCCTCACAGAAACCACGAAGGATGAAGAGGAACAAGAGCTTGTGATGATGGTACAGGTTCCTTGGATGCAACCATATATATCATACATCCTCAGGAAGGCAATACCCAATGATCCAGTTGAGGCAAGGCGAGTAATTCGACGCTCCAAAGCTTTCACGGTGGTCAAAGGAGAGTTGTACAAGCGGAGTATTTCAGGCGTCTTGCAAAGGTGTGTCACACCCGAGGAAGGAAGAATAATTCTGAAGGATGTACACGAAGGAATATGCGGCCATCACGCGAGTAGTCGAGCCATCGCAGCCAAGGTTTTTCGGGCAGGATTCTACTGGTTGACAGCAATCGAGGACGCCAAAGAAATAGTAAGGACTTGCGATGCGTGTCAAAGGTTCGCCGCAAAACCTCACTCTCCAGCAGCAGAACTAGCACCAATACCACTGTCGTGGCCCTTTGCACAATGGGGACTCGATATGGTGGGCAAGTTACATAAATCATGGCCAGGAGGAAAGGAGTACATGCTAGTAGCTGTCGACAAATTTACAAAGTGGATAGAAGCGAAGCCGATAAATTCGCCGGATGGAGCATCCGCAGTAAAATTCATAAAAGGCCTCGTCTTCAGATTTGGAGTGCCTCATAGCATCGTCACGGACAATGGCAGACAACTTTACATCCAATGAATTCAAAGATTATCGCAAAGAAGTGGGGATCAAGCCGCACTTTGCATCGCCGCACATCCTCAAACCAACGGGCAGGTCGAGAAAGCCAATGGCATTATCCGCAATGGCATCAAGAAACGCCTGTTGGGACCACTAGAAAAAGCTCGACATACCCGGCCCGAAGAACTACCAAGTGTGTTATGGAGCATCCGAACAACACCAAATACGGCGACACAAGAAACCCCATTTTTTCTGGTCCATGGTGCGGAGGCAGTACTACCAATAGAAATAGAGCACGACTCCCCGAGAGTCACAGCATATGATGAGGAAGCTTCAAAGACAGCATTGGAAGACGATGTAGACGCACTCGACGAAGCTCGAGACGAAGTATTATCAAGGGTTACCAAATACCAACAGGACTTGAAGAATTACCACAGTCGACGTTTGCGGCCAAGATCTTTTCAAGTGGGAGACCTAGTTCTTCGGCTCACGCAAAAAAGTCATGAAAAACTCGAGTCACCATGGCTTGGCCCTTACATCGTCACGGAAGTAATCGGAGGAGGAGCATACAGGATAAAGGACAAGAAGACAGGGGTGGAGGAGCAAAACCCCTGGAACGTGGCACAACTTAGGCGATTCTACGCCTAGAGCTAAAATATAGTCCTTGTAAAACTTCAATGTACTGAAACGCCCACGAGTTTTCAGACGCACTCTTTTCCTTTTTCGGGGCACCGAGTGGGGCCGGAAAGGTTTTTAATGAGGCGGGCTCGTGGTGCTGCAATATAATAAAGATAGTGGAGATATACTTCTTATTTTTCGACACGCTCGGGGGCTAAAACGCCTAAGTCTCAAAATACATACAATATAGATTCACTGAAATATTTCGCCTTGGTACATTAATACCTCGCCAAATATAAAAATCGGAAGCCAGCAATCATAAATATAGTGTACACATCAAAAATCTTAAGTGCTTTGGTCTAAGAACCTCGCAATATAAATATAGAACTTCGACATCAAAGATACTCGAAGATTGGCAATCCATTCAAGGGAAAAACAAGGATGTCTTATTATAGAAAAGATAGATTTCCAGGAGGAAAAAATAGTACAACCTTCGCCCAGTTAGGCTCGGGGGCTTCAACAACATAGAGGACCTCGGCAATATACAATAAATTCCTTCGGAAGTAACAAAAAAAAAGAGAAGGGAAATCAAAAAGAGCGAGATACAAGGTTTCCAATATAATACAAGTCAGTTAAATCCCAAGATACTATCTACGGACAAGCCTCTGGTTGTTTTATGTTCAGCATAAGAACCCTTGATAAAGAACTCTGAGTCCATCCGAAGAAGTTCATCTATCATCGATTCGGCCACGGGAGCTACCATCGCATCGATTGAGTCAATATCATTTTTCCGACGCGTTTTCTTGGCCAGGCAATCAGCAACAATCTTCGTCAGGTCTAGCTTTGGATAACAGATGTTTATCATAATCATGGCGAATCTCGCTCCAGCAGAGAGTTGAGCCCGCACAAAGTTATGAATGCGGGGAGCATCTCTGAATGCCTCTAATAATTCGGGAAGAGTTTTTGGAACCTCGTTTCGAGGAAATAAATTCCTATAGACAAGGGTTAATGTTGCCGTGCAAAAACTGAGAAATTCGCGCACCTGGCAAGCACGGTCTTGGAACCTAATAATTTGTCGGGTTCGTTCAGGAGTGGCCCAGAACAAACAGCCATGGTTAAGGGAGAGATTGACAAGAAGATTTGTTCTCTCGTTTACTCTTTGATCTTCGGCAGCAGTGTCAACAACCGAGCCTACTCAGCACAAAGGCAAAAGATTTGAAGAAAGGCACAGCAAAGTAAAGAGCAGGCATCATGAGATCGCAAAAACGTACCCAACATATCTGTGCTAGCTTCCAGCATTAGCTCAAGCATACTATTTTCTCGGGTCGTGGCTTCCTTTGCTTCTAATACAGCAGCATCCTTAGCAGCCATAGCTTCTTCGGCTTGTTGGAGAGCAAGTTGTTCTCGTTCAGATGCTTTCCGAGATTGTTCCATAATAGCCAAAGTTTGTTTCTTCATAGATTGAAGCTGTTGTCGAAGTTCTTGCAAATCTTCCGACAAATGTCTGCTTGATGAACTCTCGAGGGGATTATGGTCGACTAGTACCTTTTTTGAGAAGGAAGATGCAGGTGAAGCAGCGGCAGAACAAGGAGCGGTTGAGTAATTATCGAATATTAACTGGAAAAAAAAAGGCCTAGGATCAATGATAAGCACGAAGAGGAATTTCATTACTTGCTAGAAAATTTACACAGACATTACAAAAGAAAGTTTTCCAGGGGGACTAAGAGGGTAATTGTCGCCAAGGCTAAAATGGCGACAAGAGTAAAAGAAACAGAAAAAGAAACAAGGAGGCATGCAACTAGACCTCCGGCCTCGACGAGCTAGGAGTCGAAGATGGCTTGATCCCGAGATATGCCAGGATTTTCTTCGTGTTGGGCTTGGCCGCCTTAATCAGTGACTTCCATCTCGACTGTTCTATTTGATCGGTGTCGCCAACCTTCATCCAGTCAAGAGTCTGTTGGCTGTCAGCAACCAGAGCAACAGTATTTTCGACAGCCACCTTCATATTTTCATGACGCATCTTCAGTCCAAGGTCTTCCGATGAATTGAAAAGCTTGGCAAGGGCAAGGAAAGTCGAAGGCTCCTCTTTCTTCGGGAAGAAGTAGGGGAACAACGCCGACAAACCTGCACTGGCATTGGCCACGCCTTCACGGATTTCACGCCCATGAAACTCCAGAAGAGAAAGTGCGTCAAGGAGCGGGTCATTGACGGGATTGTCCAGATCAAAATCTTGGTTTGTTTGGGTTGCAACACGAGACAAAACATTAGTCACAAACCAAGAAACAAGAAGCACAATAAAGTAGAAGGGATCGATAATATTACTCAGAGTACGTCGGCTTTGCGACTTCAGACGCTTGAGGATCCCTTCCTCACGAGCAGCTTGTGCAGCTTTCTGCTCGTCTAAAGCAGATTCAGCATCTTTAAGCCTTTTTTGCAGTTCCTCGACACTAGCAGCCTTTGCCTTGGCATCATCAGCTTCAGCTTTAGCTTTGCTAGCAACAAGTTCGGCTTTCTTGCGAGCCGCCTCACTTTGCTCCAGTTTGTGAGCAAGTGTGTCGGCACGCTTATTGGCTTCTGCAAGTTTCTCTGTCAAGATAAAAAAAGGAAGGGGAGGAAAGATCAAAAAATAGCGACAAGCAACAGGAGCAAAAGCTAGGAAGAATGGCAAAAATAAAGGTTGTTACCTTCGGTTCTGCTGGCATACTCGCGGTACCCAATAAATTGGGATCCGATGCGGATAAGATCTTTGATCATGGGCTGTTAAAGAAGAAGAACGCAAGAGAAAACATCGGCATAAAAAAAGTGAGGATAAGCAAAATAGAGAAAATATAGATGTCGATAAAACTTACATCATCCAAGAGCTGGGACGAAGAGCTGCTCAATTGAGGGGGAGGCTCAATGGTCATTTCAACCCTTGCCCTTTTTGGCGAAGGGACAAGGGGGCTCGAAGGAGGAGTAGATGTGCCAACATTTTGTTGAGGAGGCGACGATTCTTCTCCTTCAACGGGCTTCTCCGAAATAACTAACGTGTGTGACGTGCTCGTCCGAGGAGCTACGTCACGAGGTGGTACTTTTTCCTCGTCATCACTGTGAGTAAGGATCAATAGCATAAAAAGCAAGACAAGAAAAATTTTGACTACAGAAATAAGAGAAAATCAAGGTAACTTACGAGCTGACGAGGGATGCCACATAAGGATCATAAGTCGCCTTCGGATGAGAAGGAACAACTTCCTCGGCTTTGGATGTGCCGGAATCTTCGACATCGTTCCTCTTCCTTTTCCTTTGTGGGGAAACAGCGGGAGGAGGAGATTGGACTGACGTAGTGTCCTCGGAGGATCCCGCAGATTTTCGAGAATCCACGGGATCATTCACAAAGGACGGAGCTTCTTGATTGTCGTCAGTAACAATGCCCATTTCTTCGACTTCTCCATCCTCAGGAAGAGGAGGAAGGGAAGCCATAGTAGGATGATTCTGCAGGAAAATAGCGGTAAAAGGAAAAATAGAAGAATATCAATACAATGAGATGCAGAGAAAATTCAGAACAAAATAAAAAATTCGGGAAGACAAAATACCTCGGGGAGTGGATTGGTGGAGCTGTACGGCTCCACGCGACAAGAGGAAGGAATAGGATCCCTCTTGCTCAGCGAGGTGATTCTTCGAACAAGCTTCTCCAAGTCCTTCACAGAAAGATCACTGGAGAGCCTATTGGCGTCATTGGCACCGAATACGTCCAAAGGGGATTTTTGCGAGCTCGAAGAGGCTGCACTCTAATCCTAAGAAAATAGGCAGTGATTTGGACACCAGATAACTCTTTGCCTCGAGTATTTTGGAGCTGATGAATACGAGACATAAGAGCTTCTGTCGCCTTTTTCTCTTCTTCGGAAGCTTCAGCGTCCCAGGAGTAGCGGCGTTGAATTTTTGCGTTTCCGTCGAAAGGAACTATGTTGTGTTCCACGGAATTGGCACTTTCTTCGTGTACATAGAGCCACCTTTTGCGCCATCCTTGGACGGAGTCAGGAAATTTGACGTCGAAATAATCGACATCGGTTCGGACACAGATAACTACACCACCTATGTTGTAGGTGGCGTTATGAGCGCCATTGCGGCGAAGGCGTAAAATGCGCTTCCAAAGAGCCCAATTAGGAGCGACTCCAAGAAAGCATTCGCAAAGCGTGATAAAAATAGAAATGTGAAGGATGGAATTGGGGGTCAGCTGGTGCAGCTGAATCCCATAGACAAAGAGAAGACCGCGTAGGAAATCGTGGATTGGGGTAGAAAGGCCGCGGATGAGATGATCAACAAAACTAACCCGGTACTCCATTGGAGGATTGGGGTAGCTTTCTTCACTGGGAAAGCGGATGGCGTCTTCCTTCTTCATCAGACCGAGCCTCTTCAGCACATTGACATCTTGGTTGGAGATTTTGGATCTCTCCCACTCAAGATCCTCAGCAGCCATCTTGGATTCCGGAGTGCTGTGGCGGGTGAGTCGCGTACGCGGTGGCATCAACAGCACTGGAAACGTAGTGTTCGTGTGTGCGGAAGATCGAAAGAGTTGGACGCGAGGGAGTTTTTTCAGAAGGGAGCAGATGTGCGGCGCAAGCGAGGAAGTGGACAGAGGTTGAAGAAAGGTTTATATGGGCTTCGGGAGAAGTAATGAACCGTCGGATGAAGAAATCGTGTGGTGAAAAGAGATCCAGTAGATATGAGGGTAAAAAGGTATTTTTACAGAGATGGAATGGAACAGGCGTTACCGAACGTGCGCCAGGAAAAGCGGAGGACGTGTGTCCCCCACTTGCACGACGTGTCAATGTGGTGTGAACAATGGACCCACAAGGCAGAACAATCTCGACCATTAATAAAGCTGAAGAGAATTTGACAAGGGAAAATATGTCGACAAGAAAAATAAAAAGAGAATGGCGACAGGATAAGTTATTTGCATACTTCGGGAGCCTTTGGTCAGAAACAAGTTTTTGCCCAAATGCTCGGGGGCTACTTTGATAAAAGTAAAATTTCGACTATGGCAAATCTAGAAATTGTGGGAGCCTACAACCAAGCATAAATTCTTGGCTGTAGCCTTGGGGGCTATTCCCATCGGGAGCGCTGTTCGCGCACCCGAAGTATTAAAAAAAAAAAAAAAAAAAAAAGGGGAAGAAGAAGAAAGAAGAAAAAGAAAGAATATTGGGAAATAATGGCAATATAGCGACAAGGTGGACTAAAATGTTGAGCCTACAACCAAGCACAAGTTCTTGGCTGTAGCCTCGGGGGCTACTCCCATCGGGAACGCTGTTCGCGTGCCCGATGACATTTTAAAAGAAAAAGAAAGAAAGATAGAAAAGCAAGAGAGTATATTTCGAGTTATGATTAACTCTACATATACTCCCATCGGGAAATTAATATAAAGTCATATTTGACTCGATAAAATATGCCATTCCAACAGCCGGAAAAGCACTCGACAATATATTCTCAGAACGTCAAAGTTGCGATCAATTTCTGAATGCCGCAAATTTGCGAAGGTAAGACCCCAGATCCATTCTCGCGGGCGTGGCATCGCCAAAGACTCGCGCTCTGCTACTTTTATCCGTATCAACGGATACGAAGAAAAATCCTAACGGACGCGTTAGGTACTCGATAAATTTGACTGGGACTCGACAGAATGGTAAGACCTTAAGCGGCACCTCTCGAAGTTTGCACCAGTATCCCGAGATCATGTCCAGGGACGTGATCTTGAAGTAGGTTTTTGCGGATTGCCACTAGAGCAGTTAACTAGTACCTGATCCGTCAGATGAACTAGCCCCAACTACCAATATCCCTGTACAATATAGAAATCTATATAAAGAAATATAGAAAAGTTTAAATTGTCATAAACAGTGGAGATTTTCCCTGACTCTACGATTCAAGCAAAATCTCGGGGGCTACTGACATAGGCATCCCAAATGGGCCTGCCGAAGATAGTACCCGGGGTTTAATGAAGGCCCACTACCCGAAGGATAAGAAGGTTCGAGAGCCCAAGATATATTAAGGAAAATAGAGTTGTAATAGAAAGTATTGTTTGTAATCTGATGGGATGAGTTAGAAACCGTCCCGAACTCTGTAACTTGTACAAGACGAAACCCTCGGCTCCACCTCTTATATAAAGGGGGAGTCGAGGGACGAAGAGATCATCGAATCATTGTTCACAAACCCTAGTTTTCATAATCGTCGAGTACTTTTCGGCTGAAACCTTCGAGATCTACTTGCCCTCTACTTCTAACTAAACCCTAGCCTATCACCCGTAGGCATTGACAAGTTAATCCCTTGTCAATTGGCAACACCAATTATTTTACCATTGATAGTAGGAGGTTTAGAAACATGTGAAGCATCAACATTACTAGTGGTGGTAATAGTCCAAACTTTAGCTACATTATTCTTAGAAAGTTTTTCGTTTTCTTCTCTTTCCCACCTAGCATGCAATTCAGCCATCAATCTAATATTTTCATTAATTCGAACTTGTATGGCGTTTGCTGTAGCAAATGACTTAATATCTTTATCTTCATTAGGCATAACTTTCAATTTTAAAAGATCAACATCAGCAAGCAAGACTATCAACCTTAGAAGCAAGAATATCAATTTTACCAAGCTTTTCCTCAACGTGATTTGTTAAAAGCAGTTTGTGTTCTAATAAATTCTTTAAGCATGGCTTCAAGACCAGAGGGTACACTCCTATTATTGTTGTAAGAATTACCATAAGAATTACCATAACCATTACCATTATTAGAAGGATATGACCTATAGTTGTTACCAGAATTATTCCTATAAGCATTGTTGTTGAAATTATTACTTTTAATGAAGTTCACATCAACATGCTCTTCTTGAGCAACCAATGAAGCTAAAGGAACATTATTTGGATCAACATTAGATCTACCATTCACAAGCATAGACATAATAGCATCAATTTTATCACTCAAGGAGGAGGTTTCTTCAACAGAATTTACCTTCTTACCTTGTGGAGTCCTTTCCGTGTGCCATTCGGAGTAATTTATCATCATATCATCAAGAAGCTTTGTTGCCGCCCCCAAAGTAATGGACATAAAAGTACCTCCAGACATCCGAATCCAATAGGTTCCGCGAAGAAAAATTCAGTCCTGCATAAAAGGTTTGGATGATCATCCAAGTAGTTAGTCCATGGGTAGGGCAATTCTTTACCAAAGATTTCATTCTTTCCCATGCTTGAGCAACATGTTCATTATCCAATTGCTTAAAATTCATAATGCTACTTCTCAAAGATATAATTTTAGCAGGAGGATAATATCTACCAATGAAAGCATCTTTACATTTAGTCCATGAATCAATACTATTCTTAGGCAAAGATAGCAACCAATCTTTAGCTCTTCCTCTTAAGGAGAAAGGAAACAATTTCAATTTTATAATGTCACCATCTACATCCTTATACTTTTGCATTTCACAAAGTTCAACAAAATTATTAAGATGGGCAGCAAGCATCATCGGAACTAACACTCGTAAAATTGCTCTCTCATAACAAGATTTAGTAAAGCAGGTTTAATTTCAAAAAATTCTGCCTGTAGTAGCAGGTGGAGCAATAGGTGTGCATAGGAAATCATTATTATTTGTGCTAGTGAAGTCACACAACTTAGTATTCTCAGGAGTACCCATTTTAGCAGTAGTAAATAAAGCAAACTAAATAAAGTAAATGCAAGTAACTAATTTTTTTGTGTTTTTAATATAGAGAACGCAAACAAGACAGTAAATAAAGTAAAACTAGTAACTAATTTTTTTGTATTTTTGATATAGAGAACAAACAAAGCAGTAAATAAAATAAAGTAAATCAAGACAAAAACAAAGTAAAGAGATTGGATGTGGGAGACTCCCCTTGCAGCGTGTCTTGATCTCCCCGGCAACGGCGCCAGAAAAATCCTTGCTGTTGGCGTGGTAGTTAACACACGTCCGTTGGGAACCCCAAGAGGAAGGTGTGATGCGTACAATGCAGCGAGTTTTCCCTCGCATGAAACCAAGGTTATCGAACCAGTAGGAGTCAAGGAACACGTGAAGGTTGTTGGTGACAGAGTGTAGTGCGGCGCAACACTAGGGATTCCGGCGCCAACGTGGAACCTGCACAACACAATCACAATACTTTGCCCCAACGTAACAGTGAGGTTGTCAATCTCACCGGCTTGCTGTAAACAAAGGATTAAACGTATGGTGTGGAAAATGATATTTGTTTGCGAAGAACAAGAAAGAACGAGTTTGCAGTAGATTGTATTTCAGATGTAAAAGAATGGACCGGGGTCCACAGTTCACTAGTGGTGTCTCTCCCATAAGATAAATAGCATGTTGGGTGAACAAATTACAGTTGGGCAATTGACAAATAAAGAGGGCATAAAAATGCACATACATATCACGATGACTACTATGAGATTTAATCAGGGCATTACGACAAAGTACATAGACCGCTATCCAGCATGCATCTATGCCTAAAAAGTCCACCTTCAGGTTAGCATCCGCACCCCTTCCAGTATTAAGTTGCAAACCACAGATAATTGCATTAAGTATGGTGCGTAATGTAATTAACACAAATATCCTTAGACAAAGCATTGATGTTTTATCCCTAGTGGCAACAGCACATCCACAACCTTAGAACTTTCTGTCACTGTCCCGCATTCAATGGAGGCATGAACCCACTATCGAGCATAAATACTCCCTCTTGGAGTTACAAGTATCAACTTGGCCGAGCCTCTACTAGCAACGGAGAGCATGCAAGAACATAAACAACACATATATGATAGATTGATAATCAACTTGACATAGTATTCCATATTCATCGATCCCAACAAACACAACATGTAGCATTACAAATAGATGATCTTGATCATGATAGGCAGCTCACAAGATCTAACATGATAGCACAATGAGGAGAATACAACCATCTAGCTACTGCTATGGACCCATAGTCCAGGGGTGAACTACTCACACATCAATCCAGCAGGCGATCATGGTGATGAAGAGTCCTCCAGGAGATGATTCCCCTCTCCGGCAGGGTGCCGGAGGCGATCTCCTGAATCCCCCGAGATGGGATTGGCGGCGGCGGCGTCTCTGGAAGGTTTTCCGTATCGTGGCTCTCGGTACAGGGGTTTTCGCGACGAAGGCTATAAGTAGGCGGAAGGGTAGGGTTGGAGGCGGCGCGGGGCCCCACACCATAGGCCGGCGCGGGCCCCATGATGGCCGCGCCGCCCTATGGGTACGGGCCCTCGTGGCCCCACTTCGTATCCCCTCCGGTCTTCTGGAAGCTTCGTGGAAAAATAAGACCATGGGCGTTGATTTCGTCCAATTCCGAGAATATTTCCTTTGTAGGATTTCTCGAAACCAAAAACAAGAGAAAACAACAAGCGGCTCTTCGGCATCTCGTCAATAGGTTAGTGCCGGAAAATGCATAATAATGACATAAAGTGTGTATAAAACATGTGAGTATTATCATAAAAGTAGCATGGAACATAAGAAATTATAGATACGTTTGAGACGTATCAAGCATCCCCAAGCTTAGTTCCTACTCGCCCTCGAGTAGGTAAACGATAACAAGGATAATTTCGAAGTGACATGCTATCATAATCTTGATCAATACTATTGTAAAGCATATGAGATGAATGCAGCGATTCGAAGCAATGGTAAAGACAATGATTAAACAACTGAATCATATAGCAAAGACTTTTCATGAATAGTACTTTCAAGACAAGCATCAATAAGACTTGCATAAGAGTTAACTCATAAAGCAATAAATTCTTAGTAGAAAGCTTTGAAGCAACACAAAGGAAGATATAAGTTTCAGTGGTTGCTTTCAACTTCAACATGTATATCTCATGGATAATTGTCAACATAAAGCAATATAACAAGTGCAATAGGTAAACATGTAAGAATAAATGCACAATTGACACAAGTGTTTGCTTCTAAGATAGAAAGAAGTAGGTAAACTGACTCAAAAATAAAGTAAAAGAATGGCCCTTCGCAGAGGGAAGCATGGATTACTATTTTTGTGCTAGAGCTTTTCATTTTGAAAACATAGACACAATTTTGTCAACGGTAGTAATAAATCATATGTGTTATGTATAAGACATCCTATAAGTTGCAAGCCTCATGCATAGAATACCAATAGTGCTCGCACCTTGTCCTAATTAGCTTGGATTAACACGGATTATCATTGCATAACATATGTTTCAACCAAGTGTCACAAAGGGGTACCTCTATGCTGCCAATACAAAGGTCCAAGGAGATAGATCGCATTTGATTTCTCGTTTTTGATAGATCTGAACAAGGACATCCATACCGGGACAACATAGAAAACAGATAATGGACTCCTCTTTAATGCATAAGCATTTCAACAACAGATAATATTCTCATAAGAGATTGAGGATTAGTGTCCAAACTGAAACTTCCACCATGATTCATGGCTTTAGTTAGCGGCCCAATGTTCTTCTCTAACAATATGCATCAAGAAGAGTGAAAAGTCTAAGCTTGGGGATGCCCCCGTGGTTCATCCCTGCATATTTGAAGAAGACCCAAGCGTCTAAGCTTGGGGATGCCCAAGGCATCCCCTTCTTCATCAACAACTTATCAGGTCACCTCTAGTGAAACTATATTTTTATTCCATCACATCTTATGTACTTTACTTGGAGTGTCCGTGTGCTTTTATTTTTGTTTTGTTATTTTCATTCTCTGAATAAATTCATGCTTGTGTGGGAGAGAGACACGCTCCGCTTTTTCATATGAACACTAGTGTTCTTCGCTTTTACTTTTAATGTTCATGGCGGAGTTGAAAACCGCTTCGTTAATTGCTATTTGGTTGGAAACAGAAAATGCTTCATATGGTAAATGGTATATGGTCTTGAATAATTTGGTACTTGGCAATTGTTTTGCTCAATAGATCATGTTTAAGCTCTTGCATCATGTACTTTGCACCTATTAATGAAGAACTACCATAGAGCTTGTTGAAATTTGGTTTGCATGATTGGTCTCTCTTAAGTCTAGATATTTTCTGGTGAAGTGTTTGAACAACAAGGAAGACAGTGCAGAGTCTTATAATGCTTGCAATATGTTCTTATGTAAGTTTTCCTGTACCGGTTCATACTTGTGTTTTCTTCAAACAATCTTGCTAGCCCAAAGCCTTGTACTGAGAGGGAATTCTTCTCGTGCATCCAAAACCTTGAGCCAAAAACTATGCCATTTGTGTCCACCATACCTACCTACTATGTGGTATTTCTCTGCCATTCCAAAGTAAATTACTTGAGTGCTACCTTTAAAATTTCATTCCTTGTCTTTGCAATACATAGCTCATGGGAAAATAGCCTTAAAAACTATTGTGGTATTGAATATGTTGCTATGTATCTTATTTCTTATAAGTTGCTTGTTGAGCGGTAACCATGTTTCGGGGACGCCATCAACTTTTACACCTTTGTTGAATATCATGTGAGTTGCTATGCATGTTCGTCTTGTCTGAAGTAAGGGCGATTTATCATGATCAAATGGTTTGAGTATGCATATTGTTAGAGAAGAACATTGGGCCGCTAACTAAAGCCATGAATCATGGTGTAAGTTTTAGTTTGGACATTAATCCTCAATCTCTTATGAGAATATTATTTGTTGTTGAATGCTTATGCATTAAAGAGGAGTCCATTATCTGTTTTCTATGTTGTCCCGGTATGGATGTCCTTAGTTGAGATCTATCAAAAACGAGAAATTAAATGCGATATATCTCCTTGGACCTTTGTACAGGCGGCATAGAGGTACCCCTTTGTGACACTTGGTTGAAACATATGTTATGCAATGATAATCCATGTAAATCCAAGCTAATTAGGACAAGGTGCGAGCACTATTGGTATTCTATGCATGAGGCTTGCAACTTATAGGATTTCTTATGCATAACACATATGAATTATTACTACCGTTGACAAAATTGTTTCTATGTTTTCAAAATAAAAGATCTAGCACAAAAATAGTAATCCATGCTTCCCTTTGCGAAGGGCCTTTCTTTTACTTTATGTTGAGTCAGTTTACCTACTTCTTTCTATCTTAGAAGCAAACACTTGTGTCAACTGTGTGCATTGATTCTTACATGTTTACTTATTGCACTTGTTATATTGCTTTATGTTGACAACTATCCATGAGATATACATGTTACAAGTTGAAAGCAATTGCTGAAACTTAATCATCCTTTGTGTTGCTTCAATGCCTTCTACTTTGAATCTATTGCTTTATGAGTTAACTCTTATGCAAGACTTATTGATGCTTGTCTTGAAAGTACTATTCATGAAAAGTCTTTGCTATATGATTCAGTTGTTTAGTCATCATCTTTACCATTGCTTTGAATCACTTCATTCATCTCATATGCTTTACAATAGTATTGATCAAGATCATGTTGGTAGCATGTCACTTAAGAAATTATCCTTATTATCGTTTACCTACTCGAGGGCGAGTAGGAACTAAGCTTGGGGATGCTTGATACATCTCAAACGTATCCATAATTTCTTATGTTCCATGCTAGTTTTATGACAATACCTACATGTTTTATTCATACTTTATATCGTTTTGATGCATTTTCCGGAACTAACCTATTAACAAGATGCCGAAGTGTCAGTTCCTGTTTTCTGCTGTTTTTGGTTTCAGAAATCCTACAAAGGAAATATTCTCGGAATTGGACGAAATCAACGCCCACCATCTTATATTTCACGGAAGCTTCCAGAGAGCCAGAGAGGGACCAGAGGGGAGCCCTGGGGGCCCCACCCCACATGGCGGCGCGGCCAAGGGGGGGGGGCGCCAGCCTCCGGGGGGCACCAGCCTCTGGGGGGGCCACCCCCTGGCTCCTCCGAGGCTGCCCTTCCGCCTATATATTCTCTCCGCCTCGAAAACCCTAAAAAGATAAGCCACGGGACGAGAAAAGTTACGCAGCCGCCGCCATCGCGAAGCCAAGTTCGGGGGACAGAAGTCTCTGTTCCCGCACGCCGCCGGGACGGGGAATTGCCCCCGGAAGGCATCTCCATCGACACCACCGCCATCTTCATCGCCGCTGCTGTCTCCTATGATGAGGAGGGAGTAGTTCTCCCTCGAGGCTAAGGGCTCTACCGGTAGCTATGGGGTTAATCTCTCTCTCATGTACCTCAATACAATGATCTCATGAGCTGCCTTACATGATTGAGATCCACATGATGAGCTTTGTATCACTATTAATCTATGTGCTACTCTAGTGATGTTATTAAAGTAGTCTATTCCTCCTTCATGATGTAATGTGGACAGTGTGTGCATCATGTAGTACTTGGCGTAGGTTATGATTGTGATCTCTTGTAGATTATGAAGTTAACTATCACTATGATGAATATATTATCTTGGATTTATGATTTGACGTGGATATCCCTATGAGTGGTGTTTGTCAAGTACTTGATGAACTCTGAGCGGAGCTTTTGTAGCCACTACACGATTAGTGATTCCATTAGGAGAGTTATCTAGAGTAGCACTATTATACACTCTAGAGGTTACTTTAATATGAACTCCGGATTCACTCTCCACGGTGTGACGGTGACAGTGTGCGCATCGTGTGTGTTTACTTTATGAAGTTGTGGAGCTTGTTAACTCCGGCTTGAGGTGTGCTTTCGTAGCCCTACACAATGAATGGTGTTTGTTATCCAACAAGAGAGTGTAGCATTTATTTATTCAGTTATGTGATCAATGTTCAGAGTGTCCAGTAGTGAAAGTATGATCCCTAGGCCTTGTTTTCGAATATTGGAACTCCGTTTATTTACTGTTCTACTGCATGTTTACTTGCTGCCATATTTATTTCAGATTGCTATTACCACTCATATTCATCCATATCACTTGCATCTCACTATCTCTTCGCCGAACTAGTGCACCTATATATCTGACAAGTGTATTAGGTGTGTTGGGGACACAAGAGACTTCTTGTATCTTAATTGCGGGGTTGCTTGAGAGGGATATCTCCGACCTCTACCTCCCCGAGTTCGATAAACCTTGGGTGATCCACTTAAGGGAAACTTGCTGCTGTTCTACAAACCTCTGCTCTTGGAGGCCCAACACTGTCTACAGGAATAGAAGCGTGCGTAGACATCAATGGCCATGGCGCCGACATCGAGCTCATGAATGCCACCAGAGGTGTCCACTATGGCCCATGTGGATGTTGTCGATCCCTTACTAAATCCAAGAACTTTTGCGCTTAATGTATCATTGTGCCATATCATGCGTCAGCCATCAATAAATCAAGTTGCATGTATTGATGCATCGCGGCCCTAATCTATGTCGAGCACTTCTTCCACCGGACAAGTGCCGCTAGGTCATCCCTCCAAAGCCCTCACTCCTACAGCAGGGTTCTAATTAGTCGCGCTGGCGTGTGCCAAGGAGGACATCCAGTTATTTTACCTTAAGAGGGGAGCTAGCTTACCTTATGAGGGCCAACCCTATACACCGAACAAATCGCACACCAGGGTAGGCACCGCATACCCTGGTCGGGTATTTGGCCTGGCCCGTTTTTCGGTTTTTTCCTTTTCTATTTCTTTTTTTTTTCTTTCTCTTTTGTTTGTTTTTTCTATTTTCTTTTTTGTTTCCTTTTATTTTCTGTTTATTTTTCTTTTGTTCAAATTCGAAAAAGTTTGATTTTGAAAGAGTTCAAATTTGAAAAACATTCAAATGTAAAAAATGTTCAAATTTGGAAACTGTTCAAATTTGAAAAATGTTCAAATGTAAAAAATTGTTCCTATTCGAAATATGTTCATATCGAAAATGTTCAAATTTAAAATATGTTCGTATTCAAAAAATATTCGAATTTCAGAAAAATTGAAAATTTGAAAAAATGTACGATTAAAATAATTTTCAATTTTTTAAAATATTTAGATTAAAAAAACGATTTCTAACAGTTTTGGAATTTAAAAAAAATTAAAATGTATAATTATTTAAAATCGTATTTAGAAATATTTCAGTTTTTAAAAAAGGTAAGAAGACAAAATAGGAAGGCAAAAGAGAAAACAAAAAACAAGAAAAACAATAAAAAAGGTGAGTGGAACGACTGGGCTGGCCCAAACATCTGCCTGGAGGGTGTGCGGCGCCTTCTCCGTGTCGACCAGGTCGGGACACACCACCCAACTTATGAGGAGAGCGCCTAGTTGCTGCTCATTAGCGGGAGCTACAAGGCATCGCCTGAAGGTAATTTTAAGTGGGCCAGGCCATTAATTTGTTCGTTGGCTAACAAAATAGTGCAATATTTTTTCCGTTTTCGTACAACATTGGACCACTAGCTTGTTGGTTACAACAACGGTCCACGAGTGGGAAGATCCAAGTTCAAACCCAATGTGGATGATTTGCAATAATTTATTTGAATCTGAACTAATTCTAACTTTGAGCAAATTTCAACTAAACAAAATATAAATCTGAGCAAATTTCTAAAATGAGCAAAACTGAATTGTGAAAAAAATTGGAAACCGGGCAAAATTTAAATCTGAGAAAATTTTAAAACCGCACAAAATTTTGAAATTTGTTCCAGTTTAAATTTTGCTCGCATCCTTGCTCCAACTTAAAATTTGCAATATTTTTTCTGTTCAGCAAAAAAAAAAACAATCCTCAAAAAAATTACCATTAGAAATGTTAAAGAAAATACATAAAAAAATAGAAAAATGAAAAGATTAATTTTGAAAATGTTCAAAAAATAGAAAAAACAGACAGAAAACTTTACGAAGCATGAAAATCCGAAGAAACAGAAAAAAAAATCAGAAAACCGCGCAGAAAACATTCCAATGCATTGGTAATGGGCGGCGGCTCATTTCGCCCCATTAGTGTGCGGTTCTTATTACCGCACGCTGATGGACGATGTATAGGTTTTGCCCCTTGTTAGTCCTCACAAAAAAAAAGCGTTTGCCTTGTGCAAATCAAATGGAGAGGCCCATCAGCCGATCGGGCCAATTTCTATGGGCTAGGCAGCTGATAGGCCAGGGCCCAGAACACTGGTCCAATTTGGAAGGCGAGCCGAATGGAATCGCAGTTGCCCGTTGCTGGCGTGCGTCCGGCGACTTTCTGACAGACAAGAAAAAGCGAGAAGGTTTGACCCCACCACTACTGCCCAACCCCCCCACCACCACCACCGCTCCAACCTCCAAGGCTCGAACCCAACGCATTTCCTCCTGCCCCGACAGCGCCCACCGCCAAGAGAACCCTCCAGATGCAGCCCGCCGCCGAGATGCAGCCGCCCGTCGGCTCCCCCGCCGCGCCCCAATCCGACCCTCCGCACCCACCGCCACCCTCCGATCCATCCTCTCCGCCGGCGCCGGCTCCCGAGGCGGCCGATCCGCCCGCGCCCGCACCCTCGCTGGCGTCGGTGCAGCTGCAGCCGAAGACCGTCACGTGGAGCGAGAAGCTCACGTCGGAGTCGCCGACCCACGTGCCGGCCGCCGCCGCCGCG
Source organism: Lolium rigidum (assembly GCF_022539505.1). NCBI lineage: Eukaryota > Viridiplantae > Streptophyta > Magnoliopsida > Poales > Poaceae > Lolium > Lolium rigidum. Next base: position 44,478,532 of record NC_061508.1, read on the forward strand.
GAGTCCAGCCAGTACGTCTCCCGAGGGCCCGCCGCCTCCTCGTCCAAGGGTAATAAACCCGCTGATCCGCTCCGTTCGGCACTCTATTTGGGGGAGAAGTCCTTGGTTCTGACTAGGTTTCTGCGCAGGCGCGGTGGAGGCGATGAAGGACACGCTGTCGAGGTGGGGAAAGTCGATGGGGGAGACCACCAAGATGGTCGAGAGCCTCAGCCGCGACACGTGGCAGCACTGTGAGATCTCAGCACCCCCAGTTGCCCCCTGCCATTTCTTAGGGCACACTTTGTTCTTTCTTCGTTCGATTGTTCGTAAGATTCATTTCTTGAGTGGCAGGATCGCGTGCCATAGGCCAAGCTTCTAGGCTTTTATATATCTTTTTAGGATGGAAGAAATAATGAGTTGTACTAAATAAAGTAGTAAAACCTTAGGAGATTCTTTGAAGAGCGTGTGGGGATTGGAATAGCTGGGGGAGCGGGATAGGTATCTTTTGCCCAGGCATAGAAGTACATGGTATTTAGCTGTAGCTTTTCATGCCTACTTTATATGCTTGGCATGTGTTTTAAGTTCATTAGTGTTTAAAACTTCAAATTTGTGACCAGCTTACGGAAACTTAATGCTACCCATGAGGCCATGACCTTCTTCCAGTATCTAGTGAATTTCCATTACATAGTATTCATGCAGAAGAAGCTTTCCTTTTGCGTGTTTCTTCGGTTTATCCAGTTCACATCATGTGTCTGGACTTTGTATTGTTTCTACTGTGGATTGTCGCATCAGCATCGAATATTAGAGATTTACCCAATCTATTCATCGATGCAAGTCAGTGTATGCATGTAGAACACCTTTCCCTGCAATTAGCACAAATGCATTGGAAATAATGTACACCACTTTAGGAGAAACATGGCATATTGGCATTTGATTTTCTCTGACTTTAAGGTGCCGACCATTTGCTTAGGGGCTCAGTGTTAACCACCTGGCCTTTTGGATTGTGTATGCTAATTTATTCTCTACCTGAAGACCTATTATTCTGAAATAATGAGACTAGGTGGATAGGAACCTCATATTTGTGCAACAAGGCACTGAAAACTTGCAATCATACTGGTGGCATTCTTCATCTTTCTATTAAATTAAGAATCATAGAAAATTTCCAGTATGCAGTATGCTTAATCATTCATATGTAGGCAGTTCACGTCATTGGTTCTATATCATGATTTTTGTTAATGAAATGGTCAAAAGAGCACTAAATGTTCTGCACTGTGCGAATCAGCATATGCATGTGTAGCTTTTTGTTTCTTGCAATTTGTGCAAATTACTTAGGAGAAAAAGAGACTATTTTATTAGAATCTGTGGCATGTTGACCTCAGATCTGCACTTACCTTTAGGTTACAGCCTTTCAGTTAGGGGTTTATGGGTACGTGCCCAACTCCAGAGATGCATTTTTAATGCCAGCATTTCATGGAACCAACACCTTTTTCTCTACGCGAACATATTTCAAAGAGAAGATTCAAGAATTCACACAGTAGGGTGTACATTTGTCAAATAAGCCACAATACCTTATAAACAACCAATGATATTTCCAACTGAAGATAGCGAATGTTGCTCCTTGAATAATCTTCCAGTTTGCTTGTTTCAGATTGTTAGGTTGATATATAGAATGATGAAGTTTAGGTACTTTGTAGGATCTCTCCCCTCTGTGTACATAGCTAACCTGATGTTTTATAGGATATTGTATTAACTAGATAATATACACACATGTTGGACTGACACTCCGACAGAACATATAGTCAGTAGGATAAATTTAGTACCTTGTAACTCACTGTTAACATGGTATATGTCTAATAATATGACTGTTTTTCTTAACAGTCAAGACTGGACCGAGTTTTACTGAAGCGGCTATGGGACGGCTTGCTCAAGGAACTAAAGTCTTAGCCGAAGGTGGCTATGAGAAAATATTTAAGCAGACTTTTGAGATTCTTCCGGATGAGCAGCTGAAAATATCTTACGCATGCTATCTATCAACATCTGCTGGTCCTGTCATGGGAGTAATGTACATTTCTACAGCGAAAATTGCATTCTGCAGTGACAACCCTCTTTCTTACAAAGCTGGAGATAAAACTGAATGGAGTTACTACAAGGTAAGGGTTATTCACTACCGAAGTAACTTTTAGCATCTATCTAATAAATTTGATTATGAAATCAATCATGTTTGTTAGTAGCTTGAGTTTATCATCTTTTTTACCTAGTCCGTTGCTAGAAGTGATCAAGTGAAGTCCAATGACTTGCATTTTCTACTTCATGAAGTCTAACTTATCGCATCAAATAAGGATGTGGTTTTTGTATTAAACTATTAATAGTTAGTGGCCTTTGATTTTTGTATTATCGAGGAAAGTAGTAAATTAAGGATGTGGTTTCTTTCCACACTGCTAGCTTGATGTGGGTGGGTGCTTGATTTGGTTTGATGTCTGATTGTCTATGCTTAGGATCCCTTCATATTAAAATGTTTTTCTCTTTACAAAAAATAGGTCGTCATTCCTCTGCATCAGCTAAGGACAGCTAATCCTTCAGTGAGCAAAGTAAATTCTGCCGAGAAGTATATTCAGGTCGTCTCAGTTGAAGGCCACGAGTTTTGGTTTATGGGCTTTCTGATGTATGACAAAGCAGTTTCCAGTCTTCAAGAAGCCATGGACAGTGCTCGTGAGTTACAACCGTAGATATCAAACTGAAGTTTCAGTTACTTCAACCTGTAGCATCCTCGGGGGAATCTCCAGTTCTCCACTCCATGCCTTATGAGCTCCCCTGTTTAAAATCGATCCTTCATGTGGTGCCCATCGCAGCTGTTGATTCAGTACACTCACGAGCTTGTATACGTCTTTGTTCTTGTTCTTTGCCTTCCCCGTGTTGTAATGATGATATATATAGCTGGGAAAACACTGGAGCTGTCCATTTCAAATGTTGTTCATTATTGTCATTTACAGTGCAAGTTGCTTAGTGAGGTGCTTACAAAAATAAAGTTTTTGTTAGCACTAGTGCTTATTTGTACACAAGAGCTGCCTAGTTAGGCAGCTACTCCCTCCGGTCTCTTTTAATTGAATAGGATTTAGTACAAAAGAGACCGGAGGGAGTACTTAGTATAAATAAGCACTGCTGCGTATAAAAATAATTTATTTTTGTAAGCACCTCTATTCATACTAGAAAACAGGAGTTAAACTTATTTGTTTTCATTCAAACTCCCAATTTGTTTTAACTCCAATTTTTCTTGTTTAAACTCCCAATTTTATTTTTATTCAAACCTCTAATTCAGTTACTAGAAAACAATAGCTAAACATATTCATATGATACAAGGATAATAAATGGAGTGCTCAAACTGAAAGTCGGTGTTGGAACACACCACAACACAACATGTGACTTCGAATCTAACTCTCTTGTTGGCATCTTATATATAAATAAGTAGTGGCAAATTGCATGTAGTGATTATATGCTTAAATGTTAAGTAGAGTGGACACACAAGGAGGTTTCTTATTTCTTCCTCTCTCCTAATAATAGTTGCAAAGTTTTTATTAGAACCACCACACCCATAAAGATTTGTCATTTATAAAGCAAAAGGTTCATCTATGGCCTCTATATAGTTCTCACCCTCTCACAAACAAGACGTAATTGTTTCACATGGAGGGTTATCAAACAAGAAGCTCAACAAGAAAGGACCATCATCTATACCACTATATCATATAATAAGTCAATACAAAACCCATCATCTTCATCTTTAATGGGAGAACTAGAACTAATAAAATCATTTTTATCCTTTCCAAGTGTCTTTTCTACCCAACTATCATATGATTTTTCACAGAAAGCTTTATATAAAAAGATTAAGTATTTGGTTCATCAAAATAAAGACAATCATCACTTGCAATTGTATAAAAAAGGGTTTCATGGAATAGAAAATGGGTAGCTAATCCATTCTTTCTTCACTTTTCTTTCATCGTGCTCCTTCACATGTACTTCATTGGCACTCTCAACATGATTTACTTCACTCAAAACATTAGCACCAACAGGAATATTGCAAACTACCATATACATCAATAGAGAGTCGTTAATTGCGTCAGTAGCACTAGCATGTAATGCCATTGTCCAAGTTGTTTTTATAGTTTTCGTTTTATATGCAAGCTGCTGAAACTAAAGTGAGTGAAAAAAAATGCAAACAAGAAAAGGGCTTAGCATAAAGCTTCCCCGCAACGGCGCCGGAAAAATACTTGATAATCCCCAAGTGCAAGGAGTAGTCATAGCACAATTCGATAAGTACTGAGTGTTGAACACACAAAAAGCTAAAGGTAAGCCAATATTCTCTAAGGTCCCAATAACCCTTTTATATGACCATTTGTGTAATGCACAAGGTTAATTTTTGCGTAGCACTATTAAACTAGAAACCTACAAAGTATTTAACTTAAAGAACATAAACTTAAAAGATGTGTGAAAGGTGTGAGCAAATGGTAACCAACAAGAGTAAATGTTCTTGGGAAATAGTTAATATTTTATTTGTTTTGGTTGTCATTAACTGAACCGCAGATTATATCACCTAGATCACTAGATGCATGAGTTATTTAAGCTGTGCGCGTCCTGCAACTCTGCTATCTACCCCTTATAGGTTAACAAGGCATTAAGATTAACGAACTTGATGATTAAAACCCCCATGCCACGTTCATGAGCAATCAAGGAATTACTTAAGGTATGCCTAACCATCACATTAGCTTGTAGATATAAATATGTCATTGTTTTTTCAAGAGAAGAGCCATAAATAGGCGCAATCATATACACAAGCAATTAGACCACTAGTGATTGATCTTAAGGCCAAGTTCATGATAAATAAAGAGATTTATTAATATATAAGTCCAACCACCACTGTAGGTTTAAACTTCCAATAATTATACCCCTTATTACATGCAAGCTAAAAATCAGGCATAATGTTTCTATCACTCCCACACACCCTCATCAAAGTTACGGGAAATAGTGATCATTGTATATGATCCCCAACATATTCATGCATTCATACACATCCGTACATAATAGCATCGTAGAAGATAAAACAAACATGCATGCAACCAAGAAGACAAATTATTTTACCGTTGCCACAAACAAATTACGACTTAAAACTAGACATAGAGACAAAATACATCATAAATAAATATTTTGCACCAACCATGCATCATGTTTGAAAAGAGATTATAGTGGGGATATATAGGTGCTGTAGATGGTGATGTACAAGTGCCAACCCACAAGGGAGAGGCGGCCACATCGAAGGAGATGGCTACGGCAGTGGCAACCTATAGCAGGGAGGCGCCGACGGCATCCTAGGGGTGGCGGACGAACTTGGGGGGTGACAGCTCTTGGCCCCCTTCTTCCTTGGAGCTTCTTGGTGATGTAGATGTAGCTGCCAGCCAAGGGAGAGACAAATTCGTGGCTTTAGGTGGCTTCACCGAAAAGTAGGGTTTCTCATCAATATATAGTGATGGATACTTCATCTTGTACATGGGATCTAAACCCTTTTGATTCAACAACACTTCGGAACCTCCAAAAGCTTCCTAAGGGTCCCCTCTGTCCCCACAAGTGCTCCAAACTGATATATGGTTGAATCCATCATATATGATAAGAATTTGAGTCAATGATGTCACCAACTGTCGGTGCTCCCCGGCAATGCCCTCCATAGGGGGCTTAGGGTAGATGGAATCTTGTAGGCTGACACGATACATCGGTTATCAAACAAGCGGGGAGAACGATTTACCCAGGTTCGGGGCCCTCGATGAGGTAAAACCCTTACGTCCTGCTTGTCTGATCTTGATTGCTTAAAATATCGGTTACAATGGGGTGTCGAAGGTTTCGGCTGTGACTTTCGTCGAGAGGCTAAGTTTTATGGTGACCTAGCTCTAGACTTACGGTGGTTAAGGCTATTGAGGTTATCTGTCCCTCGGCAGCCCCTCTCCTGGCCCTTATATATTGGGGGCCAGGTCTCGAGAGCTCTGTCCGGGTACGACTAGGTTACAAAGAGTCCTAGGTCTAATCTTTCCTTGTATTCTTCGTCTTCTTGCCTTGTTCTTCAAGAATTCTTCTTAGTAACCGACGTAACGGCCCACCTGGCCATCGAGTATCCTCATGGGCCCCTGGTTGGGCCGTAAGAGGTAGTGCAACATTAGTTACCCGAAGGGTAATGCCCACATCAGTAGCCCCGAGTGACTGGCCGAAGATACTTCGGGCAGGGACTAAAAGCATGTCTTCTGTCGAATGTTCTCCTTAGTCGATAAATCTTGACTTCCCCGTAACAGTAACGTCTTCTTTTTATCGGGTGCGCGTCCAGCGCTCCCGATGGGAGTAGCCCCCGAGTCTAGTTACGGATGCTTGCAACCGTGCGTAGACTCAAGTTGTACTACTCGACAATTTTCTTCTGCCGAAGCTTTCTGTAGATCATCAGGATCACCCGATACACTTTCTTATATCGAGATTTTAATCTTTTCAGACAAGGTTTAGTACGTAAAGGATATCGAGTAACGTGCCCAGCTTTGCTGGTTAACTGCCGATGGCAAAACAATGTTACCCTACACAGAATCAAGTCCCCGGGCATGATCCTGGATCTTGGAAAAGTCTTCGAATCCATATTTCATCGGGTGCGCATTCAGCGCTCCCGATGGGAGTACCCCCGGGTCTAGGCGCGGATACCGGTAACCGCGTATAGGCTTAAACTGAGCCACTCATTTGTTTTCCTTCGAATGCTCCAATAAAGAATTGATACTCCTTGTGACATCATCAATGACGTAACTATTGCTACGGCCTGTCTGACAGGACATGACCTAACGGGTCCCCACACTGTTCCTGCACGGTCAATTTAGGAAATGACTAGTGCTTGCGCATTACCCAAGACGTCTCCTCGATTTCCACGCGTAGTGGAGGAAAAGATTCCTTAACAAAAACGACACGTGGTGACTGATACGTCTCCAACGTATCTATAATTTCTTATTTTCCATGCTAGTTTTATGACAATACCTACATGTTTTTCTCACACTTTATATCATTTTGTTGCATTTTCCGGTACTAACCTATTAACAAGATGCCGAAGCGCCAGTTCCTGTTTTCTGCTGTTTTTGGTTTCAGAAATCCTACACAGGAAATATTCTCGGAATTGGACGAAACAAAAGCCCACGGCCCTATTTTCCACGGAGGGTTCCGAACATCGAAGAAGAGTCGGAGACGGCCAGCAGGGGGGCCACCCCATAGGGCGGCGCGGCCCACCCTCCTGGCACGCCCAGGTGTGGGGAGGCCACCCCCTGGCTCCTCCGAGGCCGCCCTTCCGCCTATATATTCTCTCAGATGCGAAAACCCTAAGGCAATCAGTCATATTCCACGAAAAGTTACGTAGCCGCCGCCATCGCGACGACAAGTTTCGGGGGACAGAATCTCTGTTCCGGCACGCCGCCGGGACGGGGAATTACCCCCGGAGTCATCTCCATCGACACCACCGCCATCTTCATCGCCGCTGCTGACTCCCATGATGAGGAGGGAGTAGTTCTCCCCGAGGTCGAGGGCTCTACCGGTAGCTATGTGGTTCATCTCTCTCTCCCATGGTGTGATCTTTATGTGATCATGAGCTTTGTAATCTAGTTGAATATGTAGATGTTACTCTTGTCTATTATGCACTCTAGAGGTTACTTTAATACGAACTCCGGAATCACTCTCCACGGTGTGATGGTGATAGTGTGCGCATCGTGTGTGATTCCTTTATGAAGTTGTGGAGCTTGTTTACTCCGGCTTGAGGTGTGCTTTTGTAGCCCTACACAATGAATGGTGTTTGTCATCCAACAAGAGAGTGTTTGAGAGTAGCATTTATTTATTCAATTATGTGATTATTGTTGAGAGTGTCCACTAGTGAAAGTATGATCCCTAGGCCTTGTTTCTAAGCATTGAAACACCGTTTCCAACAAGTTCTGCTACATGTTCGCTTGCTGCCATTTTTATTTCAGATTGCAATTACTACTTATAATCATCCATATTACTTGTATTTCACTATCTCTTCGCCGAACTAGTGCACCTATACACCTGACAAGTGTATTAGGTGTGTTGGGGACTGATGCGTGCAATTAACACACGTCTGTTGGGAACCCCAAGAGGAAGGTGTGATGCAGACAGTAGCAAGTTTTTCAAGGTTTATCGAACCAGGAGGAGCCAGGAAGCACGTTGAAGGTTGATGGCGCGAAATGTAATGCGGCGCAACACCAGGGATTCCGGCGCCAACGTGGAACCTGCACAACACAACCAAAGTACTTTGCCCCAACGTAACAGTGAGGTTGTCAATCTCACCGGCTTGCTGTGAACAAAGGATTAACCGTATTGTGTGGAAGATGATTGTTTGCGAAGAACGAGTAAAGAACAAGTACTGCAGTAGATTGTATTTCAGATGTAAAGAATAGACCGGGGTCCACAGTTCACTAGCGGTGTCTCTCCCATAAGATAAATAGCATGTTGGGTGAACAAATTACAGTTGGGCAATTGACAAATAAAGAAGGCATAACAATGCACATACATATATCATGATGAGTACTATGAGATTTAATCGGGGCATTACGACAAAGTACATAGACCGCCATCCAAGCATGCATCTATGCCTAAAAAGTCCACTTTCGGGTTATCATCCGAACCCCTTCCGGTATTAAGTTGCAAGCAACAGACAATTGCATTAAGTATGGTGCGTAATGTAATCAACACAAATATCCTTAGACAAAGCATCGATGTTTTATCCCTAGTGGCAACAGCACATCCACAACCTTAGAACTTTCTCGTCACCGTCCCGCATTTAATGGAGGCATGAACCACTATCGAGCATAAATACTCCCTCTTGGAGTCACAAGTATCAACTTGGCCAGAGCCTCTACTAGCAACGGAGAGCATGCAAGAACATAAACAACATATATGATAGATTGATAATCAACTTGACATAGTATTCAATATCCATCGGATCCCAACAAACACAACATGTAGGATTACAAAGAAACGATCTTGATCATGATAGGCAGCTCACAAGATCGAGCATGATAGCACAATTAGGAGAAGACGACCATCTAGCTATTGCTATGGACCCATGGTCCAGGGGTGAACTACTCACACATCAATCCGGAGGCGATCATGGCGATAAAGAGTCCTCCGGGAGATGATTCCCCTCTCCGGCAGGGTACCGGAGGCGATCTCCTGAATCCCCCGAGATGGGATTGGCGGCGGCTGCGTCTCTGGAAGGTTTTCCGTATCGTGGCTCTCGGTACTGGGGGTTTCGCGACGGAGGCTTTAAGTAGGCGGAAGGGCGGATTCGGGAGAGTCACGGGGGCCCCACACGCTAGGGCCGCGTGGGCCCCCTCTAGGCCACGCCGCCCTAGTGTGGCGGCGCCCCGTGGCCCCACTTCGTCTCCCCTCCGGTCTTCTGGAAGCTTCGTGCAAAAATATGACCCTGGGCGTTGATTTCATCCAATTCCGAGAATATTTCCTTACTAGGATTTCTGAAACCAAAAACAGCGAAAACGACAGAATCGGCTCTTCGGCATCTCGTCAATAGGTTAGTGCCGGAAAATGCATAATAACGACATATAATGTGTATAAAACATGTGAGTATCATCATAAAAATGGCATGGAACATAAGAAATTATAGATACGTTTGGGACGTATCAGGGACACAAGAGACTTCTTGTATCTTAATTGCAGGGTTGCTTGAGAGGGATATCTTTGACCTCTACCTCCCTGAGTTCGATAAACCTTGGGTGATCCACTTAAGGGAAACTTGCTGCTGTTCTACAAACCTCTGCTTTTGGAGGCCCAACACTGTCTACGGGAATAGAAGCGTGCGTAGACATCAAGCTATTTTCTGGCGCCGTTGCCTGGGAGGTAAGGTAAAAGGTATTCACATCCTCCGCCTACTAAGCTATTTCCTAGCACTGTTGTCGGTGTGTGAGTGCTCGAAGCTATTTTCTTTAGATTCTGCAATTATATCTTTTTGTTTCTTGTTTTTATTTCACTAGTTAGGCTTAATGGAAAACAACAAAAATATTAGAGATCTTTATAGTATTTATCTTGAGTTAGGACATGAGGTGTTTGAAGAGAAAATTAAAAAACCTATGGAACTTTATATGCATGCTAATGGCAATGTTATTAGTATGAATGCTTTGAACACCATTGTTGCTAATGCTATGGAAAATTCTAAGCTTGGGGAAGCTGGTTTTGAGGTGCATGATATTTTTAGTTCCGCAAGCATGGAGGAGAAAATTTACTTTGATGATACTTTACCTCCTATATATGATGATTACAATGATGACTATCATATTTTCAGTCCACCTACTATTGAGGAGAAAATTAATTATGATTACAATATGTCTCCTATATATGATGATTATGGTGATGAGAATAATAATGATAGCTATCTTATTGAATTTGCTCCCACTACAATTAATAGTAATGACTATGCTTATGTGGAGAGTAATAATTTTATGCATGTAGGTCATGATAAGAATGTTTCATGTGATAGTTATATTGTTGAGTTTGTTCATGATGCTACTGAAAATCTTTATGAGAGAGGACAATATGGTTGTAGGGATTTTCATGTTACTAAAACACCTCTCTTTTTGCTTAAAATCTTGAGGTTGCGCTTGTCTTGTTTTCCTATGCTTATTGCATTATGCTTACATGACTTGTTTATTTACAAGATTCCTTTTCATAGGAAGTGGGTTAGACTTAAAAGTGTTTCTTATTTGCTTTTGATGCTCTCTTTTGCTTCAACTCTTATTTCTTGCGAGAGCATCATTAAAATTACTGAGCCCATATTAATGGCTATAAAGAAAGCACTTCTTGGGAGATAACCCATGTTTTTATTTTGCTACTGTTTTGTTGTGTCTTGGAAGTTGTTACTACTGTAGCAACCTCTCCTTATTATGTTTATTTCGTTTTTGTGCCAAGTAAAGTCTTTGATAGAAAGTTGATACTAGATTTGGATTTCTGCGCAGGAACAGATTTTTAGCTGTCACGAATTTGAGTTGATCTCTCTGTAGGAAACTCGTAAAATGCTGAAACAATTCATGCATAATCCTCAGATATGTACGCAACTTTCATTCAACTGGAGCTTTTCCATCTGAGCATGTTAAGTGCCTCGAAAAAATTCGTCTTTACAGACTGTTCTGTTTTGACAGATTCTGCCTTTTTATTTCGCATTGCCTCTTTTACTGTGTTTGATTGGATTTCTTTGCTCCATTAAATTTCAGTAGCCTTAGTTAATGTCCAGAAGTTTTGGGAATGATTGTGTCCTTGCTGAACATGTGAATTTTTTATTATGCACTAACCCTCTAATGAGATTGCTTTGAGTTTGGTGTGAAGGAAGTTTTCAAGGATCAAGAGAGGAGGATGATATGATATGATCAAGAAGAATGAAAAGTCTAAGCTTGGGGATGCCCCCGTGGTTCATCCCTGCATATTTCAAGAAGACTCAAGCGTCTAAGCTTGGGGATGCCCAAGGCATCCCCTTCTTCATCAACAACTTATCAGGTCACCTCTAGTGAAACTATATTTTAATTCCGTCACATCTTATGTGCTTTATTTGGAGCATCTGTGTGCTTTTATTTTTGTTTTTTTGTTTTCATTCTCTGAATAAAATTGGATCCTAAACATGCTTGTGTGGGAGAGAGACATGCTCCGCTTTTTCATTTTAACACTTGTTCTTCGTTTTATTTTTCATGTTCATGGCGGAAGCTGAAAGCCGCAGCACTTATTGTTATTTTGTTGGAAACAGAAAATGCTTAATTGGTATATTGTCTTGAATAATTTGATACTTGACAATTGTTTTGAGCTCTCAAGTAGATCATGTTTAAGCTCTTTCATCATGTAGTTTAAATCTATTAGTGGAGAACTACCGTAGAGCTTGTTGAAATTTGGTTTGCATGATTGGTCTCTCTAAGGTCTAGATATTTTCTGGTAAAAGTGTTTGAACAACAAGGAAGACAGTGTAGAGTCTTATAATGCTTGCAATATGTTCTTATGTAAGTTTTGTCTGTACCGGTTTATACTTGTGTTTGCTTCAAACAACCTTGCTATCCAAAGCCTTGTACCGAGAGGGAATGCTTCTCGTGCATCCAAAACCTTGAGCCAAAACCTATGCCATTTGTGTCCACCATAACTACCTACTATGTGGTATTTTTCTGCCATTCCAAGTAAATTGCTTGTGTGCTACCTTTAAAACCTTTCAAAAATTCATTCCTTGTTTTTGCAATACATAGCTCATGGGAAAATATCCTAAAAAAATATTGTGGTAAGGAATATGTCGCTTATGTATCTTAGTTCTTATAAGTTGCTTGTTGAGCGGTAACCATGTTATCTGGGGACGCCATCAACCTGTCACACCTTTGTTGAATATCATGTGAGTAGCTATGCATGTTCGTCTTGTCTGAAGTAAGGGAGATTTTTCATGAGTTAAATGGTTTGAGTATGCATATTGTTAGAGAAGAACATTGGGCCGCCAACCAAAGCCATGTATCATGGTGGAAGTTTCAGCTTGGACATTAATCCTCAAATCTCTTATGAGAATATTATCCGTTGTTGAATGCTTAAAGCATAAAAGAGGAGTCCATTATCTGTTTTCTATGTTGTCCCGGTATGGATGTCCTCAAGTTGAGATCTATCAAAATCGAGAAATCAAATGCGATTTATCTCCTTGGACCTTTGTACAGGTAGCATAGAGGTACCCCTTTGTGACACTTGGTTGAAACATATGTAATGCAATGATAATCCATGGAAGTCCGAGCTAATTAGGACAAGGTGCGGGCACTATTAGTATTCGATGCATGAGGCTTGCAACTTATAGGAGGTTTTATACATAACACATATGAATTATTACTACCGTTGACACAATTGTTTCCATGTTTTCAAAATAAAAAGCTCTAGCACATGAGTAATCCCTGCTTCCTCTGCGAAGGGCCTTTCTTTTACTTTATGTTGAGTCGGTTTACCTACTTCTTTCTATCTTAGAAGCAAACACTTGTGTCAACTGTGTGCATTGATTCTTACATGCTTGCTTATTGCACTCATCATATTACTTTGTGTTGACAATTATCCATGAGATATACATGTTGAAAGTTGAAAGCAATTGCTGAAACTTAATCATCCTTTGTGTTGCTTCAATGCCTTTTACTTTGAATCTATTGCTTTATGAGTTAACTCTTATGCAAGACTTTTTGATGTTTGTCTTGAAAGTACTATTCATGAAAAGTTTTTGCTATGTAATTCAGTTGTTTAGTCATTATCTTTTTGTTAGCAAACTATAGACCATTGCTTTGAGTCACTTCATTCATCTCATATGCTTTACAATAGTGTTGATCAAGATTATGTTGGTAGCATGTCACTTCAGAAATTATTCTTTTTATCGTTTACCTACTCGAGGGCGAGTAGGAACTAAGCTTGGGGATGCTTGATACGTCTCCAACCTATCTATAGTTTCTTATGTTCCATGCTAGTTTTATGATAATACCTACATGTTTTGCTCACACTTTATATCATTTTGATGCATTTTCCGGTACTAACCTATTAACAAGATGCCGAAGCGCCAGTTCCTGTTTTCTGCTGTTTTTGGTTTCAGAAATCCTACACAAGAAATATTCTCGGAATTGGACGAAACAAAAGTCCACGGCCCTATTTTCCACGGAGGGTTCCAGAACATCGAAGAAGAGTCGGAGACGACCAGCAGGGGAGCCACCCCATAGGGCGGCGCGGCCCACCCTCCTGGCGCGCCCAGGTGTGGGGAGGCCACCCCCTGGCTCCTCCGAGGCCGCCCTTCCGCCTATATATTCTCTCAGATGCGAAAACCCTAAGGCAATCAGTCATATTCCACGAAAAGTTACGTAGCCGCCGTCATCGCGACGACAAGTTTCGGGGGACAGAATCTCTGTTCCGGCACGCCGCCGGGACGGGGAATTGCCCCCGGAGTCATCTCCATCGATACCACCACCATCTTCATCGCCGCTGCTGACTCCCATGATGAGGAGGGAGTAGTTCTCCCCCAAGGCTAAGGGCTCTACCGGTAGCTATGTTGTTCATCTCTCTCTCCCATGGTGTGATCTTTATGTGATCATGAGCTTTGTAATCTAGTTGAATATGTAGATGTTACTCTTGTCTATTATGCACTCTAGAGGTTACTTTAATATGAACTCCGGAATCAGTCTCCACAGTGTGATGGTGATAGTGTGCGCATCGTGTGTGATTCCTTTATGAAGTTGTGGAGCTTGTTTACTCCGGCTTGAGGTGTGCTTTTGTAGCCCTACACAATGAATGGTGTTTGTCATCCAACAAGAGAGTGTTTGAGAGTAGCATTTATTTATTCAATTATGTGATCATTGTTGAGAGTGTCCACTAGTGAAAGTATGATCCCCAGGCCTTGTTTCTAAGCATTGAAACACCGTTTCCAACAAGTTCTGCTACATGTTCGCTTGCTGCCATTTTTATTTCAGATTGCAATTACTACTTATAATCATCCATATTACTTGTATTTCACTATCTCTTCGCCGAACTAGTGCACCTATACACCTGACAAGTGTATTAGGTGTGTTGGGGACACAAGAGACTTCTTGTATCTTAATTGCGGGGTTGCTTGAGAGGGATATCTTTGACCTCTACCTCCCTGAGTTCGATAAACCTTGGGTGATCCACTTAAGGGAAACTTGCTGCTGTTCTACAAACCTCTGCTCTTGGAGGCCCAACACTGTCTACAGGAATAGAAGCGTGCGTAGACATCAGTGACCTAATTTTCAAGCCACTTTACCTCATCCTTTTAACTTATAATCGTGAAGGGGAAAAGTTATCTCCCTCATTCTCCCTACAGTTCTTCTGCCTCAGCCGTTCTTCTTCCTCGAAAACCGCTGCGCCGCCACCTCCGTTCTTTAGATCTTCCTTACTGTCTCTTTGACAATGGTGAAGAAGAGGAAGCTCAACCTTGCCGCCGGTGCTACATCCAGCGGCGGCGCCGCCAAGGCTCCGTCCTGTGTGCTGAAAAGGGGCGCATCGGATGCTTCCGCCCCGGCTCTTCCGTCGCCGGCGCCAGAGGTTTCCATGGCCGGACCTGCGCCTGGCGACTGGCCGGCGTCTACAACAAGCAAGCGTGACGAGTAGAGAGCACGGAGCCTCGGCTTAATCTCGGCCGACGAGGGGAACGTCATTCTTCCAGGTGCGGCTTCACGCCCTAATCCCCCCGCTGGTTTCACTGTGATGTTCATGTCTTTTCTGTATCGCGGCCTTTCTCTTCCCGCTCACGAGTTCCTCCGGCGTCTCCTTCATACGTATGAAATCCAATTGTGGCAGTTAACGCCCAATTCAATTCTCCATCTTGCGATATTCATCACCTTGTATGAAGCTTTCCTGGGAATTGAACCTCACTTTGGTTTGTGGAAAAAGATTTTATTTGTAAAACGCTATAACTGCAGTAGTGGTTCCTTCGTCACCGGTGGAGTAGGATTTGTCGTTCGTAAGGAAGTAAATTACTTCAACTTCCCGATGAGATAATCTGTCCAAGGGCGGAGATTGAAGTGGTTCTATATCAAAGATTCATCGACAGCTGGTACTGAGATAACAGCCGCGCTTTGCTGATGTCCTCGAGGCCGTGCCCAGAGTATCTTGGAAGAACATATTATCACCCGAAGAAAAACCAGCAGTCCACAAGTTATTTGAGAAAGTTCTTCGAATCAAAGAATTCGACGGCCAGACTATGATGGGTACTGAGATAGCAGCCGTTTTTCTGAAACGTCGAATTCAACCTCCATAGGGGGCTTAGGGTAGATGGAATCCTGTAGGCTGACACGAGACATCGTTTATCAAACAAGCGGGGAGAACGATTTACCCAGGTTCGGGGCCCTCGATGAGGTAAAACCCTTATGTCCTGCTTGTCTGATCTTGATTGCTGAAAATATCGGTTACAATGGGGTGCCGAAGGTTTCGGCTGTGACTTTCGTCGAGAGGCTAAGTTTTATGGTGACCTAGCTCTAGACTTACGGTGGTTAAGGCTATTGAGGTTATCTGTCCCTCGGCAGCCCCTCTCCTGGCCCTTATATATTTGGGGCCAGGTCTTGAGAGGTCTGTTCAGGTACGACTAGGTTACAAAGAGTCCTAGGTCTAATCTTTCCTTGTATTCTTCGTCTTCTTGCCTTGTTCTTTAAGAATTCTTCGTAGTAACCGACGTAACGGCCCACCTGGCCATCGAGTATCCTCATGGGCCCCTGGTTGGGCCGTAAGAGGTAGTGCAACATTAGTTACCCGAAGGGTAATGCCCACATCACAAACCTTCACATTTCCAAAACAACTTTTGTACCCTACAGTAAAACCGCGCCAACGGGGCGTACAAACTCGGAATTTGACAAATTTTGTGTGTAGAATTAAGCCTAGAAAAGTTTCAACAACTTTATAGTTTAACTGTTTCCATTTGAAATTATCTTCGAGGTGCATCGGTGTGTACTTCAAAAACTGTTTTGTAGAGACAAAATCCAGAAACTCCAAATTTGACTCCAATTAGGTACCCTTTGTGATTTTCATGTAATTCCTACACAACAAAGTGTAAAACAAGAAATTGTGCACTTTTGAAACTAATAGTAGATTAGTCCAATAAATGTAATAAATTTGCCAAATAATTTGGATTTTAACATACACTAAAGTTCACAAATAAATTCTACATGTATCACCAACATGGCATACCAAACCTATTTCGGTTTCCCTTGATGGAGATCCCTTGAAAATGCCTACGGGATGGAAGCCTCGAGGAGGTGGTTTTTCTATCTCGACAATGATGATACCGACATCAACGTGTTTTACGAGGCCCCTAACTCAGACTCTTCTAAGTTTTATGAATATGACGTCCAAGACCCAGACATGATGACGACATCATTGTGCATCAGAAGGATAACAATGAACATGACGGTTAGCCGAACTTAGTGCTTTGCTACTCCAGCTACTTAAATTCAATAACGGCAGCTCTCGAATGATGTTATATCCTATTAATGTTATATCATATGATATTATTATTATGTTGTATGCCATTCATGTTAAATTCAATGATAGCAGCAACTGCTTTTTAAATACCTTTGTGGTGTGCCCCTTTAGTAGCACACCAGTACTATTTTTAAATTTTTTGATAGGAATACGATAGGGGAAGCCCCTACAATAATTTTCTTTTGAAATAATAAGAATCCAAATTGGCATCTCCGAGGACTTGAACTAGTTGCATGTCACCGATATGTTACTAGTAACACTTACCAGTGGAGCCAATCAGTGGTGTGCCAGATACATGCCACTAGTAGAGATTTTGTCATGTCACTAGTAGGCTATTTTACACTAGTGTCCAAGTTTGTTTATAAAGCATATTAAAAGCATGCAAATCTACCACCCTCCTTTTTTGGGATACAAATTTTCCACCATGCATGGTAGTGCATTTTCTTTTGTTCCGATGTATCACCCGACTAAAGGACTTCCATTAAATTAGTGATCTCCTTACAAATGTTCTTTGGAATATTGAATCCAACCATAGGAAATGACCTGAGCCTTAATATGAGAGAGAACTAATACTGGAAGAGTTACTGATTTACCTAAAATAGTTTTGGGATTTATTGGAATTGATCGAGTGAAGTTATATGGGAGAAACAGTCTTTTTTGAGAAGTTCCAAAAGACCCCAGAATCATCGAGAGTGGTACCCGGAAAGGCACACCTCAAGATGGTGGCCTAATGGGGCCCACATGGGCTGGCATCACTATGCCCTAGCCCCCCCAAAGGGATCCAACCTATTTGGTAAGAGGTAGTCGGCCAAAGCGGGCCCCTCCCACCTACTCCTTCCTTTTAGGAAGGGTCGGCTAGGGTGTGGGGAGGGTTCGGCCAACACCATCCATATGGGGAGGGTGTGGCCAAGGCCTTTGTTTGTGTGTGTGTGTGTGTGGGGGGGGGGTGCATCTAGGTTGCCCCTCTCCCGATAATTACCCCCCTTTAAATGTGCATGGAGCCCCCATGTGTGGTTTTGGTAATTAATGTCAATTCCTATGGACTAATATTTGCATTGAGTTATATTTGTAGGAGTTGTCCATAGGAAATTCTTGAAGCATACGATGGCTTCAAGATTGCAAGAAGAAGCAAACGAAGAAGATCATTTAACAACTATGTCTTGAAGACGAAGATGAGGTGATCCCTCAGGTGTATCTTCAAGATATCAACATAAGGAAGAAAGAAGAAATGAACTGCAAGTTTAAGATAGGCTATCTAGAAGAGGTCATGAGCTTGAAGATTTTTATCCATATGGTACTCATGAATATGAGAATATGAGCCAAAGAAGAAGCTCTCCCATAGTGGATTATGGGGGAGCAATCCGGGAGACATCGTCGAACAAACAGACGTTCCATATTGTTTTGGTTAAGATCCTCATCATCTATCTCAAGTGGAATGTGCAAGGCTAAGCTTTGCTATTCGTAGGGTTTCTTTCTTACCGGTCTCGTGGTGTAGTTGGGAGACCGGTTTATAATATAGTTGGTCGTACTATCAAGAGGGATCTCGAGTGAGTAACTCGATCGTATCGTTCGAAGAGATCTCAAACCTTTGCATCCTTGGCATCATATTTCTTGTTTGTTATTTGTATCTTATCCATATGGTGTTTTAGACTTTGTGCTTGTTCTAGTGAAAATATCTATTTTATTTGAAAACTAATTCCGCATAAAATACTTGTGATGTTTTCGATATTTGAGTTTTTCTTGGTTCTTCGTGTTTAAAGGTAGCACCTCTAAATTCAGAGAAAAATTTCCCCACTTTTTCTTAGTGGGAGAGCTGTTATCATCCTCCTTCCAACAAAATTGGTTTAATCTCAATTGGAGTTCTCAAACTCAAGATATTGCGTTTCTAGTTTTGCCATTATTTATTTTGAAAAAGAAAAAAATGATGGAATTGTTTTTGGGCCAAGTGACACCACAGCTGGCACTTTTGGGCCACAATCGGCCACTGGCTTGTTCGAGCACCCGGTACCAGGCCGGCACCTGACTGGTACTACCGGGCTGGCCCAGGTGGCCTCCTTGGAATGGTCAGTTGGCTGCCGCACACGCATGGGCTATAGTGCCAACACCCAGGACGGTACTAACAGCCCATGTGTGTTTTTAGCACCCAACGGGTAGAAAACTAAGCTACCCCTTTTAAGCCCTTCTCTCTATCTCTCTTGTGATCTCTTCTTCCCCATTTTGCTCTCTGCCTCTATTGACTATTTGAGAGCTTCCTCTCCCTCTATTTTCTCCATGACTTTTGCTCCTATTTGAGGAAAAGAGAGAGGAAATCTAGATCTACAGTCCAACCAATCTAGTTATTGGGGAAATTTGGCGTTCCTCCTCTGCTATTTCTCTCTTATTCTCCCAATAGCTTTTGTAGCTTTGTTGAAATTTGAGACTGAGGGGCTAGCCATTGCATTTGGTGCATCGTTTTGAGTTCTCCTAGGTGATACGCGGAAGTGAAAGTTCGTGAGTATAT
The DNA here is from genome assembly GCF_022539505.1 of Lolium rigidum. Classification (NCBI taxonomy): domain Eukaryota; kingdom Viridiplantae; phylum Streptophyta; class Magnoliopsida; order Poales; family Poaceae; genus Lolium; species Lolium rigidum. The sequence continues at coordinate 44,498,054 of NC_061508.1, forward strand.
CTCGTCGTGAGCTTGTTTCCGGAGCTTGTTCCTCTTGGGTCTTCGAACCCTATATGGATTGGTGTTCTTAGTGGTATTGTTGGGGCCTCCAATTAAGTTGTGGAGAATCCTCAAGCGTGAGGCCTTAGTGGCGATTTCTTGGGAGCTTCCAATTAAGTTGTGGACATAGCCCTAAGCTTTTTGCGGGTTTGGTGACCGCCCTGAACGTTCCTTAGTGGATCGAAGACTTCCCTTTTGGAGGTAAGGATGATACGGTGAGGCCTTCTTGACGTTTGGGGATCCTTGTGCCTCCATACCGCTCCAACGGAGAGTATCACTCGCAAGAGTGTGAAATTCGGGATACATCGCCATCCCCGCGTCACCTCGGTTATTCCTACACCTGAGCTCTTACCTTATGCACTTTACTTTGTGATATCCTTCGTGTTTGATGTTATATAACTTGTTATCACACAGTTGTTTGTTTTCCTTAGCATAAGTTGTTGGCGCAGTTAAGCCTAGTTATATAGGTTTTGTGCTTGATAAATTAAACGCTAGTTTTATTCCGCATTTGTTTAAGCCATAATAGTAAAAGTTCTAAACCGCCTATTCACCATCCTTTAGGCGGTATATGTGTCCTTTCACCTTGCATAGTTGTGCGCTCGGATCAGAGTCATTATGTAGTGTTTCCGCTACTAGCTTCTTTAGTTAACCTAGATCTAATATCGGTGTTGCTTATCCGTAGATAGATCTTGGTGGTTCATGTAGGTATTTTTTTCTCACGCATGTAACCCAACATCCGAGCCGAGGAAGCACATTCTGAAGGAAATTTCATTCCACACGATCATACGCTTTGTGAATATCCATCTTAGATGCACACTACCAGATTTCCCTGTTTTCTTAATGGTGTGCATGCACTCGTATGCCACATGAATATTATCTTTGATCATTCTACCAGAGAGAAAAGCACTTTGCACATGGCGATCATTTTGGAGGTTACCAACACGTTGCAAAGACTGGTAGGTCGGTATTGTGAGATGAGCTTTGTGCTCTCCACCTTTAGAATTAAGACTATCACTGTATCATTCTAGCCATAAGGGATAACGTTACTCTTGATGCCTCCAGAACCTCCTAAGTCAAAGCATAAACAATGCTCCATCCATTTATAGAAATAAGGTGTATAGTTTTTTGGGAAAAAATATATAATTTAAGGTTTATCGCTTGTCTGATCAACTTTTTTTAGGACTTGATTACATTTTCTTCTCTTATGCAAACTACTCTATTTTCTCACATCAATTTTCCACCTATAATCCCAACAAAACCTGGTATAATTTTTTCCTCCATGTGCGTTCTTTCATTTTTGTGCCAAAAATTATACACCATATATCGGAACAGAGGGAGTAATATATAGTCCAACATTTTTTAAAGAAAACTACATGCAAACAATCCGTTCCTCGTGCTTTCATATCGATAATAGAAAACAAAACCTTCTTCACATCGTCATGTGTATAAGGTAATTGTAGAGCATGATTCATAGTTTTAGTTATTGACGATACCACCTTTTCTAAAAGAGCAGGATACATATCATGCAATAATTGTGTTCAAAGAATTCATACTAATAACATTGCTATTAGCATGCAAATAAAGTTCCATAGGTTTTTTAATTTTCTCTTCTAACACCTCATATCATAACTCAATATAAATACTATAAATCTCTCTAATTTTGTTGTTGTTTTCCATTAAGGCTAACTAGTGAAAATAAAAATAAGAAACAAAAAGATATAATTGCAAAATCTAAAGGAAATAACTTTGAGCAATCACATACCAGCAACAGTACTAGAAGATAGCTTAGTAGCCAGAGGATGTGAGTACCTTTTACATTACCTCCCCGGCAACAACGCCACAAAAGAGCTTGATGTCTACGCACGCTTCTATTCTTATAGATAATGTTGGGCTTCCAAGTGCAGAGGTTTGTAGAACATCAACAAGTTTCCCTTAAGTGAATCACCCAAGATTTATCGAACTCAGGGAGGTAGAGGTCAAAGATATCCCTCTCAAGCAACCCTGCAATTATGATACAAGAAGTCTCTTGTGTCCCCAACACACCCAATACACTTGTCAGGTGTATATGTGCACTAGTTCGGCGAAGAGATAGTGAAATACAAGTAATATGGATGATTATGAGTGGGAATTGCAATCTGAAATAAAAATGACAGCAAGCAAACATGTAGCAGAACTGGTTATAAACAGTGTTTCAATGCTTGGAAACAAGGCCTAGGGATCTAACTTTCACTAGTGGACACTCTCAACAATGATATCATAATTGACATAAATAACATCTCTTCACTATTCTACTCTGAAATACTCTCCGGTTGGATAACGTACACCAATTCACCGCCTAGGCGTCGTAAACAGACCTTGGATTTAGATATGTAGTGCCCTCAAACCAATTGCTTTAATCAACCTTTAGCCTCTTTTTTATTTTGTTGCCTCCTAGCATTCTCAAAATTATGGAAATATGAAATATTGTTTATCTAGAGGCTGAAGACAATTAATTCAGTTTTTTTGTACCCAGTGGATCTGCTCTTGCTCAAGAAGTTTCTCAATTTTGAAGTAATAAATTTTGAAGTGAAATACTAGCACCCGTGATAACATCTGCAGCAACAAATTCAAATTCTCTTTGTGCAGCCTGAATCCTTTAGCTTGTGCTTTTGAGCACATTGCAACCCCGTTTGTGGAGTTGTGCGTGCGCATGGGAAAGCCTTGCCGCAAAATCTCCATTGTTTGAATCTCGGGCCAGGTCTTTTCCACAATCTCATGAAAGCGTGTCTCTTCTAACCAACGAGACTCAGTCGGTAACACCTCTTTAGAACTGTGCAATAAGCATGTTGTGTGCATCGTTTGTTGCAGAAGCTAGAGCCAATTGCTCTTCCAAACTTGGTAATAAGGGATGGTGATCTGACCTGCTATGCGGAATTTTTTTTCCAAAATAGTGTCTGCAAATTTATCTTTTCAAGCATCATTAGCCAAGTCACGGTCAAATCTTTCTCTAATTTATCCTCCATGCCACATGAATTTATCTCCAATATAACCAATATCTAAAAGGTTGCAATCCACAAGTGTATCTCTAAAGTTTGCATAAAACGGTTGGGCCTTGGATTACCACCTTCCTTTGCAGAAGGATGCAATAAATTCGTTTAGATCAACAATAATCAGCCAGGACATATCACATTCAGCATGAAGATTTCTGAGACTCTGTCAAGTCAGATCTTTATCGTCCCATCTGGGCTCACCGTACATACCGTAAGCCCCTAACTATTCTCTAAGACCCTTACAACCGTGACGTAAACATAGTTATCACACTTTAACCTTGGATCAAAACCTGTCTCCTTTTATCCACAGTAACAATATCCCTGTACTTGCATGGGAGAAAGATAGAGAGGAGGGACCATCACCACCATCTCCTTATGGTAAAGGGATATAAGAAGATAATCTCTCTCGTCTCGTCACGAGGATCAAGGTATCAGCTACGCTCAAACAGAACCAACAATGTACACATGAAGATAAATTTAAGAAATAAAATAACATAGCGTGGAAAGAGTCAACTCAACATATTGCTTATCTATAATATCCATAAAGTTCATCCCCACTATGTGCATTTAATGTTTGCAAGATGCTCTCACATTAAGCCACATCACCTGAAATTACATGAGCCGTTTGATCAAATATAGACGCACTTGATTTTGTACGTTAGCACGTCTATCTGTCTAAGCCCAACTTTCATTAGCATGAGGCGCGCAGCTCATCATTGAGAGGAACCAAACGACATACTGAACTCTTTCTCTCCCACACTATCACCGCACAATCCACTTCCATTTATTTTTCTATGTTAGATGACTCCAAACGTATTCTCTTCAAATTCTAATTAACTGGGAGCTGTAAGGTTGCCGGTGCATTACATATTCTTCATTCCGTGTGAACTTTCATCTCCACTAGCACCTCAGCACAGCGCCTTGCTCTCAAGCGCCTGGTCGCCTTTCATCTCCACCAGGCAATACTATGCATCTCCGCTCAGCGCCTGGTCGCCGGCCGCTGCCAGGTCCCTGCTCGTCGCCGCCAAACTCTTTGTAGCCCAGCGCCTGGTTGCGGTTGCCGCCTGGCTCCCCGCTCGGCGCTGCCGCGCTCTTCGCCGCCTTGGCCGTGGGCTGTCGTCTGGTACTCGCTGGTCGCCGCCGCGTCGTAAGTGGTCCTGCTATGCGACTGTAGGAATGCCAACGGCGCGTGACCAGCCGATGGTCGTGCAACGGGCGCTGGCTAGGCTGTCGTCTGCTTCCTGTTTTTTCTACGAAACTTGCCTGATTCAGATGTAGTAAAAACTGACATCGCATGTCTTTAGAGAACAGGGCAGCCTAGCGGAAGAGCAACCGTATACAGACTGCAAACGTCCGGGACATCACGGACCATCGGAGGACATAGCGGTCATGGCGCCGACGTCAATGGACCATCAGCTACTTCGCCGGAAATGGTCAGTACCAGCGCTAAATGTCACTCAAACGTAATAATGGCTAGCTGCAATCAGATCCCCCTCGACCAAGTCTGCCAAATGCACGGCCTGCCTCTTCTTCACCATAGTTTCCACACGGCTATTTTTATCAATCATGTTCATGATTCATTCAAGGACATCATTCAATATGTATGCGGACCTTATCGTGTTGTTAATTTTTATTGCAGAACCAGGAAGATCTCTGCACGTCTGCACCAACTGTATAGGATGGTGGTGTGCGCGGCAGTTGGTTAACCCCTATCATGCAATGATGACATTGGTAAGAAAATCTCAGTTTTTTTGGTCTATAACGATGCACACTTCTTCATCTTTTTCTGTAAGGTATGTATGACTGAGATACCTACATATACAACACTATACACCGATGCCTTATTATTGATTTTTAGTTGTTTACACATATTGATTGATTTGGAGGGCAAGAGACTTTGAATCATTGCAGGTAAAACTGTGTATACAATCAATTACAGTACCCCGACGGTCAAGTAATTTATCATGGATAATAACTGATCCTGTTAGAATCTCACTATAATCATTGGGTATGATGGTAATGCAAATAAAAATTGGTTCAACATACTCTTCATGCTGCATAGATGAAAATCTTCTATAATGCCCGCTGCAACGCGTGGGGAATCCACTAGTTTTCTAGAAGAGGTCAACTTTATTGATACCCGAACAACAACAAAAACAACAACACTACAACACGCCGAAGACAATATATTTGTAAATCAATCGTCTCGTGTCATTTATCTTTTCTTCGAGAAAATTATCATCTCTTGCTTTAGAAATAAATAAATCATTATTTATATATTGTAGGCTAACTGCTTGAAGCTGATGGGCGTGGTAAGCTGGTCCGGGCCATTGAACACTCCATCGGCCCCTAGCTCTGCAGCCCGCTGGGTGGAGTGGACTGAGTCCCAAAAAAAGTACGTGTCTCGGTTGCCGCACAACGTGGCATTCTTGATGCATGGGCCCTCTGCGCCTAGCCTTCCGCTCCCGCAGCACGCACTGTCCGAGCTCATGAACCCTTCAAAAGAATCATGGTCTGGTCAACCCACATTTTACCCGAAACTCAAAACAGAAATACGTGATCATGTATAAAGTTTAAACATTTGGAGGAATCACCAAATTTCGCTTAAAACCTCAATCCACTTCTAGTATGTGACATATCGTACCGACTGACTGCGGGTTGGAGAAGATGGCCTGTGAGGCGGCAAAGGAGTCGGCAAGGGAGTAGGCGAAACCGGGGAGCTTTGGCGCGAGGGTGGTGAGCGCCGACTTCACGGCGGCGGCCAAACCAGCAGCATAGAGGTTCAGGGCGTCGTTGCACGCCCCTGTCACATTCAGTATACGCACCCGCGGCACGCACCCCACTGGGCCCACGTTGATGATCCCAAACTTCCTCGCCCCCAACCCATACAGATCCTACACATATATTAAGAAGGATTAGAATTGTAAATTTTCTTGATTTGTTTCAAATGAATTAGCAATATTAGAATGTTTGTTAGTTACATACAGTGATGGCAGTAGAGTAGTTGGAGACGAGGGTGGCATAGAGCGCGGCGACTTCAGCTGGGGACTTTGGGTTGGTTTGGAATAGATCGTTGCTGCCAATGCCAAGGAGGAAGAAAGACTTGGCTAGGAGCATGGAGACCTTGCGGGTTCCCCAAGCAGCCTCCATCTCCGCCTTGGTTGACGCAAAGTAGAGCACCTGCTTTGACAGCGGAATGTTGTTCCCCGCATTCTGCAGCAAGGCACATGGGTTAATTACTAGTGTTAGAGATATATTAGGTAGTATTAGATGTCACGGGATTTGTATAAGATTTGTCATTCATCTCCTGCCTTATCTCTAGGAGAGCTTCTTAGAGCATCCCTAGTGGTTCCTCTAAAGGGCCATCCAAAGCCATTTAGATGGTCGTGAGGCAAAAAAAGATTTCCAGTGGTCTCTCTATCCCGTCCTCTAAATTTAGAGGAGCTCCCATATCCTCGCTCCATCCTCCAAATATAGAGGACGAAGCCACGGCCATCTAAACCAAATTGCTGCCCCGCGCTTTCCTTCCCGCGCGCATCTGGAGACCAAAGAAGGCGGGAGCGTCTCCCGCGAGGTCGCCGTCGCCGTCGCGGGGGCTCTGGGCGGCAGTCGAAATCGAAGGCGGCGGCCGAAATCGAGGAAGGGCGGTGGCGCTGGGCGGGGCCGGTAATGGCGCTGGCCGCGGCGCTGGGCGGCGGTCGAAATCGAAGGCGGTGGCCGAAATCGAGGGAGGGCGGTGGCGCTGGGCGGCGGCCGAAATCGGACCCCGACGCTGGGCGTCGGCGCTGGGCGGCGGCGCTGGCCGCGGCGCTGGACCCCGACGCGGACTGGACAATCTTCTCTGCTAGTTTTTGTACTGTGCTCCTAGTTTCTGTAGTACACTGAAATATGATTGAATTGCTGTTACTGAAATATGAATTGCATTGCCTATACTGAAATGTGATTGAATTGCTGTTGTTTGAAATATTACTAAACTATATGAGAGAGAATTTAGATGTCCTAGATATAGAGGAACCACTGAAAAACTGAGATCATCTAAAAAGGAATCTTTATAGATAGTCATCTATATGGAGATATAGAGGATCTCATTTAGAGGAACCACTAGAGATGCTCTTAGCCTCCAAGTCTTGTACCCTATATATACTCGCCCATGAGGCGCAATACATCATCCATCATATTTCGCATATCTCTCTCCCTCTCTATCCTTCTACATGGTATCAGAGCGGCACGCTCCTTGACCTAGCCGCCGCAAGTTTCCGCGCCGCGCCGCCCCCGGGGAGGTCGATCTCCATGATCTACTCCGGGGGCCGCGCAACCCGTATGAGGGTTCGTCCGCCGATCCGTTGATCCGCTGCCCTCGAGTCTTTTTTTTTTCCAATCCGTAGATTGGTTTTCTTTTTGCGTCGCCGGTCGCTCGACCGACGTTTTCTTTTTTGGTTTACCGATCATAGATCGGATTGAGTCGCCCATCGCCGTCGTCCACTTACGCCTCTACTCCGACAACGGCATCGACATGCACCGGCCATCAACCGCATGGCACAGCCGGACGTGCCGCACACGGGGCGCCCCTACGTGCGACGCAGCAGGCTGTTTCGCCTGCACGGTCTCCATCGCCGGTTCGTCTTCGCCGTCATCGCCAAGGACATCACCGACAACGTCGCCAACGACTCCGATCTGCGGCGCGTCGTCCACGCCATGGCACGTGTAGTGCCACCATCGGTCTGATCAACCGACCCCGCACACGTCTACGCCAAGCACGTCCCCGAGCACGCGCCTACCACCGATCGAGCATCGGGTTGCCGCTGCGTCGCCCCTTCGGGCCGCAGCGCCGCCGCCTTTGGTCCACGCTACCGGCCTCCGATGCGCCTTCCGAGGCGTGTACGTCGCTGGTGGTCTCCCGCCGCTGCACCGACTCGCGCCCTGCAGCTACGCCAGCCCCTCGGGCCGTGGCGTCGCCGCACGAGGTCACCTTCGCCGTCCCCCGCGCATCGACGTCCGAGGCCACCACAGCGTCGCCCCTTCGGCGCGGCTCGCCTCCGTCCGCGCATGGTCTTCGTCATGCCGCTGGGTCTTCCTCGCCTACTTCGTGTACCGCCGCCGCGCCCCCACCCCAGGTCGCCGCTGGGCTCGCCAACCACTTCAGGTCGCGCTGGGCTCACCGATCACCGCAATGCCCGTCTAGGCGTCCAGCATGACCACCCCTGGTCACCGCTGGATTAGCCGCCTTCTACGTCTCCAACCGTCTCGACTTCATCGCCCGTGCCATCGCCTCGTCCCCGTCTACACCACCTGCTACTCTACTCTGAGAACCACGGGCAGCGTCGGCATCTCCGTCGATCTGCGACCGCGACGCTTCCGGAGGCCTCCTCTGCTAGTCCCTCTGACACGGCGATAAGTTCATGATGGTCCCTGCCCCTCGCATGCCCGGTACTGGCAACACCGGAAGTGCCTTCGTCCCCGACACGTTCCCGAGTCTGGCAAACTCGCGCCGGACGTCTCGTCTTCATCGGCTTCGACAACGTCTTCTTCGGCATCGCCTCTACGACTGCCTCGACCGCGTCACCGACTTCTTCTATGTGTACTCGGTTCTGGCAAAACCGAAGTATGCCTTCGTCCCCGACGTGCGCCTGGTTCTGGCAAAACTAGGGCAGCACCTCGTCCTCGACGGCTCGGACTGCATCGACAACCTCCACGACTGCCTCGACGCGTCTCCGTCACTCTCCTTGCGCACTACGCGCTTGCGGCTACATCGACACCGGCACCCGCCCACGACATCGACCATGGCAATCCCTCGCGCGGCTCCCTCGACCAAGGTTGCAGCACCCACGCTCTCGGCTACCTCGACATCGGCACAAAGGGCTACCACCTCGCCTGCGCCTCACCAGCTTCTTCTCCAGTCTGACCGTCCGCGACGCTACTCTTGTTCACGTCGCTACCGCTACGATTGCGGGGGGGTGTTAGAGATATATTAGGTAGTATTAGATGTCACGGGATTTGTATAGGATTTGTCATTCATCTCCTGCCTTATCTCTAGGAGAACTTCTTAGCCTCCAAGTCTTGTACCCTATATATACTCGCCTATGAGACGCAATACAGCATCCATCATATTTCGCATATCTCTCTCCCTCTCTATCCTTCTACAACTAGACTGCAATTACAACAACTTCGGCTAACTAGACATTGTCGAGTTAGAACTGTGTCGATTTTTTTTTCTATGGAGCTATGGGCGGACTTAACCTGTTAAGTGCGATCCGGCCAAAGTTCCACTTCTAGTTTATTTTATCACTTCTAGCTAGTTTAAAATTTGTGACTATGAGCGATTTGTGACTTTTGTAATAAGTACTATGTGATTTTGAGACTTCATAAGAATAAATGCCGTGTGCATCATCATGATGCAGAGGCTACGGTGTTTTCCCTTTTCTAAAAAAAGCTAGTTTAAAATTTGGATCAAATATTACACTAGAAATCATAAAATAAACTATTAGGGTTTTGACGAGATTTTCCTTGCATCTCTATTCTCCAGGTGGACTTGGGTTGGATAGCGTCAGAGGTGACTGAGACACAGGCGAGCACATGAGTGTAACCATGTATCACCATAAATTCAGAAGCCGCGCGTAACAGTGACTGTTAACTCCGGACTGACGTAGATCATGTACAGGAGCGATTTTACTTCGACAAGCAGGCTAACATGTAGAGATCTAAGCCAAGGGAACGGAAGTTTAGTCATGCCCAAAAATACAGCAACCGACTTGACGATGAACCTGCAGTGAAAAAATACCGGTGCCTCCATTTCGTTGTGTGTGCACATGTGTTGGCATCGGTACATTGATGCAATATGGCGATCGTGTCGATGCGATTAGCTTACACAGAAAATGGAACTATCTAGAAACGTGTTGTGATTTGGAGGGCTTGGTGTTGGCTTGTGATGATTGCCTGATTAACTATAAACATCTTTAGGGAGCTCGCAATGCTCTTTATACCTTTGTTGATATTGCAGGTGATGAGACGTGATGTGAGTAATATATCTCGATGGGGTTGTGATCCCACGTTCCTCCCTCGGACGATGGTTGCGTGCCAAGTTAAAAACAGAGGCCTCTGTAGTTGTGCTCTCTAGCTAGCAGGTCAACGATCAACAAGAGTACGAACAAATCCACCGACAGCGTAAACGGCCTATTACCTGTTAAGACTTCAAAGTTTTCATTACTAAAATCGTTAAACCGTGTGTACATGTGATTTTTCAAATTTAGACAAATCTAAGACTGTCTTTTATGGACGGGAGAGGGGGTGTAAATTTTGTGCCTACAATGCAACAGAACTAGTGTTCTAAGTGACATCTGCAGTAACAATTTAGAAGCCCTGTCAGAGCATCAGCACCCAAAACATAACTTATTTATGAACCAAAGGAATTAGTTTTAAGAACACTTTGTTTGCTAGAATCTTATAACAGATGGTCCCAAAAACGCAAACTTTAGTCACACTAGCTTACCGTTGAGTCTAGGATCCCAGCTCCAGCCGAAGCGTAGCTTACGCCTCTTGTCAGAGCGCTAGGGATGAGGTAATTGCGCGATTTGAGCACCAGATAGGCCAAAGGGCTTCTCTCGAACCCCAGATTCTTAGCTGCATCCATGAACGCATGCATGATCCTCATATTGAACATATGATCCATCGATACACATATGAACACATGCATATATGAGACCTACGCACCGATGTAGTCCGCGATGTTGTAGCCGTTGCTGAACCTTCCGGTGGGCTTCGCGCCGCTGGGGAAATCGATGCCATAGAAAGGCACGTTGGCCCTGGGTACGTCCTCCCCGGGCAGGTAGTTGTTGTTCCCCACGTCCAGCGTCGAGTCCCCCAGCACGAACACCGCCGGCACCACCGGCTGGGCGACGCCTGCACCGGCGGCGAGCGCCACCACGGCAAGGCCGAGAAGCACAAGACCCTTCATGGCCGCCTTCGCTTGTGCACAGCACCGTACGTGTACACACGTGTGTATGCACGCTATAGCTATTTGATCATATAGTGGTTTTTTTTTTGTGTGCGGGCCTGCGGGGGATCATATACTGGTTGTCGTTCCAGTTGATGGCAAGGGGTTGTACTTATAAGGCCGACTTCTTTCATGGATCGACATGATCAACTGTCTAGTGAACTTAGTCTACAAAGACTCTACATACCAATTCCGGGTCTTCTTGTACTCCGTAGAACATATCATCGGAGAAGCAGCCTGTGGAGAAGTTACAGTTGGCCGGTTTGATCACGCATATGCATATGCATGCGGACGTGTGATGCCTCCCTCGGAAAAGTTCCGGCAGACCGATCGAGGAGACGACTAGCTAGTTGTCTTTAGCATATCTTGCGTCCGCATCGACGAGACGACGACGATCCTTCCGTTGCGTGTCTGCTGTGGATATCAATGTCAAGATGTCAACTCTCTTGTCGAGCTAGCTAGCCAGCCAGAGATGGACGACGACCACGTTCTATCTTTTATCTTGCATAATTAACAGATCGTTACATCATCAGAAGGTGATGGCTCAACTAAACGCGCACGCATACACATGCATACATATATATTTGCATATATCCATTTGAACTAGCAGCCTAGCTAGCTCACTCCAACTATTCAAAATGTTCAAATGATGTGGTCAGTGGCTGCAGTCTCCGCCTTTTCAGGCGTATGTGCTCAAGGTAGGATATGAACGTATGGGCTGGACCAATCGATCAGCTTGGCAACATTAGGTCAATAATAATGTACAAATTTTGACAATTTACTACCTGTCCATATATATACACATATATGTCTGCATCATGTATCCTGCTTTCGGCTGCACCATAACCTCATCAGTAGGGGTGGGCAAAAAACGATTTGGTCGGTTTAACAGTTTTGGGTTAGTTCATGTTTAAAACTATGGAGGCCCCCAAAACCCTAGCCCAACTACTGCCTCCTCGCGGGAATGAGATCAGGTGACATGCCTTAGGCATGTCACGCATGAACAGTGCGGTGACATGCACCCCTTTTCTCACCATCGGATCTAGATTAGATGGCAGGATATCACTGCTACAGGAACCATCTACAGTACATTTGCTACATGACATTTGGTACATGATATTACTACAGTTCATGCACTACAGGACCAGCTACAGTCGCGCGCTACAGTGTTTGATCGTGTGTGTTCATTTTCAATCCTACGGCCTACGGTGCATGTCACCGCACTGTTCATATGTGACATGCCTAAGGCATGTCACCTGATCTCAGTCCCTCCTCGCACCCCCTTTGGCCGCCGCCGCCGCCAACACCGGCGGTGGTGGTGGCGCCCTTCCGTCAAAGACGGCGGGCAGCAGAAGCACGTCCCAGCGACACTTCTGCGAGCGGAAGAGGCAGCGTTTTGGTGCTCGTGCGCGATGGTGGTGGAGGTCGTCGAGCCGGCATGGCGGAGGCGCTAGGCGATACTGCGAGGCCTGGCGAGGCAGCAGGGGTGTGCGTCGGGGCTTGGCGGCGCGCCACACTGGGCGGCAGCGGTCGGCCCGCTCGGGCTCGATCTGGACCGGGCGAGCTCGATCTAGGCCAATCCTGCCGTCGTCTTCTGCTGTGTGACGCCGGACGTGGTGACGCTCCTGCCTTGTGCTAGTTGGGGGTCTTGGCGGAGCTGGCGGAGATTTGAGGCGGCATGGCTGGACGGTGCGGCTTGCCGGCGGCGACGGGGTCCATCTCCGTGTCGTGGCTCGAGGTTGTCCGGGGGCTGCGCTGCTCGCTCGCCAGATCGGGGCTGTGGTTGGAAGGCCGGCAACGAGCTGGAGCTGCTGGGGTGAAGCTCAAGGCGGTCGCCGGCCCTCAGGTGCTAAGCGCTAGCCCCTCTTGGTAGCGTCCCCGGCTCTGGTTCCGGTTACTTTGGTGGTTTGTGGGGCTGATTGAAGGGCCGCAGAAATCCTAATGATGTCGCAGGATGATGGCGACGCTCGCGGGTATCGTCACCTTCTTGAAGGCGTCGTCCATGCCTCTCGCTCATGCCTCCTCCTGATCAATGGGGGAAACCCTATATCCAGTCTGTTGGTTTAGGCATTGGCGGCGCTACGGTGTCGTAACCTCGTTGGAGGTGTTGTTCGGATTGCTTTGGAACCCCATGTTGTTAATTGGAGCCTATGTTAGTCGCTACTCGGAGTGGGGGTATCTAGGGCGCTGCTGCAAACAGCTCTTTGGCATGTCCTTCCTATGACCCGGTAATGTCCTGCAGTCCACTTGCCAACCTCTAGGCACTTTGTGTGGGCTGTACGTCGACGTGTGCCTTGCTAAGTAAGGATCTTCTTTGAGGTGTTCTTCTCCAGTTGTGACGCGGCCTCGGTGCTATGTGTCCCAACCCACGCCTTCTTGGGCGGTGGTTGGCTAGGCGTGTGTGCTTGTCGCATGTGTTAGGTGTGGTAGGCTGAAAGGCTTCATGTGTAAGGGTTTTGGGTCCGGTTTACCTTATAAACTGGATCGGGTTTTTCTCTTTTACACTTAGTACAATACGCGCAGTTCTCCTGTGCGGGTTCTCGAAAAAAATGTTTAAAACTAGATTCGAATTCTTGATTGAGTTTGTGAAGGGAAATGAACTAAATTCCTTTCAGGCGTTTTCAACGATTAGGACGGTGTCAGCTTTTCCAGACATACTCGTCGGACTATTCAATTTACTATCATTCGAGGCCTCATGCCATCACGCATATGAGGTAGAGTAGTTGTTTGGGCCCTGGTAATGAATTTGTGTTGGAAATGGGTCCTTGGACAAGTCAGGAGGCATCCTTTGTGGTATTAGAGAAGAGACTTTGGAAGTCACCACTTATAATTGTGGCAAATCATATAATTCACTTCAACTTGTGGGATAAAAGGGGTGAAATGGCAAGGTGGGATTTCTTTTAAGCCTTGAAACCCCTTTATCCATTTGAAATTATAGTTTTTTTCACTGTGACTACGGCGGAGCCGAGAGAAGGGAAGAGGAGCTCAAGGAAGATCGTACGAGTTACACCAAGAAAGAAGAGAAAGGCGGGAGTCAACATGGCGGCACATATTGGCCCATGGTCTAATGTCTTCAATAGATTTTTGCACAACGAGAGAAGAGGATTCAAAATTATAGTTATATCATTGCGGAGAAGAGGTACAAGAAAATCTGGAGGATTATCAAACCAAGTTTGTTCAGCTGGTCCTCTCGCTACCCTTGCCAATTCATGTGGGCAAGGTGGGCTTTGTTAACTGATTTTTGGTTCTGATATCTTGAAGAACGTCTCGCTCCCTTATGCAGTCGTACTGATGTATTCGTTTTGTTGATGGTGGCAATTTTAATATCCTAAGACAACATGGGGAGAAAAACAAGAGAGCTGACTTAGCTTCCTTAACTCGTTCATCAGATCTTTTAAATTCTATTATTCATACTAATGGACCGAGAAAGACTCATTTGAATTCTGAAGCTTATACTTTTCTAATCATCAATTCAAAAATTAGATAGTCCTTATAAGGTATCTCCAACGCGACGATCCATTTGCACACCCCGTGTCCGCTTGTATCTGCATGAGAGGGCAACGTCTGCGGCGACCCAAACAGACCGGTGCCTGTTTTGGTGTCGGTATGGACCCATTTCAGTATTTGAGCTGGACTTATGGTGGATAGCTCAAGAGTTCGAGTCGGCCCTCAGCGTGTCCGCCCGGCCAGCACCGGCCAGTGAACCAGTCCTTTTTATAATGGGGCCGCGTCGCTTTCCATTCCTATTGTGCCACCCTATCCGCTCCTTGCCGTCCTTCCTCTCTAGCATTGGCCCCGCAACTGTCATGGCGGAAATAACGAAGAAATGGTGTAGCAGACGCACGAAGAACGACACAAGTCAGGATCCTCGTCAGGGACATGACGTTGTGGCTCCCCCTCCGTACATGGAGGCGCATGTGGCAGCTCCACCGACACCAACGACTGCGGACGACCCCTGGTCACCTTGGCCGTTGTGGAAAAAGGGTACAACGGGCCGTCTTAGAATCCAGCGATGAGTACAGATGGCACCTGCATCGACACTGGCACCTAGCACCGAGGAACACACCCTAATTTCTAGGGTTTATTAATATTTAAGTTTAATATTTACTATTTTATTTAGTTTTGTATAATTATGTAACAGTTTCAGCCGCTTTGGATAATTATTTTAAGTCTGAAAATGTTGAAAAATGAAAATCTAAAATGTGCAGACGAAATGCGTAGGAGCGTGCAGACATGGTGACAAGGTATCGACTTGTCAATGCCTACAGATTGTAGACTAGGGTTTTCAGGGAAGTAAAGGGCAAGTAGATCTCGAAGGTTCAGCCGGAAAAGTACTCGACTGCTAAGAAACTAGGGTTGTGTTGACAATGAAATCGATCCTCTCTTTGTCCCTCGACTTCCCCTTATATAGGAGGCGGAGCCGAGGGTATCGTAATGCACAAGTTACAAAGTCCGGGATACTCTTTGAGTTCGTCCCGTAATAGTTACAAGTCAGTATTCCTAATACAACTCTATCTTTCCAAACTATCTCTTGACTGGGCTTCCGGGCTTCATAAACTTCGGGTCGTGGGCCTTCAGTAAATCCTGGGTACCATCTTGGGCAGGCCCATTGGGGATGCCTATGTCAGTAGCCCCCGAGATTTTGCTTGAATCGAAGAATCAAGAAAAATCTCCATCTTTACAATTACCATATGATTTCTTCGTCAATAAATAACATTCATAAAGTAATTGTATATTGTACATGGATAACGGTAATTGGGGCTGGTTCATCTGACGGATCAGGTACCAGTTAACTGCTCTTGTGGCAATCCACAAAAACCTACTTCAAGATCACGTCCCTGGACATGATCTCGGGATACTGGCGTAATTCGACATGTGCCGCTTAAGGTCTTACCAGATGTCGAATTCCAGTCATGTTTTATCGGGTACCTAACGCGTCCGTTAGGATTTTTCTTCGTATCTGTTGATACGGAAAAAGTAGCAGAGCGCAGTCAGAGGCGGTGCCATGCCGCGCAGGACGGATCCTGGGGACTTACCTTCGCAAAGTATTGCGGCATTCAGAGATTAATTCGCTACTGAGGCGCTCTGAGAATATATTGTCGAGTGCATTTTTTGGCTGTTGGAATAGCACATTTATTCGAGTCAACGGATGACTTGTATATTTTTATTTTATCTTCCCGATGGGAGTATATGGAGAGTTATTTTATAACTCGAAATATGCTTACCACGACTTCTTGAATTTCATCGGGTACGCGAACAGCGTTCCCGATGGGAGTAGCCCCCGAGGCTACAACCAAGTGCTTGTACTTGGTTGTAGGCTCACCTTTTTAGCACCTTTGTCGCTATATTGCCATCTCTTCCAATTCTTCCATCTTTAACGGGTGCGCGACCAGCGCTCCCGATGGGAGTAGCCCCCGAGGCTACAGTCGAGTATTTATACTTGGTTGTAGGCTCAACTTGCTCTATTGTGGAACAACTCTATATTTTATCATCCGCGTTACCCTCTTATCAAAAGTATAAACAATACTTCTGATAAGAGTAGCCCCCGAGCATATGAACAAAAACTTGTCTTTGATCAAAGGCTCCCGAAATTATCACTAATACTCCTCTGTCGCCAATCCTCAAAGCACCGCAGTCGAAGTTTTTCCTTAAAGTGACATCACCGCTGACGATGGCCACGACCACTGTATCGGGAAGACGCGAGTTCTGTCCTGTCACTGACCTGTGGGCCCAAAACTCTGTGGTAATTGACACGTTACGCAAGTGGGGGACACACGTCCTCCGCTTTTTCTGGCACGCGTGATATGACGCCTGTTTAGTTACCTCCAGGTAAAAATACTGTTTTACCCCTGGAAACACGTGTAGGGCATCAAATCCATTCTCCCATCATCCAACGGCGCGACGCTTCGCTGGCTTGCTATAAATAACCGTCGTCTTCCTCAGAGAATCCCCTTCCCTGCGCCGCACTCCTATCCTCTCTCTGTCCAAAAGCTTCCATTGCAACCAAACAAAGTCTTGCGCTCGTCTGCATCCCCAATCTTTCGAGTGCCAGCGTTGATGCCACCACGGTCGAGGCTCACAAGGCACACCACCACAGAAGCAAGCATGGCGACACAAGATCTGGAGTTTTCTGAGTGGGAGAGATCTAAGATCTCAAATCAAGATACGAACCTGATGAAGAAGCTTGGCTTGATGAAGAAGGAGGCGGCGTTGATCTTCCCCAGCGAAGAAAGCTTTCCGACGCCCCCCATCCAATATCGGGTTAGCTTCGTTGACCACCTCATCCGCGGTCTCTCCGCTCCTATCCATGAATTTGTTCGTGGATTACTCTTTGTGTATGGGTTGCAGCTGCACCAGCTGACTCCCAATTCTATCCTCCATATTTCTATCTTTATCACCCTCTGTGAGTGCTTTCTCGGGACCCAACCGAATTGGGCCCTGTGGAAGCACATTTTCTGCATTCGCCGCAACGGCTCCCACAACATTACCTACAATATAGGTGGTGTTGTTATCTGCGTCCGCCCTGATGTCGAGTATTTTGACGTCAAATTCCCCGACTCCGTCCAAGGGTGGCGCAAAAAGTGGCTATACATCCGCGAGGAATGCTCTGACTAGCAGGAATACAACATCACACCCTTTGATGGTAGCGCAAAAATCCTTCGGCGCCGATCCTGGGATGCAGAAGCCACCGAAGAAGAGAAAACGACGACAGATGCACTGATGAAGCGCATCCACGAGCTGCAGAATACCCGAGGCAAAGAATTGTAGGGTATTCAAATTACCGCCTATTTCCTTAGGATTAGGGTGCAGCCTCTACATGCTCGCAAAAATCCTATGTGGTTGTATGCTGGCGAGAAAGATGTCGACCGCCTATCCAAAGATCTCTCTGTGAAGGATTTGGAGAAGCTTGTTCGACGTGTTTCGTCGTTAAGCAAAAAGGATTCAATTTCAACCTCCTGCCGCGTGGTACCCTACAGCGGTGCCCACGCTCTCCCCAAAGTAAGCAACCTGTCTCTCGAGTTTTTTTGATTCCTTTCTCGATTAACCTGCTTTCTCGACTTTGATTCAAATTTCGACTGCTATCTTATTATTTTGCTGTTGACTTCCGTCCTCAACTGTCCCTTGTTATTGTTTTTCCTTTTGCAGAAACACCAAGTCACCTCTTCTTTGCCTCCCTTACCTGAAGGTGGGTAGGTCGATGATCGAGCCATCGTTGCTGACGATGCACAGGGTACTTCTCGCCCTGAGAGTGAAATCGCGGGATCTCACAAATCCACGGGTTCCTCTGAAAGAGAGACTGAATCTGAGGCTTCTGAGTCAGCGCATTCTCTCCCTTCCGCTGTTTCCCCCCGGAGCAAGAGGAAGAGGGGTGATGTCGAAGACTCCGGTACCTCCAAAGCCGGCGGATCACCTGCCGAGGAAACTTCTCCCGAAGAGGAGGATGCCTTCAACCCTTACAATGATGCCCTCGTTAGCTCGTAGGTTACTCTGCCGTCTTTTTCTTTTTATATATTGTTTTTTTGAGTATTCTCATACTATCTTTTGTGCACAGTGGCGACGAAGAAGAAGAACCCACTGCTAATGTGACGGCTCCTACGAGCACGTCACAAACTTTAGTTCTTTCGGAAACTCGCCATGCAACGAAGGAAACCTCGCCCCCTCAGCAAGACTTAGAAAAGTCGACTCCTGTCACCAGCCCCCGTGCCCCCTCGCTGAAGAGAGTGAGATTTGAGCTTGGCGGGAACAAAGCCTCTTGGCCGGGAGTTCGGCGACTCCTTCTTTGGACGATGTAAGAACCTTTACCACTATTTTGTCTTCTGTCAAGTTTTTCCCTTTTGACCTTCTCAGTCACTTTCTTTTTTTCAGCCTCTGATGAAAGAATTCATTCGTCTTGGTATCAATTTATTGGGTACCGTGACACTGTTGACAGTTTGAAAGGTACTCCTTTCTATCATCCCTTTTTATCGAGTAAACTTTCCTTTGCTATTTTTATCTTGACACTGGCGTCCTTTCTTTTGTTAGAGGCTCTCTCCAAAGCTAACAAGCGTGCTGATGATCTCGGGTTTCTGGTGTCAGCAAGTTCTCTGGGTACTCCTGGCATGTCTGCTGGACACCATGCGAAGATTTCCCAGCGCTCACGGAGGAACTCGACGAGCGCGCTTTCCTATGCGATGTCCATATTTGTTGCGATAGCTGTCGTCTTCTTGGAATCTATCGGGTGGATCTGCACTTTCTTTGAGTTTTCGGTCGTGTCAAAGGTTGGCTCCTTTAGCGGCCTCCCTCCATCAGGCAACACGTCATAATCAGTTGTTAGCCTGGATGCCATGTACTCTGCTTGCATCCCGAAGGTTTCTGACAGTCGATGAAAATCTTTGTCGCACTTATCCTCTAGCGCGAAACTGCCTTTTACGTACTGTGATTGGGCCTTTGGGTCCAGGGAGTCTCCACAACAGGTATGTGTAGTGTGGTACCGCCATAAACCTGGCATACGCGGGTCGTCCCAGTAGAGCATGGTACTGTGATGCAAAATCCTCGACTTCGAACTCCAGCCTTTCTATCCTGTAACTCTCTCGGGTTCCAAACTGAACGTCGAGATTGATCTTTCCCAGTGGTAACTTGGCTTGTCTGGTGGGATACCATGGAAACGCGTGTCGGTTGATTTTAAGTTCGCCAAGGATATATTCGTCTTCCTCAATGTATTTGCATACATGAGGTTTGAACGGTTGCCTCCATCTATCAAATACTCGTGAAACGTCGAATCCTGCGATCACCGCTGGTAAGATCAAAGCTGATTGCCCTGGTCGAGGGACTTGCTGCGGATGGTCCGCTATAGTGAAGCCAATGTCCTGTCCCGACCAATTCAGGTACTCGATTGTTGGTGGAGGCATCTTTTCTGCCATGAAGACTTGTCACGAAATTACTTTTTGAGCTCTGTTGGATGGCCTGGCCTTCTGAATCATCGAGACCGCACCATTGGTGTCAATATAAGGAGGCGGGTGTGGAGCTGCCGCCAATTGCAACTGGTGTGGATTTTCGTCCGTGATTGCGGGAGGAGGTGGAAGGTGGATCTTACTCCTTGGCCCCTGAGGGTTTCTATTTGCTGCCTGTGCGTTGGCATGCCCCGCGTACCTGTTTAGCGCCTGGAAAGTTCGGCAATCCTTCTGTAAATGCCCCGACTGCCTCTTCCCGTTGTTGTCGAGATAGAAGTGCGTCTGGCATGGTCCATTCATCATATCTTCGGGAGATATGTACGGCCTCACGAACCTTGGTCCATTATTTTGCCTGTTGGGACGTGGACTATCCCTGTAGTCGTTACGCTGTTCACCACTCTTTTGATAATCATCTCGATTATTATTTCTGCTATTTCCTCGGAAGCCAGCCGATATTTGGCCGGGACCATCATAGTCGGAGGATTGGCGAGAAAATCGTCATCTATTTTGAATATTTCGATTACGATCGTCCTCAGGCGACCTATGCCGCTTGTTGTGAACAGCATCTTCTCCATCTGCCCAGCGATTCGCTATTTCCATCAGTGCCGCTATTGTTTTTGGATTAGTCCTTCCCAAATCCTCGACTAGGTCCTTCCTTCGAATCCCGGCGACAAACGCATCTATCGCTCTTTCATCAGATATGGTTTCGGCCAAGTTTTTGATAATGTTCCACCTCTGAATGTACATCCTCATCGACTCATCATACTTTTGTCTACAGGCTCATAGCTGCTCTATTGACGCAGGTTTCTTGAATGTAGATAAGAAGTTTTTCACAAACATGTCCTCGAAAGTTTCCCAACTGTCGATGGATCCAGGTGGTAACTTTTTTATCCATGATCGCGCCGCTCCACTTAGGTGCACTTGAATGCTCTGCATGACAGTTTCTTTGGTTCCTCCCATCAATTTCACTGTTTCCAGATAATCGACTAGCCAATCCTCTGGTTGTTGCAGGCCATCGAACTTCTTGTAATTATCGGGTAACTTGAAACCAGATGGAACTCGCGTTTTGCGAACTCTTCGAGTGAAACAGGGGAGCCCGCACATCTCCTCCTTGTCGACTTCTGGTGACTGCCGACGTTCTCACCTTTCTTGCCGCGCCCTATCAACTCGCGCCTGTGTCAATGTATCTCTTGCCGCGCTTGTTATTGGCGGGTCATGTACTACCACTGTGGGTCGTAGACTATTTCGCCTTGGAGCACCTTCGGGAGGTGTACCTGTGTTTGCGAATGCTGTTCCAATGACTCCAACTCCTGCTATAGCCATGTTGTACAATGCTTCCCTCGGATCTCCGGGGGGGTGGTCTATTTGCCAGTATGAAGGCCTGAGTCGCCATATATCCAGCTTTCAGTGTTTTGGGAATAATATTTCCCTTTGTATCTATTGACATAAAGGACATATCGAGATTTTGGATCAGATTGTCCCTCTCGCCCTCAGGCACGTTCTGCAGCCTAGACCTTGATACGTCTCAAACGTATCTATAATTTCTTATGTTCCATGCTTGTTTTATGACAATACCTACATGTTTTGTTCACACTTTATATCGTTTTTATGCATTTTCCGGAACTAACCTATTAACGAGATGCCGAAGTGCCAGTTCCTGTTTTCTGCTGTTTTTGGTTTCAGAAATCCTACAAAGGAAATATTCTCGGAATCGGACGAAATCAATGCCCAACATCTTATTTTTCCCGGGACCTTCCAGAAAGCAAAAGGGGGACCAGAGGGGAGCCAGGGGGGCCCCACCCCACAGGGCGGCGCGGCCCAAGGGGGGGCGCCCCCCTATTGTGGGGAGGCCCCGTGGCCCCTCCGACTCTGCCTCTTCGCCTATAAGATGCCCCCTGACCTAAATCCTCGACACCGATTGACGAAACACCCGAAAACCTTCCAGAGCCGCCGCCATCGCGAAACTCCAATTCGGGGGACAGAAGTCTCTGTTCCGGCACCCTGCCGGGACGGGGAATTGCCCCCGGAAGCCATCTCCACCGCCATCTTCACCGCCATCGCTGTCTCCATGATGAGGAGGGAGTAGTTCTCCCCTGGGGCTGAGGGCTCTACCGTAGCTATGTGGTTCATCTCTCTCTTTGTGATCTAGTTGTGTTACTCTGGTGATGTTATTAAAGTAGTCTATTCCTCCTCCATGATGTAATGTTGACAGTGTGTGCATCATGAAGTACTTGGTGTAGGTTATGATTGTGATCTCTTGTAGATTATGAAGTTAACTATTACTATGATGGTATTGATGTGATCTATTCCCCCTTTCATAGCTGATGTTGACAGTGTGCATGCTATGTTAGTACTCGGTGTAATTGCGTTGGTCTATCATGCACTCTAAGGTTATTTAAATATGAACATCGAATGTTGTGGAGCTTGTTAACTCCGGCATTGAGGTGCTCTTGTAGCCCTACACAACTAATGGTGTTTGTCATCCAACAAGAGAGTGTAGAGTGGTTTTATTATGTGATCAATGTTGAGAGTGTCCACTAGTGAAAGTATGATCCCTAGGTCTTGTTTCCAAACATCGAATCTCCGTTTATTTACTGTTCTATTGCATGTTTACTCGCTGCCATATTTTATTCAGATTGCTATTACCACTCATATACATCCATACTACTTGTATTTCACTATCTCTTCGCCGAACTACTGCACCTATACATCTGACAAGTGTATTAGGTGTGTTGGGGACACAAGAGACTTCTTGTATCGTGATTGCAGGGTTGCTTGAGAGGGATATCTTTGACCTCTTCCTCCCTGAGTTCGATAAACCTTGGGTGATCCACTTAAGGGAAACTTGCTGCTGTTCTACAAACCTCTGCTCTTGGAGGCCCAACACTGTCTACAGGAATAGAAGCGTGCGTAGACATCAGACCTTGCTCTATTACGGGCTGCCCTATGATTAGATTCCGAAGTTCCTGAATGTCGGCTAAGCTCTGCTCTTCTTCGGCTTGACGCAGAAGCCGCGGCTCTCCTCCTATTAAGCTCAGTTGTTTGCTTTTCGAGTTCTCGTCCAGCACGGGCGAGTTTATATTGGTATGCTTGCAATTCTTCGGCCGTGGCAGTTGTAGTCATCGGCTCTGTACCGTTCATGGCTCTTGCAGCTTTGTCCCAAGCCGCTTGCGGAAGTTGCACCATCTGTCGCTCCGCAGGCCCGACGTACTTAGTGCCCAAACCTCGCGTAAGATCAGTGGGATCGACGTATGGATTTCCCACATCATCGAAAGCCTCTGATGTCTCCTGCTGCGGGCGACTTGGTTCTCCAATTGCATAAACTTGATGATATTTTGAAGCTTGACTTTCGTCGGGGTTGGTGACACCATCGTATAGATTGGTGAAGACCTCCCGAACAGAAGTAGATTTGTCGATGAAGTCGAAGCTGTCGATGCTGTCTGAGTCGCTGCTTATATTGGAGTCCGCAGACGACCCGATGAACATGCTGCCGAAGACCTTGACGAGCGTTCCGCTTGTCGCAGACTTGGCGAAGCGTGGCGACGAGATTTCCTCGGCGCCAATCTCGAACGACGACGATGATTCCGAAGTATCGGAGTTGACCGCCGACGATCCCGACGAAATCGGAACCTCGAGACGATGCGATCCTTCTTTTCCGACGTGGAAGTGGAACCTCCCGAACGTCATCTCCATGGGCTCCTCCAGATACGCATATGCATCAACACGGGAGGGCGGGTGAGGAACAAAATCGACTAGATCAGTTTCGATCTGTTTACCTCTGTCCATCGTGTTGCTTGCCACCGAAGATGTCGACGATGTTGAGCGTGCCATCGAGATCAGCTCCTTGTCGCCTTCAATCCCCACAGACGGCGCCAATTGACAAGGTATCGACTTGTCAATGCCTACAGATTGTAGACTAGGGTTTTTAGGGAAGTAAAGGGCAAGTAGATCTCGAAGGTTCGGCCGGAAAAGTACTCGACTGCTAAGAAACTAGGGTTGTGTTGACAATGAAATCGATCCTCTCTTTGTCCCTCGACTCCCCCTTATATAGGAGGCGGAGCTGAGGGTATCGTGATGCACAAGTTACAAAGTTCGGGATACTCTTTGAGTTCGTCCCGTAATAGTTACAAGTCAGTATTCCTAATACAACTCTATATTTCCAAACTATCTCTTGACTGGGCTTCCGGGCTTCATAAACTTCGGGTCGTGGGCCTTCAGTAAATCCCGGGTACCATCTTCGGCAGGCCCATTGGGAATGCCTATGTCACATGGGTTAGTCATTGTCCGGCGCACCCATTTACAGCACAAATTGAAACGGGCACATTTCCTATCCATTTTAGGTCGACGCGTTGCAGTTAGCCTTATGTTTGATTCTTGGGAATTGATTTTTCCTCCGGTGACCGTAAAGAATATTGTGACAGAACTCTTCTTATCACAACCACCTTTTCCCCATGATTTTTTAATTTCCGATTTTGCAACCTCAACCATACAATTACTTGCATAAATCAATAGCTGAATATTCATATACACCTGAGCAAGTCGGTGGCCATCTCATACTTGTTTTTCTTTTACGAAACATAACTTGCATTACTCAAATCAGGGGTTACAATCTTGGTAGCAAATATTTGCTAAACCATCTGGGCCAGAGCATTGCCAAACAGCCGTACTAGCATGAGTTCTAGCGTAATTGGCCATAAAATGACTACTGCTATTCTGACTATGATTAACATGAGTAATACAAGTCTGACGGACTCTCAGCAGAGACTTAATCTCTTCTACCATTGGTGCATGGACAGATCGATCAACACCTTCAGATTTCAGCATCTTCACCGACTCAAGACAATCAGTTTCCACTAGGATTGGCAAGTTACAGCAATGTATGGCTAGGGATAAACCCTCCATGATCGCATGTAGTTCAGCACCCAAAGGATCCCTACATGATTGTAGCTTCCGACATGCTGAGAGAATGATGTTACCATCATGATCACGAACAACCATGCCAGCTCCTGCATCCCCCTTATTGTCAAAGGACCCATCCGTATTAACCTTACACCATCCAGCCCGCGGCGGCGCCCAGAGCATAGGTAGCTTGTCAGTCGGATCCTTGTGTTCATGGAAACGTTGTTCTTCTTGATAAAAAATGAACTTGCCCTTTAGAATATCTTCAGTAGGATGACACTTGATGTTAACTATGGATTCCAGGTAACTCACAAGAAAACGGCGAGAGGCTTCCAACGCTGGTGGTGGTTTATCATGGATGATCTCATTGCGGACGTGCCAAATCCGCCAAAATGTCATGAGAATCATACTTCTCACAGTGCTTGATTTATCCCACAACAGAGTCAAGAGCCATTCTACCCCATTATTTTCAATAGAATCACCAGGAGGTAGATGCCACACTTCCATCATATAAGACCATAGCTGAACCGCCAAAGTGCATCGAACAAACGGGTGAAAATTGTCTTCGGCCTCAACTCCACACACCGGGCATTGATCAGTAACCTCCAAGGTTCGACGACACTTATTTCGCCAAGTGGGGAGTGAATTCGTCGCAAGACGCCAAGCAAAATTCTGAACCTTAGGTGGAACGTTACTCTTCCATATGAGATCCCATATTTTTCTCGATCCATCAGGTGATATACTTGTGGACTCATTTGATGTCCGCCAAGACTCATCCATAGCAAGTCGATAGGCACTCTTTACTGTAAATAGGCCATCCTTTTCAGGAGCCCAAGCGAGCTGATCATCCATCAATCTTGGTGATGGCTTCAGTTTCAAAATCTCCACTATATCCATCGGTATGAAATACTCATTGAGCAAATCCACCCGCCAAGAGCCAACCTGTTCAATAAGCTCAGAGACAAACCTCAATCTACACCTCCTCTTGGTCGACACCAATCTATAGGAATAGGGTCTCGGGATCCAGGGGTCCCTCCATATCCTTATGCTCTGCCCATTACACACTCTCCAAACTAATCCTTTCTTCAGTAGTTCCAATCCATAGGAAATTGTAGCCCAAGTGGAGGAAGCATTGCAACTAAAAACGGTATCTTCTAGTCTCCCATTAGGGTAGTACTTGGCTTTCAGCACCCTAGCACACAGACTGTCAGGTTTTGTGAGCAATCTCCAAGCTTGTCTAGCAAGCAATGCTTGGTTAAACATACGGACATCCCTAAAGCCAAGACCACCTTGGCATTTTGGTCTCTGGAGTTTATCCCAGGCACACCAATGCGTCTTCCTTTTCCCATCCTTTGACCCCCAATAAAAGTCACGGACCAGTTTAGTAAGATCATCACAGACCGAGAACGGCAATTTGAAAACCCCCATAATGTAAATAGGGAGGGCCTGAGCCACTGATTTTATAAAAACTTCTCTGCCGGCCTGTGCAAGATTACCGTCACCTCACATCAAGAGGCGTTTTGTGAGCTGAGCTTGAAGATTTTGTAATTTACCCCGTGTCATACGGCCATCAGGAGTTGGCAAACCAAGATATTTCTCCTCAAAGACCAAAGAAGTAACATCCAATGCTTGTCGCACTTCTTCCTTAACAGAAGTTGGACATGAATCACCAAACAGCAGTGAACACTTGGAAGGGTTTATAATTTGACCGGTGGCTGCAGCATACTCTCCAAGTGCTTCTTTAACCCGCAGGGCCTGATTCCGATCAGCTTTGAAGAATAATTGTGTATCATCGGCAAAAAGCAAATGTGATATCCCAGGTGCCCGACGACATACTTTAATTGGAGAGATTTCATTTACATCAATTCCTTTATTTAATAGAGCCGATAATCCGTCCGCTACGAACAGGAATAAGAACGGGGATAAAGGGTCACCTTGCTGAAGCCCACGCGACGGTGCAAATGAATCCAAGAGGGTTCCATTGAATTTTACGGAATATCTCACCGAAGTAACACACGATATTATCCAGTCCACAAATCGATGAGCGAAACCCAACTTTTGCATCACTTGCCTCAAGAATGACCAATCAACGCTGTCATACGCCTTTGAGAGATCAAGTTTGTATGCACAAAAACTCTTTGTAGGATCTTTTTCTTGCTTGATGTGATGGATGCACTCAAACGCCAAGAGGGCATTGTCGGTGATCAAACGCCCAGGAACAAAGGCACTCTGGGCTGGTGAAATAATGTCATCCAAAAGTGGCCTCAACCTATTCACCAAACACTTCGATACTACTTTGTAAATCACGTTGCAAAGGTTGATAGGCCTGTAATCAGATAGCTTTACAGGATTCGTCACTTTTGGAATCAACACTATACTAGCTTAATTCCTATCTGTATCGATTATACAAGAGGGGTCAGCTTTTGTGCAAATTAACTCTAAACAAGTACTTACTAGATGTGTTTCCTTGGAATCTCCGGTATTGCCCTGTCATCTGAAGGAGATACTGAAGGTGTTAACACCTGCGTAAACAAGGGGTTGTTCTCACAGTTACAGCAAATGCACGTCTCATGCACAATAATTAATTGTGTTCTACGCAGGAGATGGGATACTCCTTCACGGCTACGCAGGAGCCAGCCCCTTTCCACACAGCACAACTTCGTTCACGCACCGTACCTATTTCCTACTTGAACAAATAATACAAGCACCTGTGAGTACTGAGTGGTATATATATCACTTAGTTCCACTGAACAATGCAAACAAAAGCGTCCTCACTACTGCAGGTCGCAAGCAATTCTAAAGAGGGCCTAATCAAACATGGCTATCCCCAGGGCTTCGCTACTTGCCATCCTTGGTTGTCTCTTCTTCTTTAGCTCTGCCCTCGCAGCTCGAGAGCTGAACGATGACTTGTCCATGGTGGCAATGCATGAGAGTTGGATGGCGCAATACGGTCGCGTCTACAAGGATGCTGCCGAGAAATCAGAAAGGTTTGAGATATTCAAGGCTAATGCTCGATTCATCGAGTCCTTCAATGCTGCAGGCCACAAGTTCTGGCTCAACACCAACCAATTTGCGGACATTAGCAATGATGAGTTTAGGGCAACCAAGACCAACAAGGGGTTTATTGCAAACAAGAAGGTGAAAGTTCCTAGAACGTTCAGGTACGAGAATATGAGCCTTGATGCACTCCCGGCGACGGTGGACTGGAGGACAAAGGGTGCGGTCACTCCCGTCAAGGATCAAGGCCAGTGTGGTAAGTACATTTAGGCTACAAATTAATTGCATGCGTATGAATCCTTTACATCAAAATATTGTGTGTGATTGCTGTCGCAACAAAATCATTGCAGGTTGTTGCTGGGCTTTTTCTGCTGTTGCTGCAACAGAGGGCGTTGTCAAGATAAGTACCGGCACTCTTATCTCGCTCTCGGAGCAAGAATTGGTGGATTGTGATGTCCACGGTGAGGACCAGGGCTGTGAGGGCGGTCTCATGGACGACGCATTCAAGTTCATTATCAAGAATGGAGGTCTCACTAAGGAGTCCAGCTATCCATATTCAGCAGCTGACGGCAAATGCAAGAGCGGGTCAAGCAGTGTTGCAACAATTAAAAGCTATGAGGATGTACCTACCAATGATGAGGGTTCCCTCATGAAGGCAGTGGCAAGCCAACCCGTGTCAGTTGCGGTGGACGGAGGTGACATGACATTTCAATTCTACTCCGGTGGTGTGATGACCGGTTCATGTGGTACTGATTTGGATCATGGGATTGCAGCCATCGGTTATGGTACCACTAGTGATGGTACAAAGTATTGGTTGATGAAGAATTCTTGGGGCACAACATGGGGTGAGAATGGATTTTTAAGGATGGAAAAGGACATTACTGACAAGAAGGGTATGTGCGGCCTTGCCATGGAGCCCTCTTACCCCACAGCTTAAATAGACCTTTAAATTCCACATCTTTAGACACATACACAAGATTGAATAAGTACACGTATCATGTTATACTATTGTATGTCCATATGTATATGTTTGTACATAGTGTTATGCAAATACATATTATGTATCTACACTTTTTATACACTTATGAGTCATAACTACTATGCAACTATGTTGAATTTATAATATGTTTGCCTTAGCTGAGAAATTTTAAAAACAATGATATTGTTGGATGTAAATTGGAAAAAAATGTTATTACCTCGAGCAACTTCTAGTATACATAAGGAACTTTAGAAATATCTTGTATTATCAGAAGCATTATTTCGAAGCTAGCATATTGCATACCAAACGGAAAGATAGGTCATATTTATAGCTAATAACTGTTATCACAAAAAGAGTGTCAAATGAATTTAAAAAACAATGATATTGTTGGATGTAAATTGAAAAAAAAAATGTTATTACCTCGAGCAACTTCTGGTATACATAAGGAACTTTAGAAATATCTTGTATTATCAGAAGCATTATTTCAAAGCTAGCATATTGCATACCCACCGGAAAGATAGATCATATTTATTGGTAAGGAATTTTATTACACTCTATTTCATCATTTTGGCACTACTTACATCATTTAGCAAAAAATGAGCCAGATTCTACCTTCTTTTTTTGGATTGGTGGGTCCAGTAGTCCGGGTACCAGTGGTGGTGACATAATTGGTTCTCTCGTGATTTATTCATCTGCACCGATGCCTCACAAGTCACAAGCACACCACATGTGCTTCGTAGTCCACCTTCTCATTTTGTGCTTAGTGCCATCAAGAACGGCGGGTAATTTTCCCAACAAAGAGTAAAGGTGGGTAGAATGGCCAAAAACCAAACCCAAAAAGACTGAGAGTAAAATCAAAAAGACCGATCAAAAAATTGGGTATCAAATTTCACAGACCCAATTTAGTTCCGCCAATCTAGTAACTTGTTTCTAGTAACTGACTAGACCAAACTGGCTGAATATTATGTGGGAGCGGCCAATTTTTTTTTTTTTCTTCAGCCTTCTCATGTTATCGACACATTATTTCATGCCCTTTTTTTCGAATACGACACTGGCATTAAAAAAATATCGAACAGCTAAGAAAAACGAAAATTACAACAAGATCCTTGAGAATCCCTTTATCTTCAACCTCTAGACTGTGCCGATGGTGCGCTGCCGCTGCTGAAACGGCCTAACGTTGTTGGTTGCGGACGGAAAGTCGCCGAACGGGTCGAAAAGACCACATCCGTCCTAGAGACGAAGAAGTAGGATGAACTGCCAATGAAGCTCCCTGACGATCCGAAGATCCCCATAGCCAGATAAAATCCTCGAAGACCACACCACACCCACAAGCTTCTCGACGCCGCCGTCGAGATGGGGTTGAAGCCGGAGAAACATTATTGCATGAGGCGCCGCCACCACCACCTGAGCGCCGCCCCTATAAACAAAAACTCTAAAAACGGGAAACGAAGCACACAAAATTTTGGAAAACGGGGTCCTCCCGCCGACGAGAGCCACGATCCGCTGCACCTACATGGCCCGAAGGCCACAGAGGCGGCCAGATCGAAGGCGGCCGCTGACAGGAGGCAGAGGAACCCTAATCGCTCCTCACAAGCGAAGCGGTACGTCACGGACTGGCTATGTCAACCTTATTTCATGCCCTTTGTTAGTTGGCGTACAAGGCTGTTTTCTTTGTTGTTGGCTGAAGTGGCATATGAACCGTGTGATGTGAATGTTGACCAAATTGTTATATTGCAGTGCCGTTCAATGCTTATTCTTGCAAATTTGTATAAATACATGCATTGAAAAATTCTTCAAAATACACTGAAATGTTGCACAAACATTTTCTGAATAATATCAAAGTTTTGTGTTGATAACAACTATCACACAGTTCAGTCATGACAGAAACTATACTAAAATTAACGAGTAAATTTCGATCTTAAAGAACGAATTTTCAGTCTACACTAAAAAGACCGAATTTTCGGTCTAAATGTTGGCGGTGTTCCACCTCCGAATCACTCCTGCAACTCCAAAGATTCCCGAAGTCAATGACCTAGGATGTGTTGGGTTCTAGAATGGCGTAAAATGGAATGAAATGGTTCTGAGAAATGGAATGGTTCCATCCCCGCATTCGACTTAGACAAAAAGGGGGAACGTAATGGCGTTGTTTTTTTTGTTTGGTTGGAGGAATGGGAGAGCGTAACGAAACGAGGTTAAACTAATCTTTATTTCAAAATCGTAATTAACAATGACAAATAAATTTTTTAATCTCAAAATCGTAATTAACAATATTTTTTTTTGGTTGAGGAATTGAAGAACAGAACAACAATTTTTGTTCGGTTAGGGAATTGAAGAACAGAACGGAATGAGGTTTAACTTCAATCTTTTGTCTTAAAACGTAATTAACAGTGGCAAATGACCTTTTACTCTCAAAATTGCAATTAACAACCGCTAATTATTTTTGACTAGATTTGTGGAGTGCCTCTAACTAACAACGGCTAATACACCACATTCCATCGATTCAGTGAAATGGATGCATTCAGCATATGAGAAGAACATTCCCCTTTCGAAGAACCACTCTGTTCCGTTCCATTTCACAACCAACCACAAAAAATTGGCTGTAGGTGTGGAATGATTCTGATCCATTTTACTTGGTTCTAGAACCGAACACACCTCTAAAGAGCCGAGGCGAACTAGGAACTTAAACTTGGATTTTCTATATTAGCTATTTCCCGGAAGAAAAAAAAAAGGAGATGTCATTCAAATCCTTCCAAAATACAGTATTTTTAATAAATTATGATACTAATTTACTCAGAAAAACTGATCAAAGGTGTGCATAAAAAATGGAAAAGATCACTATTGGCTCCATGTAGCCATTCTCACGTGTACTGGTAGGGAATGATCCACGAGTAATCTAAAACCTTGGTTTGACTAGAACTCATAAATCATCCTTCCCAACACACAAAAAAGAGCTCACAAATTATTTTGCAACTTTCTCTATTCCATAAGAACCAGCAACTTTCTTCTCGTGGCCCCAAGATTGAGAATTCTCGTGGCCAAAAAGAATCTTGACCAGATATTAACGCCCTGTTCAGTTTCTGATGTGACGGCACAGCTTTTACTGTTTGATATCACGGCACAACCTAGATAATATGTAGCTTTGAAAACCCCTTCTCAGTGCCTCAGCATCAGAAAAATCAATATGACGAAGCCAAGCCCGAGCATGAAAGTTTGGCTCTTCATACTTTCAACAATTAGCTCCAACCTGTAAGTATTAACCAGTAGATAGCTGCTCGTAAATCCTGTTTGAAATTTCATATTTATTACTACCATATGATGCAAGCTATAAAACAGAACAGATGTCAACGAAGAATGTTGTGAGACAGATGAAAACTTTGCTTGCGCACCAGGCCTATCAGGCTACAGCGATCAAAATAAGGTAAAGTCAACACATCGATCTACATTAATAAAGCATGCAGTTTTCATTTATATGTCCTTTATTTCCCATGATGGCCAGAGATGCTAAAAATAAATGGTGAGGCAGTTGATTACCAGTTTCCCGCTGCAAAAGAACTTTGTTCTTTTATGGCTTCCTCTACTGCAAATTCTTCCAACAGTGCACGCTGATGTTCGTTAACCTTCCTGCAGATTAAAGTATGTAATTGTCAAATTGAAGACGAATGCAAGTCATGACTTACGATTTAGCACAAAATTACTCCACAGAAAAACCAAAGGTTTAGCGCAATCCCTTTGAATGCCGCTTGGCACGGGACGCCGAAGCCACTCTCTAAAGGACTAGCCTCCGTGGCCCTACTCACCAACTGGATGCTATGGAAACAACGCAACGAGTGCACAGGGCCCCTTATCGCATGGCTAGACTCGCTACAATACCCCCCTGGCGCAATCCCATCTCTTTTGTACGTACTGTGGTTTTCAGTTTAACCAAAAAATAGCATGGCTTCATGTTGCCACAACCAGATCTAAAGAATATCTATTGCATCCAATATGCCTCGTTTTAGTGCAAGTTTTCTGAATGTATAAGCAAAGCCATTCTCGTGGAATGCCAGTTGAAACTTGAAAGGGAAACAATGATAACCATTTTAATATCATGTATAAATACATGGTCAAAGAAAGAAGAATAGCACCGTAAGCGTAATG
Organism: Lolium rigidum; assembly: GCF_022539505.1. NCBI lineage: Eukaryota > Viridiplantae > Streptophyta > Magnoliopsida > Poales > Poaceae > Lolium > Lolium rigidum. Next base: position 44,531,054 of record NC_061508.1, read on the forward strand.
CATACACCAAGTAAAGAAATTTAGAGTGCAGCAACAAATAGGGCATTGAGGAAAATATAAGCAACTTACGAGGGAAAATGTATTCTGAATCGGACATGTTGGTCCCCGAAATATCCTGACAGGTTTGGCAATCCTGCTTACACTAATATCCTTAGTATTCGATCAGAAGCAAACTCTGGCCTGAATTTATCTATTTGCATAACATACCTTTCCCCCTTAAAACTACAACTTGCCCTGGCTGAACTCCTTTGGGTATCTGAAAAATTTAGAGCAAATGTCAACTAAGAGAAACAATAATCAGAGGGAGAACAGATATTCTGTAGAATTTGGCAGCCTCTCGCTCAACAAATAGATGGCCGCATGCTTCTCAAAAGAAAGAACCAGCCATACCAGGCCCAGGCATTCTAACTAGAAAAAGAATCCACTCTAGTGAGCATTGAAAGTTGAAACAGGGAGGGGATAACCGACTGTTAAGCTCTTAGAAAATACAAGATACTATATAATGACAGAAGTTAGACGTGCTTTTGATATTTTCACAGTAGCAATAACGTGTCCTTTTCCACCAAGTATTTACCTTAATTTCTGTTTTACCATCTAAAGTGGGCACTTCAACTTTTCCACCGAGCATTGCCTACATAACGAAGGTAAATGGTGAGTAAAAACCCAACACTAAAGCACAAATAAAGAACAGAAATTCAAATGTCCGCACACACCAACAAATGCAAATCGATGTAAGAGTACCAGATCTGAAATCAGTAAAACAGTTCTTGATTTTTTTTTAAGGTTACTACTCTTTCGTACAGGCTCCACGTCTACAGGTAAGTACTATTGGTGGAACCAAGAGGTCCGGAAAAAATCAAGAACTGTTTTACTGATTATACTAAAAGTTTCCTTGATAAGAAATTAGAACCGATTATATGAACCAATCTTGGCATAAGCTATAAGATACAGAAATGGAAATGAAGCTACACAATTTAGTACTCCTAACAGTTCTTGAGAAATAGGACATTTCTTCAAAAGATTGCCCCACAAGGGAGCAAAATAGTAAGACTGCAATATGTAAAAAAGTTACTGGAAAAAAATTGCCACTACCTGTGTGAAGCTTATCTTTTTGTCCACATGGACATCAGCACCATCTCGAACAAACACTGGATCACTTGCTACCTACGATATACATGGTTCATGGAAGAATTAAAAGCATGATTGCTTGAGATAAGAGAGCTAATAGTGCAGAAGAGTTCATGACAGTAGAGGCCAGTTAGCACCACAGTTGTACAAATAATTTTAACTCATCACGTACACCGAAACAAACTACTTGTTAGATTTCATAAGTAAAACAGTGCACTGCATATGGTCTCAAACTTCAACCCAGCACACGCATAGTGGTTACTAGCAAGGACAAAACCACACCTTATAGAGACAGGCATATCAAGTCTAGTAACCATGGTTTTGAAGGCGTCTTAGAGCGCGCGGGGGACGCGGCCGGGGGGGGGGGGGGGGGATGAGGAACCCACAATACAACAAAAAAATCATTAAACTGGTCAAATGCTTTGACAAACCAAGATCAAACTGGTGCACGTTGTGGAGGTGCCTACTAAAGAGCTCTTAAGGAGATTAATCTGATCATTGACATTAAGTAAAGGTCAATGTGCTGCAGACTGCAGCACTAGGCACGTCTAGCAATATTACCACTGAAGATATGGCTACCACACCATAAGAGCATCTCCAATAGCTTACCCATAATTTGGGTAAGCAGACTGGTTATGGATAAAGGAGAGAGGAGGTATATGTAACCAGATTGTTTTTGCTTTTCGAGCTTACCCAAAATTTGCACTAGAAAGAATTGTAAGTAGGACCCCACATGTCAGTGGGGTGCCTTTTTTCCTCTCTTTTTCTCTTCCTCCTTCCTCCATCCCCAATTTCTTCCCTGGCCCTCCCAATTCATCCGCCGTCACACCCCCACCTGCCCGCCCCCAACGGTGCCCTTCCTAGTTCCTACCTGCATAACGCCGCCCCAATTTTCTCGGCCTCAAGCGGCCGCGAAGATTGCCCCGTGGCTGAGCTCCGGCGAGAAGGAGGTCGAGCTCGTGCAGGAGGCCAAGCAATGGTGCAAAGGAGGTCGAGCTCAGGTGGGAGGTAACAAGCTCCAGCAGCAGGATGCGGGCGATTCGGGCAAGGACGGTGAATCGGGCCAGGGCCGCACTCTGGTGGCCAGGGTCACGATTCGGTGGCCGGAATCAGCGAGCAAATCGGCGGGGATGGCGGTGGCGTGGACGGCTGGGTTCCCGCATCCCTATTTGCTGACAAGGCACATTACCAAAAAACTGGGTAGTCCTACCTATATATGGGTCATTGGAGCCAAAATATGGGTTCTTAATCTTACCCAAAAATTTGGGGTATGGGCCCACGGATGGGTAAGCCGTTAGAGCAGTTCTTTTGCCCCCATTACCCATAAAAGCAGTTTTTGGGTAAGCTGTTGGAGATGCTCTAATGAAATACCTAGTGAGATATGAACTGGTACCATTTGTGGGTCCCACAGGAGGCTGCAAATGTGGTCTGAGAGAAATACTGAAATTGCGAGAGTTAATACACCTACTGAGTACTGACATACTATTCATCTCAGCTAACACATATTTATCATGTTACAAGCAGCTCAATGGAAAAATATTACGCCTTACTACCTTCGAACAAACAAAGTCACATAAACACAGTTCACAAACTATACGCACAAATAGGTCAGAATATCAAATGCCATGAATGTTCTTCCTGAGAAAACATGTTTACTTCTAAAACCTTGATTTTTTGGCACTTTCAGTACTAATTAATTATACTATCAGATAATTATTAACCAAGTTCTTGAAACATGTGAAGTTATGAACGAATGGACCTCAGTATTTACAGAACACATAAGTTTTTTGTTAGAGTAACAAATAAGTTGATATACAAAATAAAGGAAAGCATGCAGGACAGTATTCTCACTCGAAGCTTAATATATAGACTTCCAGGTAAGGCCCCATGTCCACCACTATTTCCAGCCTCCCGTACATGAATTGTATCACCAGAATCAACTCCTATGAAAATAAATCTTTGGTTAAGTCAAGAGAAAAACAACATTCACAGTATGTGATAGCTCCGCCTTCAAAGAACATAACTTCAGAATAGTCTAAACTCTAAAATTGTAATATTTGGCAGAACACAATTGAAAGTAATTCGAAATTATGATCAGATGTAGGCATTTCTGGGAAGACACACAATTGAATTACTGAAGCTTAGTTGCACAGCACCTGCTGGAATGGTCACATTTGCATATTTCATACCATCTATCACCCCTGAACCTTTGCATGTCAGGCAGTAATCCTGTGAAAATCATCATACGTGAGATAGACTAAAAATAGACATACTTCACATGCTTATTCGCAGAGACCAATACCTTAATTACTTTCCCAAAGCCTCTGCAAGAAGTACAAATGGATGTGAATGGATACATACTAACCTGCACAAAGCACCGGTGCATAGTTTAGAAGGAATCTGCGCCATCGATATTAGCAAGGAGGATTTTAACATTAAAGCACATACTTACTTTTCCTACACCTTTACATGAAGGACAAACATATTTTCTTGCATTTGCCAAGTACCCTCTCCCATCTACATTGAAGTATATATGAGCTTTTGTATAAAAAAAAAGAAGATGTGCATGGGATAAAGCAGGAGAAATAAGTCAAATAACCTTATACATAAGAGTAAGACTCCAGCTTTAAATCAAGCATTTATTGGTGTTTTAATATTATCTGATTGTAACATTACATCATTAAGCAAGGCATCACCAACATTAACATTTCAAGTCCTACACATGTCCAACAAAAGGATAATTATTGGTCCCTGGCCTGGGGATCACACCAAACACAGTGTGTAAATATAGTTCGCCACGTTATTTTGTACTCTAGGAAATGGTTTGAAATGGGTTACTGCTGATTATTGAAGTATAAATTTAGATACCACAGTAATATAGTGTTCAAACGGAGGACAGAAAACACATACGAACCTACCTATCCTACAGTTCATTGAATGTGTGGTCGATTCATATACCACTGTCAGCTGAACATGCTTTGGAAAGAGTAAGGGGTAACAAGCAGACCATAATATCGCTAATGATACTATCTGTTTTATGCCATATGAATATGACCTTCCATTAATAAACTAAAAACAACAGGAGAAGCGGTAGCTTGGTAATAGGTGCATATTCAACAGACTGAATACCAAGACAAAGTATCCAGAGATGGAAGTACAAAAAACAAATAGGTTCGGGCAAATGTCAGAATAGAATAGCAGAAACTTCACATTTATATCTGTTCCAGCGAAAATATTGCTACATAAATACCTACAAGATCGCTTCACACAACAGATCTATACCTAATAATAAAGAAAATAAGGCTTCTTGTTGGTCCGTCTGTTTTTGCCCTTAATTTTTGATCTAAATTACAGAGATGCCACCGCTTTAGTTGAAAAAACGATTCGGTATGTCCGTCGCGCATCTAAACGATCATGTACGTAAGCTGTTTCCGTTCCGCACAGATCCGATCTCGTGCCTAACGATGAAACCTAAGAAACAGCCGGACGCACGCACCCATGAACCCACGACTCCTCCCGATCTCAACAAGGAGACCGACGCGCCCACAACTCTCCCCATAAAGACCGGGCGATTATCCCTCTACAGAGACGAGACGATGCACCCCCTAGAAACCACGTAACTCTTTCTGCGAAGGAAGTCGAGATCGAAAATATTGGCGACATGAGATGCAGGAGTCGAGATCGAAAATATTGTTGGCGGCGACAACGACGGTGACCTGGACGACAGGCCTCAACTTGATTGGATTCGCGTGGGTTCGTGCGAACGCAGTCGTTGGCGTTGCAGCCAATGCGTGCCATGATGCTTCTGTTTGCTACTTTTCATGATGGTCCGTGGTTGAGCGATCTGATCTGACCTGCTACCAGAGAAGCTCAACGACGAACCGGACCACCAGTCGCCATCACACGGGTCCTGATCAAAGGCGCCGCTCGCCGAAATTGCCGTCTTGCCGGCTCCTGATCACCCCGTACGTTGATCCAGTTTCATGCTAACGCGAGCTGCGGGCGCTCGAGACCTTGGGTTACGATCTCACAGGGATAGCTCCCACCTGATATTCTGGAGGCAAGAAGCCAAGCGGCGACCTGAGACGATTGTCCTCCCAACAAACAGCTGAAGAGGCCATTAGAGGAAGCGTCGATTACTATTTCGTCTCTTTTCCGTCATCCACGGTGCAAGGTGTCGTCAGACCGGAGGACTCCCGTCGGCGGACCGGCCGCCGCCGACGGCTTCGGTTTTGCATCTCACCAGCTCGAAGCGAGCGGGCCTCGATGGCCTCCAGGAATTCGACCACGACGTCGAACGGGCCTCGCAGCAGCCAGCCGTGTCTTCTGCCGCTTGACATGGCCTGAAGATCGATGTGTTTGAGATGTGGCCTCTGCCCGGCCTCTTCCTCCTCATAACCTCCTCTGCATCATGCCGGTCGCACCGTCCTTGCCGCATCAGCTAGCGATCAAACATTCTGCCGTAGCCCTCTACTTGCCTCATCTGATCTTGGAGTGACCTTGCTAATCTGAATCTCAAGTACGTTATGCAATATGGATAGCATAGTCAGTTTGTTGAACTGCTTGACCTATCCTAATTGATCACGTCACTTGGTGACCTCCATCAGTATGTAGTACTGTAGCACATTCAGGTAGCCCATGACCCAGATTCCCAGAACCTGATACACATGAGACGGCGACCTAGGACATGGAGCATCCTACCAGTGACGACGGCAAGCGTCCCGCACATATGTTTGCAAGCCAGATGGTGGCTGCAAGCATCGGCGAGGAGTTGACTCTGGTATGAGCGCAACTTGGAAGGGCAGTCGCATCAGCGAGGTAGCGAGCTCGACAAGCGGTGCCTCAATCCTCTGCGCTACGAGGCTAAATACATAGGTTGGTTACTTCCGGATTTAAAATTGCCTCAAAAGATTTTTTGTTCAATTTAGTCTCATTGTAGTAGAATTGTGTTGTTATTCCACTTAGAGTAGCACTCACCATGTCAAGAACAATTTTCTCTATCAATTTTCTTTAATGAAAAACAACCAGTTGTAGAAAACAAGATTGATTTTTTTTTAAATGTGGTCTAGCCCATCATAAATTCTCGATGAGTGGTGCAATGAGGAGAATGAGAGCAATGAAAGAAAGAGGCATGACATGTACAAGTGTACGACATGGCTATGTATCGCTCATAGGTGGTGGGTTCTAGCGGAAGAAAGATGTTTGTGTCCTGAGCGACAACCGACAATATAGATCAATCGAAGTAGATTTGCGATTTGCTCCGTAGCGAAGCACGGGTTTTGTCCTAGTATAATATAAACAAACATAGTAATAGGTAGCATAAGTGTGTACTCACCACATGAGTAGCAAAGATTTTTTGCACTGAAGGGAACTTTCTTCGTGCATCCTCTAGCAGCTTCAGCAAAAGATAGATCCAAGTCTACCTACTTAAGTCAAGAGTTAAACACTAAAGGCATTTAATTGAGACATGAAATAAGAATAATTCGAAGAACAAACCTCAATATCAGTGGCATGGGCATCTAAATCATGCTCGAAAACCTGAAAACATAGAGAATTAGTGGTACTGAAATGTGAAAGGGTGAGTAGAAGTAATAGGAGTGAAGGGTATGGAGTGTAACAAAATTACCTCAGAGAATATTTTGTAAAATTGACTAGAGAAAGGACCATCATTTTGTCTGTAGAACTCTGCAAAAGGGTCATGGTTCTGTTTGTTGAATCCTGAAAATGGATCTTGATAGGATCCATCAAACTCCCCCCTATCCCTTGTGGAACTTTCGTCTGAGCCTCTAGAAAATAGCTGCAGTGTTACAACATAACATAAACTTAACCAACACTATACAGGAAGTCACAAACTTCAAATTGCAAAAATACAGAGCTTGAGAAGTAACGATCCATAGGGCCACTTTTGGAAACTGGAATGTTGCATCTTCATGAATAAACGAAAAAAACTACTACTCAAGAAACTAAATAAATCATGAAAAGAAGAAGATAAAGAGCAGCTTATTACCAGATCATACTGCTGTCTCTTTGAAGGATCCCGTAAAGTCTAGAGCCCAACAGTACCGACATATGACAATGTTAATTAAGCATAATAATCAATATCAAAGCTAAACACATGGTGGTAACTTACTTGCCTCATATGCGTCTCTTACTTCCTGAAACGTCCTTTTTGCAGCAGCATTTCCCCTATTTGTGTCTGGATGGTGCTTCTTTGCAAGCTACCAAGATTAATTTGAGGCTTAGAAGCAGAAAAATGTAAATATTTCAAGTAAGTAGATACATCATGCGAGTGTCAGTGTTTGCAAGAACATTTTCCCTTCCAAAAGTGGATCAATATAGTTAACACAGATTACAAGATCAGTTGTCCGTCAACATAAACCTAAGTACATAATTTAGTGCTCAGAAAATCTAGTTCATCCTATCCAGATCCCAGATTGGTTCAAAATTGCTAAAAATATATTTACAACATCACAATCTATTTTCAACTGGCAGATAGATTGATTGTGTTATCAACAACACATACCCCACAAACATTCATAATGATACCTCACACAAATAGGTGAAAGAAAGTATTGCCCTTTTCCGAAGCTAATATATCACACATGTATTAATGATAGAAAGTGGACAAGATTGCCGCTTTACAAACGGATATTAACTTCGTAACATGGCCATGATAAACAAACAGTGAGCAAGCTTAGTCAGATTTCTGAGTAGGGATGAGATACTCACAGAATGAAAAGCTTTCTTTATGTCATCCTGTGAGGCATCTTTACGAACACCAAGAATTTTGTAGTAGTCCTTCTCCATCGAATAACATTGACCTTAAAAATGCACCCAAAAATGTTTTATTGGCAAATGTGGTTGCAACAAATTGATGACAATATCAAATTACCAACAGGATATTGTCATATCAAGGTTCATTCATGTAAGACCAGAATAGCAACCTGTAGAATGAAAAAACCTGCTCAATACAGATGATGTCAAGATGGATCGACCATAGCATCTATCAGCGATAGATGTGCCACTAGAGCTGCAAGCTGTGCACATTCTCCAGATAAAATAAATATTACAAGGAGTTAGATAATTATCAAGCTAAGAAATAAACAAGATATACAATGGTAGATATTTGAAATGATAAAAGTAACAAGTAAATGCATATGTTTCATTTAAATTTGCATCTAACCATCGCATATACCAGCAACTTGTCTTATTTTGTGGACGTTGAACAGATTTGTTTGCTGTCATTAGCAGACAAAAATTGCCTCCAACCATATGTTAAACATACTCATCCACATCAGCGTACAGGACAAATCAACATCAGCAACTTATCATACATAACTAAACAGCTAGTTCACACTTCACACTAACATAATTTTGCTCTTGTGTGGTAACTGGTAAGTCCACATCATCTGATCATCACTTTTATAGTTGGTCTTTGGTTGATCGTTGACATGTCCAGGTTTCCTCCAATTTCAAGGCCGTTGGATACACCTTTAGCATGTATGATCCATAAAAGTATTGCTTTGACCATTGCCTCCTATTGGCAAGCATCAGCAAGCAATGAATCCAGCCAGGCAAGAGGCCGGGCTGCTTTTATTTTCTCCGTTGCTCTCCTTATCAAACCACTCTCCTGCCTGCTACTTAGTAGCCAACCTACGTCTCCTCCCTCCCCCCATTTTCACAACAAAGCTATTCCACAAGATCTAGTTCACTGCTCACCAAACCTAACGAAGAAATATTCAACATCTGTTATGATTTTACCATGAATAATGAAAAGTCACACCTCCAAATCATACACTAATTCCATGATGTCGAATCCCGCAAATTCATTAGATTGTCTATTCGCACAATGTTTACCAAGTGGACAGGAAGGTGTTAAATATCAAACATTATACTTTTGATCAAGTCATCAAACAACCATGGCAGTACGCAGAAATGACAGTATTTTTATCCCTGGATCACCCCAAGTTCTAAAACAAAAACAACCAGTCTTTCTGAATCTGGTCGGTTCTCCTCTTTGATTGAATGACTTCCCCTTTCAAACTGCTCTCGGTAGGCACTAGCAGTTACCAATTGGATAGAAAATGTTCACGTGGACACCATGTGTGAACAGTAAAATTAAAATCGTAGCGTGCACCAAATGAGTAAATGCAACCCATAATAAGTGCTTCTATTGCAAGTTTCCCTCTCGGGTCAGCTATTGTTCATATCCTAAAATGTTTTGTACTGATAAGCATCCTTCTGAATCTATCCAAGGTCGACGTGGATTTGAAAGTATGGTTTCCCCAAGTCGAGTTTTAACAACAAAACTAACAAGTATATCCCATCAAACGAACGATTATTGGAAGTTTGGAACTCCAGCACATCAAATTATCTTATCAACCAGCGTTATCCCGGTAGCAGTTTCCCCAAAAAACAGACCAACACGAAATCAATTACTACCTCTGTTCGGATTTAATTGACTTCTATCAATACGTTATTTGTTCATTAGCCCTCCCTCCCATGCGTCGATTAAATAGGAACAGAGGGAGTATAGTACAAAACATGAGGTGGAAGGAAATTACGTGCAGACGGCCGAACCCATATGCTCCTCCGCGCAGACACCTGCAGGAAGAACTCGAAGTTAAGTATAGAACTGAACTCCACAAAACCTCGGACTAAAACAGGGAGGGTGAAAACAAGGCAGCACGAGCTCGCATTACCTCGCCGGAGCGGAGCGCGAGGGACCTCGACGCGAGCCGGACCCAGCCGAACCGGCCCATCGAGGGCGGCGCGCACTACGCGCGAGAAAATGAAGAGCGGTAGGAGAGGAGGGGATCGAGGGTTGGAGGGGGAAAGTGGAAGACCAGGCTATAGGAGGGAGGGGGAACTGGCACGGGGTCTCTGGGCGAGTAATCGCCGCCGGCTGCCGGCTCGACGGTAGGCTCCGCCGCTACGGGAATGGCGACAGCTTCGACCGCCGGGCCGCTGAGAGGGCGGCGTGGGGAGAGGACGAGGGCGGCGGCTCGGTCGAAGCGAGAGATTCCACCGGAGGTTTCCAGACAACGGAGCCAGGCCCACGGCTAGGGCTCGAGTTCACGGTCACAAGGCCCAATCTTCAAATTATGCGGCGAATAAGCTTTTGGCCCTCTCAGTAAAATACACTCCCCTAATAAAAAAAAGTAAAATATACCCCTTGAAATACAAAATTTAGCTATAATTACCACTTATAGTATGACCAAAATTAGTAGAAAAAACTAGTAAAAAATTTGGGTCGGAATGAGAGCTAGTTACAAGAAATATATCGAACAGCTTCGGTTGATGGTCCCATGTGCGGCCCCTTGCCCACCATTGGCTCGGCAAAGATGAGCGGACAGATTACGAAAAAGAGGGAGTACACTCACGACTGCAGTTGTGGAGCCGTTTTCTATCTTGGAATGAAATGATTCCTGATGGTGCGTCTCTCGTGTGTATTCTGAAATGAATTGTGTCATTCCTGATGAGAACTTTTTCTCGTTGCTCGAGTTTACATGTGAAGTCAACCAAACCAGATCTGCTTGCCTTCCTCTCGAAGCTATTTCAAGTCTTCCTCAGATAACATCTGTTGATAATGCGATAGATTTTGAAGGAGAGTAAAATTTCTTCTTTCGAAATCGTGTGTGTGGGGTGTGTGAGGGGGGGGGGGGGCTCTTTGTTTAGTCGAGCCAACCAGAGCAAAAGTCAATAACTCAACATCATAACTACTGGACCTATATCAACACTAGGACTCGGTGTATGGATGTGGAGCTACACACGAATTGTCTAAATCAAGCGTTCCAATTCAAAAACTTGAAATTAAAATGGAAAAAGGGAAAGATCTTGCCTAGGACTCTAGGCTCATCACGAACTGATGATGATGATGATGGGCTTTTGTGAACCGAGAAACTGACATATGTACAAGCCACTCAGAAAGTTGAGATAGAAATATCAAAGTGTGTCGCGCGGTAGTCACGTTCATATGCTCATGTTCTGGTTTTTAGTGGTCATTTGTGCAACATCGACTCCAAATCATGCTTCCCTCAAATAAATGGATAGAACAAAATCTCATTCTGAAAGTCGCATCACATATCCAACGATCACGCCTGTTAAGATTTGTGATGTCCATTTTACACAAAACAACCTGCACTAGTTCACTTTCCTTATATAGTAGCCGATGTGTACCATGTGCATCTTAGCATCGGTAAAAATACCCATAGTCTCTCTCTCTCCTTCTCGCACCCTCTCCGCCCACCACTTCGTCGGCCGTCACTTCCCCTCCCGCTCATTGGATCCTTACTCCAGGCACAACCACCATGTGGCGACACATCCGCATCCCCTTGACCACTGATACGTCTCTAACGTATCTATAATTTCTTATGTTCCATGCTAGTTTTATGACAATACCTACATGTTTTGCTCACACTTTATATTATTTTTATGCATTTTCCGGGACAAAACTATTAACAAGATGCTGAAGCGCCAGTTCCTGTTTTCTGCTGTTTTTGGTTTCAGAAATTCTACACAGAAAATATTCTCGGAATTGGACGAAACAAAAGCCCACGGCCCTATTTTCCACGGAATGTTCCAGAAGTCCGAAGGAGAGACGAAGAGGGGCCACGAGGCGGCCACACCATAGGGGGGCGCGGCCCCACCCCTGGTCGCGCCGCCATATGGGGTGGGCCCCTCGGGACTCCACCGACGCTGCCCTTCCGCCTATATATTCTCCCAGATGCGAAAACCCTAAAAAAATCAATCATATTCCATGAAGAGTTCCGTAGCCGCCGCCATCGCGAAGCCAAGTTCGGGGGACAGAAGTCTCTGTTCCAGCACGCCGCTGGGACGGGGAAGTGCCCCCGGAATCCATCTCCATCGACTCCATCGTCATCTTCATCGCCGTTGCTGTCTCCCATGATGAGGAGGGAGTAGTTCTCCCCCGAGGCTGAGGGCTTGATGTCTACGGGTGCTTCTATTCTTGTAGACAGTGTTGGGCCTACAAGAGCAGAGGTTTGTAGAACAGCAGCAAGTTTCCCTTAAGTGGATCACCCAAGGTTTATCGAACTCAGGGAGGAAGAGGTCAAAGATATCCCTCTCATGCAACCACTGCAATCACAAAGCAAGAAGTCTCTTGTGTCCCCAACACACCAAATACACTTGTACGATGTATAGGTGCACTAGTTCGGCGAAGAGATAGTGAAATACAAGTGGTATGAATGAATATGAGCAGTAGTAATGGCGCCAGAAAAGTGCTTGCTGGCGTGCAGTTGATGGTAGTAATATTGCAGGAAGTAAACAAGCAGTAAAACAGTAAACAAGCGATGATTGCAGTATTTGGAAACAAGGCCTAGGGATTGTACTTTCACTAGTGGACACTCTCAACATTGATCACATAACAGAATAAATAGATAAATGCTATACTCTACACTCTCTTGTTGGATGATGAACACCACTAATTGTGTAGGATTACACGAACCCTCAATGCCGGAGTTAACAAGCTCCACAATATTCGATATTCATGTTTAAGTAACCTTAGAGTGCATGACAGATCAACATAACCAAACCAAGTACTAACATAGCATGCACACTTGTCACCTTCACACTACGAAAGGAGGAATAGATCACATCAATACCATCATAGCAATAGTTAACTTCATAATCTACAAGAGATCACAATCATAGCCTACGCCAAGTACTACACGATGCACACACTTGTCACCATTACACCGTGCGGGAGGAATAAACTACTTTAATAACATCACTAGAGTAGCACGCGAGATATATTGTGATACAAAACACATTGCAATCATAAAGGGATATAAATAAGCACTTCACTATGCCATTCATAACGGTGAATAAGTACTCTGTGAAATATAGCCTAAGAGACCCACACGGTGCACACACTTGTCACCTTTACACACGTGGGACAAGGAGTCTCCGGAGATCACATAAGTAAAATCCACTTGACTAGCATAATGACATCTAGATTACAAGCATCATCATATGAATCTCAATCATGTAAGGCAGCTCATGAGATTATTGTAGTGAAGTACATAGGGAGAGAGATGAACCACATAGCTACCGGTACAGCCCCGAGCCTCGATGGAGAACTACTCCCTCCTCATGGGAGACAGCAGCGTTGATGAAGATGGCGGTGGTGTCGATGGAGAAGCCTTCCGGGGCACTTCCCCGTCCCGACGGCGTGCCGGAACGGAGACTCATGTCCCCCGGATCTTGGCTTCGCGATGGCGGCGGCTCCGGAAGGTTTCTCGTACCGTGGCTTTTCCGTCTCGTGTTTTAGGTCGGGGACCTTTATATAGGCGAAGAGGCGGCGTCGAGAAGGTCAACGAGGCGACGACACAACGGGGGCGCGGGCCCCCTTGGCCGCGCCGGCCTCTCGTTTGGTGGCCTGTGGCCCCCCTCTGGCGGCTCTCGGGTGTTCTAAAAGCTTCATGCAATCCTAAGATGCTGGGCGTTGATTTCGTCCAATTCCGAGAATATTTCCTTACTAGGATTTCTGAAACCAAAAATAGCAGAAAATAGCAACTGGCCCTTCGGCATCTCGTCAATAGGTTAGTTCCGGAAAACGCATCAAAACGATATAAAGTATGCATAAAACATGTAGATATCATCAATAATGTGGCATGGAACATAAGAAATTATCGATACGTCGGAGACGTATCAGCATCCCCAAGCTTAGTTTCTGCTCGTCCCGAGCAGGTAAACGATAACAAAGATAATTTCTGGAGTGACATGCCATCATAACCTTGATCATACTATTGTAAGCATATGTAATGAACGCAGCGATCAAAACAATGGTAATGACATGAGTAAACAAATGAATCATAAAGCAAAGACTTTTCATGAATAGTACTTCAAGACAAGCATCAATAAGTCTTGCATAAGAGTTAACTCATAAAGTAATAAATCAAAGTAAAGGTATTGAAGCAACACAAAGGAAGATTAAGTTTCAGCGGTTGCTTTCAACTTATAACATGTATATCCAATGGATAGTTGTCAATGCAAAGTAATATAACAAGTGCAATATGCAAGTATGTAGGAATCAATGCACAGTTCACACAAGTGTTTGCTTCTTGAGGTGGAGAGAAATAGGTGAACTGACTCAATCATAAAAGTAAAAGAAAGGCCCTTCGCAGAGAGAAGCATTGATTGCTATATTTGTGCTAGAGCTTTGGTTTTGAAAACATAAAGAGAGCATAAAAGTAAAATTTTGAGAGGTGTTTGTTGTTGTCAACGAATGGTAGTGGGCACTCTAACCCCCTTGCCGGACAAACCTTCAAAGAGCGGCTCCCATGAAGGACGTTATCTCTACCGGCAAGGTAGATCATCCCTCTTCTCTTTTGTTTACACATGTATTTTAGTTTTATTTATGGATGACACTCCTCCCAACCTTTTGCTTACACAAGCCATGGCTAACCGAATCCTCGGGTGCCTTCCAACATTCACGTACCATGAAGGAGTGTCTATTTGCAAAATTAAGTTGCTTACTGATGATTCAGAGCAAAACATGTGAAGAGAATTATTAATGAAGGTTGATTAATTGGGGGCTGGGAACCCCGCGCCGACTCTTTTTGCAAAATTATTGGATAAGCGGATGAAGCCATTAGTCCATTGGTGAAAGTTGCCCAACAAGAATGAAAGATAAACACCACATACTTCCTCATGAGCTATAAAACATTGACACAAATCAGAGGTGATAAATTTTGAATTATTTAAAGGTAGCACTCAAGCAATTTACTTTGGAATGGCGGAGAAATACCATGTAGTAGGTAGGTATGGTGGACACAAATGGCTCAAGGATTTTGGATGCATGAGAAGTATTCCCTCTCGATACAAGGCTTAGGCTAGCAAGGTTATTTGAAACAAACACAAGGATGAACCGGTGCAGCAAAACTCACATAAAAGACATATTGTAAACATTATAAGACTCTACACCGTCTTCCTTGTTGTTCAAACTCTTTACTAGAAATTATCTAGACCTTAGAGAGACCAATTATGCAAACCAAATTTTAGCAAGCTCTATGTATTTCTTCATTAATAGGTGCAAAGTATATGATGCAAGAGCTTAAACATGAGCACAGCAATTGCCAAGTATCAAATTATCCAAGACATTTTACCAATTACTACATGTAGCATTTTCCGTTTCCAACCATATAACAATGAACGAAGCAGTTTCAACCTTCGCCATGAACATTAAAAGCTAAGAACACATGTGTTCATACGAACCAGCGGAGCGTGTCTCTCTCCCACACAAGCATTTATTCAAACAAAAACACAAACAAAAGCACACGGACGCTCCAAGTACGAGTACATAAGATGTGACCGAATAAAAATATAGTTTCAAGAGAAGGAACACTGATAATTTTGTCGATGAAGAAGGGGATGCCTTGGGCATCCCCAAGCTTAGACGCTTGGGTCTTCTTGAAATATGCAGGGATGAACCACGGGGCATCCCCAAGCTTAGACTTTTCACTCTTCTTGATCATAGTATATCATCCTCCTCTCTTGACCCTTGAAAACTTCCTCCACACCAAACTTAAAACAAACTCATTAGAGGGTTAGTGCATAATCAAAAATTCACATGTTCAGAGATAACACAATCATTCTTAACACTTCTGGACATTGCCCAAAGCTACTGGAAGTCAATGGAACAAAGAAATCCATCCAACACAGCAAAAGAGGCAATGCGAAATAAAAGGCAGAATCTGTCAAAACAGAACAGTCCGTAAAGACGAATTTTAAAGTAGCACCAGACTTGCTCAGATGAAAATGCCCAAATTGAATGAAAGTTGCATACATATCTGAGGATCACGCACGTAAATTGGCAGATTTTTCTGAGTTACCTACAGAGAATTATGCCCAGATTCGTGACGAGGCAAATCTGTTTCGCGCGAGTAATCCAAATCTAGTATGAACCTTGCTATCAAAGACTTTACTTGGCACAACAATGCAATAAAATAAGATAAGGAGAGGTTGCTACAGTAGTAAACAACTTCCAAGACACAAATATAAAAAAAGTACTGTAGTAAAATAAAGACATGGGTTATCTCCCAAGAAGTGCTTTCTTTATAGCCATTAAGATGGGCTCAGCAATTTTAATGATGCACTCGCAGGAAATAAGAGTTGAAGTAAAAGAGAGCATCAAGAAGCAAATTCAAAACACATTTAAGTCTAACATGCTTCCTATGCATAGGAATCTTGTAAATAAACAAGTTCATGAAGAGCAAAGTAACAAGCATAGGAAGATAAAACCAGTGTAACTTCAAAAATTTCAGCATATAGAGAGGTGTTTTAGTAACATGAAAATTTCTACAACCATATTTTCCTCTCTCATAATAACTTTCAGAGGCATCATGAACAAACTCAACAATATAAGTATCACATAAAGCATTCTTATTCACATGCATAAAAGTATCATTACTCTCCACATAAGCATAATCAATTTTATTAGTTGTAGTGGGAGCAAATTCAACAAAGTAGCTATCATTATTATTCTCATCATCAAATATAGGAGGCATATTGTAATCATAATTAAACTTATCCTCCATAGTAGGCGGCACCAAAAGACCACTATCATTATAATCATCATATATGGGAGGCATATCATAATCAACATAAACTTTCTCCTCAATACCCGGAGGACTAAAGAGATCATTTTCATCAAAACCGACCTCCCGAAGCTTAAATTCTTCCATAGCATTAGCAACAATGGTGTTCAAAGCATTCATACTAATAACATTCCCATTAGCATGCATAAGTTCCATGGGTTTTTTAATTTTCTCTTCAAACACATCATGTCCTAATTCAAGATAAAGTTCATAAAGATCTCTCATTTTGTTGTTGTCTTCCATTAAGCCTAACTAGTGTAAACAAGAAACAAAAAGATGCAATTGCAGGATCTAAAGGAAATAGCTTCGAACACTCACACAATGGCAACAGAAAAGTACTTAGTTACCTGGGACCGGAGTATGAGTGCCTTTTACCTTTCCTCCCCGGCAACGGCGCCAGAAAAGTGCTTGATGTCTACGGGTGCTTCTATTCTTGTAGACAGTGTTGGGCCTCCAAGAGCGAGAGGTTTGTAGAACAGCGACAAGTTTCCCTTAAGTGGATCACCCAAGGTTTATCGAACTCAGGGAGGAAGAGGTCAAAGATATCCCTCTCATGCAACCCTGCAATCACAAAGCAAGAAGTCTCTTGTGTCCCCAACACACCAAATACACTTGTCAGATGTATAGGTGTGATACGTCTCCAACGTATCGATAATTTCTTATGTTCCATGCCACATTATTGATGATATCTACATGTTTTATGCACACTTTATGTCATATTCGTGCATTTTCTGGAACTAACCTATTAACAAGATGCCGAAGAGCCGATTCTTTGTTTTCTGTTGTTTTTGGTTTCAGAAATCCTAGTAACGAAATATTCTCGGAATTGGACGAAATCAAGACCCAGGGTCCTATTTTGCCACGAAGCTTCTGGAAGACCGAAGAGGTTACGAAGAGGGGCCACGAGGGCCTGGCACCATAGGCCGGCGCGGCCAGAGGGGGGCCCGCGCCGCCCTATGGTGTGGGTCCCTCGCGCCGCCTCCTGACCTACCCTTCCGCCTACTTAAAGCCTCCGTCGCGAAACCCCCAGTACCGAGAGCCACGATACGGAAAACCTTACTGAGACGCCGCCGCCGCCAATCCCATCTCGGGGGATTACGGAGATCTCCTCCGGCACCCTGCCGGAGAGGGGATTCATCTCCCGAAGGACTCTACACCGCCATGGTCGCCTCCGGAGTGATGAGTGAGTAGTTCACCCCTGGACTATGGGTCCATAGCAGTAGCTAGATGGTTGTCTTCTCCTCATTGTGCTTCATTGTTGGATCTTGTGAGCTGCCTAACATGATCAAGATCATCTATCCGTAATTCTATATGTTGTGTTTGTCGGGATCCGATGGATAGAGAATACTATGTTATGTTAATTATCAAGTTATTACTTATGTGTTGTTTATGATCTTGCATGCTCTCCGTTATTAGTAGAGGCTCGGCCAAGTTTGTACTCTTAACTCCAAGAGGGAGTATTTATGCTCGATAGTGGGTTCATGCCTACATTGATACCAGGACGATGACGAGAAAGTTCTAAGGTTGTGTTGTGCTTGTTGCCACTAGGGATAAAACATTGATGCTATGTCTAAGGATGTAGTTATTGATTACATTACGCACCATACTTAATGCAATTGTACTGTTGCTTTGCAACTTAATACCGGAGGGGTTCGGATGATAACTCTGAAGGTGGACTTTTTAGGCATAGATGCGGTTGGATGGCGGTCTATGTACTTTGTCGTAATGCCCAATTAAATCTCACTATATTTATCATGCCATGTATGTGCATTGCGGTGCCCTCTCTATTTGTCAATTGCCCGACTGTAATTTGTTCACCCAACATGCTTTTATCTTATGGGAGAGACACCTCTAGTGAGCTGTGGACCCCGGTCCATTCTTTTATACTTGAAATACAATCTCTTGCAATACTTGTTTTCTTGTTTTCTTGCAAACAATCATCTTCCACACAATACGGTTAATCCTTTGTTACAGCAAGCCGGTGAGATTGACAACCTCATCTGTTTCGTTGGGGCAAAGTACTTTGTTTGTGTTGTGCGGGTTCCACGTTGGCGCCGGAATCCCTGGTGTTGCGCCGCACTACATCCCGCCGCCATCAACCTTCAACGTGCTTCTTGGCTCCTCCTGGTTCGATAAACCTTGGTTTCTTTACGAGGGAAAACTTGCTGCTGTGCGCATCATACCTTCCTCTTGGGGTTCCCAACGAACGTGTGAGTTACACGCCATCAAGCATATTTTCTGGCGCCGTTGCCGGGGACGATCTGAAGAAAAGTTGCACCACAAAGATTTCTATCTCCCACGCCAACTTCACGCCAGCAGCATATTTTCTGGCGCCGTTGCCGGGGAGATCAAGATACGCTGCAAGGGGAGTCTCCACTTCTCAATCTCTTTACTTTGTTTTTGTCTTGCTTTATTTTATTTACTACTTTGTTTGCTGCACTAAAACAAAACACAAAAAAATTAGTTGCTAGCTTTACTTTATTTACTGTCTTGCTCTCTATATTAAAAACACAAAAAAAATTAGTTACTTGCATTTACTTTATCTAGTTTGCTTTATTTACTACTGCTAAAATGAGTAATCCTGAAGTTGAAGTTCGTTCATTTAAGCAACAAGGGGGAGAATGTTTAAAAGATGCTTGGTATAGAATTAGTAATGCCCATAATAGGTGCACTAAGAAACACTCCACCACTATCCTACTCGGGAATTTTTATGTTGGTATCTCTAGGCTGGAATAGATATGTTCTTGATTGTCTCGCGGGGGGTAACTTCCTAGGCGCTCCCGCTTTAGAAGCTAGTTGCATTATTGAGAGTTTATTTGGAACACCACCTGTTAATGAAACTAAAATTGAAACCTCACTTGAGGATGTTATGAAAAAATTGGAAACCATAGAGACAAATTTTCCGAGTGTTGAAACTAAGTTGGAAATGTTACTTGATAAAACTGATGAACTTGATAAATCCTTAGGAGGAATTGATGAAAGAATTAGTGTCCTAGGAACTTGTGTTATCCATGATGATCAAATCAATAGGATTGGTGAACTTGAAAAAGCTATGGGAACCTTGGGTTCAACCTTTTCATCTATAAAGTTTAGAGAAAAAGCTTATGTGGGTAAGGAGCAAAAGTTCATGTATGCCTCTAAAGTGCCTAAACCAAAGAAATATTATTATAAGCCTAAAATTGACAAAGCCCTTAGTACCACTACAGATGGGGGAGCTTATGATATCAATGCTCCATCTCTCGATAATACTTGATATACACTTTACGCGCCTAGGCTGAAAGGCGTAAAGAAAAGCGCTTATGGGAGACAACCCATGTTTTTACTACAGTACTTTGTTTTATATTTGAGTCTTGGAAGTTGTTTACTACTGTAGCAACCTCTCCTTATCATGTTTTTTGTGCCAAGTAAAGTCTCTATAGTAAGGTTCATACAAGATTTGGATTACTGCGCAGAAACAGATTTCTTTGCTGTCACGAATCTGGGCCTAATTCTCTGTAGGTCACTCAGAAAATTATGCCAATTTACGTGAGTGATCCTCAGATATGTACGCAACTTTCATTAGTTTTGAGTTTTTCCATTTGAGCAAGTCTGGTGCCATTTTAAAATTCATCTTTACGAACTGTTCTGTTTTGACAGATTCTGCCTTTTATTTCACATTGCCTCTTTTGCTATGTTGGATGAATTTCTTTGATCCATTAATGTCCAGTAGCTTTATGCAATGTCCAGAAGTGTAAAGAATGATTGTGTCACCTCTGAACATGTAAATTTTTATTGTGCACTAACCCTCTAATGAGTTTGCTTGAAGTTTGGTGTGAAGGAAGTTTTCAAGGATCAAGAGAGGAGTATGATATACTATGATCAAGAGGAGTGAAAGCTCTAAGCTTGGGGATGCCCCGGTGGTTCACCCCTGCATATTTTAAGAAGACTCAAGCGTCTAAGCTTGGGGATGCCCAAGGCATCCCCTTCTTCATCGACAACATCATCGAGTTCCTCCCCTGAAACTACATTTTTATTCCGTCACATCTTATGCACTTTGCTTGGAGCGTCGGTTTGTTTTTGTTTTTTGTTTTGTTTGAATAAAGTTGGATCCTAGCATTCACTGTATGGGAGAAAGACACGCTCCGCTGTTGCATATGGACAAATATGTCCTTATGCTTTACTCATAATATTCATGGCGAAGTTTCTTCTTCGTTAAATTGTTATATGGTTGGAATTGGAAAATGATACATGTAGTATTTGCTATAATATCTTGGATAATGTGATACTTGGCAATTGTTGTGCTCATGTTTAAGCTCTTGCATCATATACTTTGCACCCATTAATGAAGAAACACTTAGAGCTTGCTAATTTGGTTTGCATATTTGGTCTCTCTAAGGTCTAGATAATTCTAGTATTGAGTTTGAACAACAAGGAAGACGGTGTAGAGTCTTATAATGTTTTCAATATGTCTTTTATGTGAGTTTTGCTGCACCGGTTCATCCTTGTGTTTGTTTCAAATAGCCTTGCTAGCCTAAACCTTGTATCGAGAGGGAATACTTCTCATGCATCCAAAATACTTGAGCCAACTACTATGCCATTTGTGTCCACCATACCTACCTACTACATGGTATTTTTCCGCCATTCCAAAGTAAATTGCTTGAGTGCTACCTTTAAAATTCCATCATTCGCCTTTGCAATATATAGCTCATGGGACAAAATAGCCTTAAAAACTATTGTGGTATTGAATATGTACTTATGCACTTTATCTCTTATTAAGTTGCTTGTTGTGCGATAACCATGTTTACGGGGACGCCATCAACTATTCTTTGTTGAATATCATGTGAGTTGCTATGCATGTCCGTCTTGTACTGAAGTAAGAGAGATCTACCACCTTATGGTTAAGCATGCATATTGTTAGAGAAGAACATTGGGCCGCTAACTAAAGCCATGAATCATGGTGGAAGTTTCGAGTTTTGGACACATATCCTCAATCTCATGTGAGAATAATAATTGTTGCTACATGCTTATGCATTAAAGAGGAGTCCATTATCTGTTGTTCATGTTGTCCCGGTATGGGTGTCTAAGTTGAAGAATGATCAAAAGCGAGAAATCCAATGCGAACTTTCTCCTTAGACCCTTGTACGAGGCGGCATGGAGGTACCCCATTGTGACACTTGGTTAAAACATGTGCATTGTGATGATCCGGTAGTCCAAGCTAATTAGGACAAGGTGCGGGCACTATTAGTATACTATGCATGAGGCTTGCAACTTGTAAGATATAATTTACATAACTCATATGCTTTATTACTACCGTTGACAAAATTGTTTCATGTTTTCAAAATAAAGCTCTAGCACAAATATAGCAATCGATGCTTTCCTCTTTGAAGGACCATTCTTTTACTTTTATGTTGAGTCGAGTTCACCTATCTCTCTCCACCTCAAGAAGCAAACACTTGTGTGAGCTGTGCATTGATTCCTACATACTTGCATATTGCACTTGTTATATTACTCTATGTTGACAATTATCCATGAGATATACATGTTATAAGTTGAAAGCAACCGCTGAAACTTAATCTTCCTTTGTGTTGCTTCAATACCTTTACTTTGATTTATTGCTTTATGAGTTAACTCTTATGCAAGACTTATTGATGCTTGTCTTGAAGTACTATTCATGAAAAGTCTTTGCTTTATGATTCACTTGTTTACTCATGTCATTACCATTGTTTTGATCGCTGCATTCATTACATATGCTTACAAATAGTATGATCAAGATTATGATGGCATGTCACTTCGAAATTATTTTTGTTATCGTTTTACCTGCTCGGGACGAGCGAGAACTAAGCTTGGGGATGCTGATACGTCTCCAACGTATCGATAATTTCTTATGTTCCATGCCACATTATTGATGATATCTACATGTTTTATGCACACTTTATGTCATATTCGTGCATTTTACGGAACTAACCTATTAACAAGATGCCGAAGAGCCGATTCTTTGTTGTTTTTGGTTTCGAAATCCTAGTAACGAAATATTCTCGGAATTGGACGAAATCAAGACCCGGGGTCCTATTTTGCCACGAAGCTTCCGGAAGACCGAAGAGGATTACGAAGAGGGGCCACGAGGGCACGGCACCATAGGCCGGCGCGGCCGAGGCGGGCCGCGCCGACCTATGGTGTGGGTCCCTCGCGCCGCCTCCCGACCTACCCTTCCGCCTACTTAAAGCCTCCGTCGCGAAACCCCCGGTGCCGAGAGCCACGATACGGAAAACCTTGCGAGACGCCGCCGCCGCCAATCCCATCTCGGGGGATTACGGAGATCTCCTCCGGCACCCTGCCGGAGAGGGGATTCATCTCCCGGAGGACTCTACACCGCCATGGTCGCCTCCGGAGTGATGAGTGAGTAGTTCACCCCTGGACTATGGGTCCATAGCGGTAGCTAGATGGTTGTCTTCTCCTCATTGTGCTTCATTGTTGGATCTTGTGAGCTGCCTAACATGATCAAGATCATCTATCTGTAATTCTATATGTTGTGTTTGTCGGGATCCGATGGATAGAGAATACTATGTTATGTTAATTATCAAGTTATTACTTATGTGTTGTTTATGATCTTGCATGCTCTCCGTTATTAGTAGAGGCTCTGGCCAAGTTTGTACTCTTAACTCCAAGAGGGAGTATTTATGCTCGATAGTGGGTTCATGCCTACATTGATACCTGGGACAGTGACGAGAAAGTTCTAAGGTTGTGTTGTCTTGTTGCCACTAGGGATAAAACATTGATGCTATGTCTAAGGATGTAGTTATTGATTACATTACGCACCATACTTAATGCAATTGTACTGTTGCTTTGCAACTTAATACTGGAGGGGTTCGGATGATAACTCTGAAGGTGGACTTTTTAGGCATAGATGCGGTTGGATGGCGGTCTATGTACTTTGTCGTAATGCCCAATTAAATCTCACTATATTTATCATGCCATGTATGTGCATTGCGGTGCCCTCTCTATTTGTCAATTGCCCGACTGTAATTTGTTCACCCAACATGCTTTTATCTTATGGGAGAGACACCTCTAGTGAGCTGTGGACCCCGGTCCATTCTTTTATACTTGAAATACAATCTCTTGCAATACTTGTTTTCTTGTTTTCTTGCAAACAATCATCTTCCACACAATACGGTTAATCCTTTGTTACGGCAAGCCGGTGAGATTGACAACCTCAGCTGTTTCGTTGGGGCAAAGTACTTTGTTTGTGTTGTGCGGGTTCCACGTTGGCGCCGGAATCCCTGGTGTTGCGCCGCACTACATCCCGCCGCCATCAACCTTCAACGTGCTTCTTGGCTCCTCCTGGTTCGATAAATCTTGGTTTCTTTCTGAGGGAAAACTTGCTGCTGTGCGCATCATACCTTCCTCTTGGGGTTCCCAACGAACGTGTGAGTTACACGCCATCAAGGTGCACTAGTTCAGCGAAGAGATAGTGAAATACAAGTGGTATGAATGAATATGACAGTAGTAATGGCGCCAGAAAAGTGCTTGCTGGCGTGCAGTTGATGGTAGTAATATTGCAGGAAGTAAACAAGCAGTAAAACAGTAAACAAGCGATGATTGCAGTATTTGGAAACAAGGCCTAGGGATTATACTTTCACTAGTGGACTGATACGTCCAATTTGCATCACTATTTTATATCATAATTTGCTGTTATTCATTGATATATTTCATATTTGGAGATGATACTTATGTTATTTCATCTATTTTGCATGTTTCATGATTATTTGGGGATCGCACACCGGAGCCGGGATTACGCTAGAAAAAGCACCGTCGGAATGCAATATTTCGGAAGATCAACGAGTTGAAGGAAATTATACGAAAATTCCTATGTTTCCGGATGACGAAGGGAGCCGGAAGGGGGAGCCGAGGAGGGCCGCGATGGGCCCCCTCACGGGCCGGCGCGGGCCCCGCCACGGCCGCGCCGCCCTGTGAGGAGGGGGCCCACGGCACCTCTCGCCTCCTTTTCTTCGCGTATGCCTTCGTCCCGAAAACCTAAGCCGGAGGGGTACGTCGAACGAGCCACGGCCGCCTCGCGGGGCGGAGAACACCGGAGAGAAAAGAGCTCTCCGGTGGGCGAGGAATCCGCCGGGGAAATTCCCTCCCGGAGGGAAATCGACGCCATCGTCACCGTCATCGAGCTGGACATCATCTCCATCACCATCACCATCATCTTCATCACCATCACCGCCGTCTCCACCGCTGCACCTCGTCACCGCTGTAGCAATTTGGGTTTGATCTTGATTGTTTGATAGGGGAAACTCTCCCGGTGTTGATTTCTACTTGTTATTGATGCTATTGAGTGAAACCGTTGAACCAAGGTTTATGTTCAGATTGTTATTCATTATCATATCACCTCGATCATGTTCCATATGATGTCTCGTGAGTAGTTCGTTTAGTTCTTGAGGACATGGGTGAAGTCTAAATGTTAGTAGTGAAGTATGGTTGAGTAATATTCAATGTTATGATATTTAAGTTGTGGTATTATTCTTCTAGTGGTGTCGTGTGAACGTCGACTACACGACACTTCACCTTTATGGGCCTAGGGGAATGCATCTTGTACTCGTTTGCCAATTGCGGGGTTGCCGGAGTGACGAAACACTGAGCCCCGTTGGTATATCGATGCGGGAGGGATCGCGAGGATCTCGAGTTTAAGGCTCGTGGTTAGATTTATCTTAATTACTTTCTTGTAGTTGCGGATGCTTGCAAGGGGTATAATCACAAGTATGTATTAGTCCTAGGAAGGGCGGTACATTAGCATAGGTTCACCCACACAACACTTATCAAAACAATGAAGATTAATTAGCCGTATGTAGCGAAAGCACTAGACTAAAATCCCGTGTGTCCTCAAGAACGTTTGGTTAATATAAGTAAACAAACCGGCTTGTCCTTTGTGCTAAAAAGGATTGGGCCACTCGCTGCAATTATTACTCTCGCACTTTACTTACTCGTACTTTATTCATCTGTTACACCGAAACCCCCGAATACTTGTACGTGAGCATTTACGGTGAATCCTTCATCGAAGCTGCTTGTCAACACCTTCGCTCCTCGTTGGGATCGACATTCTTACTTATCGAAGATCTTTGCGATACACCCCTATACTTGTGGGTCATCAAGACTATTTTACGGCGCCGTTGCCTGGGAGTGAAGCGCTATTGGTAAGTGGAATTGGTAAGGGAGATTTCTACTTGTTTGTGCTGATTTTATTTCACTTTCTTGCTATAATTCATTATGGAGAGATCTTCTCTTGAGTGTTTATTTGGAAAATCTACTACTACGCAAAGGTAGTGGATGAGGCGCCAGGTAAGGAAGAAATACCATACAAAATACCTATGAAAATTATTGAACGTGTAGTGGGTAACCGTTATACAGGGGATGGAGCTGTCCACCACGGAGATCATTTCTTGTTCTTACATAAATTATGCGGTTTATTCAAGTGTGCGGTATTGCTATGGATGAAGTGAGGAAGAAACTATTCTCTGTATCGTTTATGCAGTAAGCGGCGCATTGGTATAAATTCTTGGATAATGGGGATTCTCTTGAATGGAATGATATTGTGCCCCGGTTTTATTCTAAGTTCTATCCTCCAAGTGAGATTCACAAAGATCGGAATCGTATATATAATTTTTGGCCTCATGAAGGAGAGAGTATTGCCCAAGCTTGGGGGAGATTGAAGTCTTTAATGCTCAAATGCCCCATTCATGAGCTTCCTGGTAATATTATTATTGATAATTTCCATGCAAGACTTTCTTTTCAAGACAAGACCTTGTTTGGATACTTCTTGTTACTGGATCATTTACACGCAACAAGGAAGGGTTTAAAAGGGACCTTCTTAATCGGATCCAAGAAAATGCTTGAAGGATGGGAGAACGACAAGGATAGAGAATCGGGTATAAATTATGATTATAAATGCATTGAAGCTTTTATGGATCTTGATAAATTTCGTAATATGAGTGCTACTTATGGTCTTGATTCTCAAGTTGCTTGCAAATCTTTATAAGGCTTTTGCTTCTCATTATGAATTGCCAAAGAAGAACTTTGATAAGTATCATGAACCGTATAAAGATAAAATTGATTCATCTATAAATAAATGTGTTGTAGTTGAAAGCTGTTGATCATGTTATTCTCGAAGCTTATATTTAAAAAACTCCATTCCACTGCTAAAATGAAGGAGTACTACTGTTATAAATAGTGCGATTCATAAAAGTGAAAATAAACCTACAGAACCTGAAGAACAAATAAAAGTTGAACTCTGCTTGTTGCAATTGTTAAAGATCTTGTGACTTGAAAATGTGGAAGATGGTCATATTATTTTACGTGAAGATGCTTCTAATATTGTTTCGCATCCTAATAAGTCTAGAAAAGCTAGTGTTCCGATGCTATACGTTAGAATTGGTGATCATTGTTATTATGGTTTATGTGATATTGGTGCAAGTATTAGTGCTATTCCTTATGAGCTTTACACGGAGATTATGCACGAAATTGGTTCTTGTGAACTTGAAGATATTGATGTGGTTATTCGGCTGGCTAATAGAGAAACTATCTCTCCAATTGGTATTATTCGAGATGTGGAAGTTTTATGTGGTAAGATTAAATATCCTGCTAACTTTTTGGTACTTGGTTCTGCTGCTAGTAAATATTGTCCTATTATTTTTGGTAGACCTTTTCTAAATACTTGTGGAGCTATTATAGATTGCAAGAAAGAGAAAATTTTGACTAAATTTGCTTTAGAATCTTATGAGTTTAATTTCTCTAAATTTACCAAAACTCCTTATAAAATTGATTCGCCTAATAGTGATTTTAAAGTTGAACAGTGTGCATCTATTGCTCTTGCTCCTAGTAATCCTTTGCAGCAACATTTGGAGAATAGTGAGAGTGAAGTTTTCGGGGAAGAAAGAGATGAACTTGATGAAAATTTCCTTCGTCAACCTATTCTTAAGCATGATTTACCGGTGGAAGATTTGGGTACAACACCACCACCAAAGGAAGATCCTGTCTTTGATTTAAAACTATTGCACTGATAATCTTAAATATGCTCATATTGATGATAAGAAAATATATCCTGTTATTATTAGTTCTAAGCTTTCAGAGTTTGAAGAAGAAAGGTTATTGGAAATATTGAAGAAACACCGAGGTGCTATTGGCTACACTCTTGATGATTTGAAGGGGATTTCTCCCTCTATTTGCCAACACGCCATTAATATGGAAGATGATGCGAAGCCTGTTGTTGAACCTCAGCGTCGTCTAATTCCTAAGATGAAGGATGTGGTAAGAAATGAGGTATTAAGACTCCTTGAAGCTGGTATTATATATCCTATTGCTGATAGTAGATGGGTTAGTCACTGTGCATTGTGTTCCTAAGAAAGGAGGAATGACTGTTGTGCCTAATGATAATGATGAGCTCATCCCTCAAAGAGTAGTTGTAGGTTATAGAATGTGCATTGATTATCGAAAAGTTAATAAGGTTACTAAGAAAGATCATTACCCTTTACCATTTATTGATCAAATGTTAGAAAGGTTATCTAAAAATACTCATTTTTGCTTTCTTGATGGTTATTACGGATTTTCACAAATTGCTGTTAAAACTAAAGATCAAGAGAAAACCACTTTCACTTGTCCCTACGGAACTTATGCTTATAGGCGTATGCCTTTTGGTTTATGTAATGCTCCTGCTACTTTTCAAAGATGCATGTCTGCTATTTTTCATGGCTTTTGTGAGAGTATTGTAGAAGTATTCATGGACGATTTTTCCGTCTATGGAAATTCTTTTGATAATTGCTTGCGGAATCTTGATAAAGTTTTGCAGAGATGTGAAGAAACTAACCTTGTTCTTAATTGGGAGAAATGTCACTTTATGGTTAATGAAGGAATTGTATTGGGACATAAAATTTCCGAGAGAGGTATTGAAGTTGATAGAGCTAAAGTTGAAGCAATTGAGAAGATGCCCTATCCTAGGGATGTTAAAGGTATTCGTAGTGTTCTTGGTCATGCTGGGTTTTATAGGAGGTTTATTAAAGATTTTTCTAAGATTTCAAAGCCTCTTACTAATCTTCTTCAAAAAGATGTACCTTTTGTTTTTTATGATGATTGTAAGGAAGCTTTTGAAACTCTAAAGAAAGCCTTAACAACTGCCCCTATAGTTGAACCCCCTGATTGGAACTTACCATTTGAAATTATGTGTGATGCTAGTGATTTTCTTTGTAGGTGTTGTTCTTGGACAGCGAGTAGATAAAAAAGCTGAATGTTATTCATTATGCTAGCAAAACTCTTGATGCTTGCTCAAAGAAATTATGCTACAACTGAAAAAGAACTGTTAGTTGTAGTCTTTGCTTGTGATAAGTTTAGATCTTATATTGTTGATTCAAAAGTTACAATTCATACTTGATCATCTTTGCAAGTAGATATCTTATGACAAAGAAAGATGCTAAGCCAAGGCTTATTAGATGGGTACTTCTTTTGCAAGAATTTGATTTACATATTGTAGATAGGAAAGGTGCTGATAATCCTGTTGCTGATAATTTGTCTAGATCGGAAAATATTGCTTATGATCTCGTTCCTGTTAATGATAGTTTTCCAAATGAACAATTGGCTGTAATAAAGGTGAGCTCGCGAGACGAGTCCTTGGTATGCTTGATTATGCTAACTTTATTGTTTCCAAGTACTTGCCTCCAACCTTTTCAGCTCGGTGATGACCCACAAGTATAGGGGATCGCAACGGTCTTCGAGGGAAGTAAAACCCAATTTATTGATTCGACACAAGGGGAGACAAAGAATACTTGAAAGCCTTAACGGCGGAGTTGTCAATTCAGTGCACACTGGAAACAGACTTGCTCGCAAGAGTTTATCGATAGTAACGAGTTTTATAGCGATGGC